>NW_022111317.1:488921-492419 GCF_000313985.2 Echinops telfairi | reverse complement strand
GGGGGCAGGCTCCAGGGCAGGGGCCCAGTAGGCAGGAAGATTTTCAGCACCTGAGGGCACAGTTAGGTGCAGGCTGGACTTCAAGGCAGATGGACAAGCAAGCCCTGAGCCTCAGGGACAGAGCTGGGCTGAGCATGGGCTAATGGTGGCCCCAGAGGGCCAGTCATACCCAGCACCCAGGGTACCAGCAGAGGTGCAGTAAAAAGAAAATGCAGGCGCGCGTGCACACACACACACCCCTCTACAGTCTGCCCCCCTCACTGCGGTGCCCGCAGCCCTGTACTTGGCAGGCCTGGCTCTATGACCCCTCCCAACAGCAGACCAAGGCTGCACCTAGCAGAGGACCCTAACTGGCCCCAGGCCAGGCTCCTCGCATTTGGTCAAAGCTGTGCTTCCTCAGTCTCCCACCTGCAACAGAAGGGTGACGGCTATGTCCCCAGAGTAGGATGAAGGCCTGAGAGCGCAGGGCTCTGTGCCAGGTGCCCAGCCAGCTCGCAGAAACAGGAAGCCCCTGTGGTCCCCTTTGGCTCCAAAGAGGACCGTCCAGATGATCAGGATGGTGACTGGGCAGTGGAGTGTGGTCAGGGAGGGCCTCCAGGATGAGGTGGCCATGAAGTCTAGAGGAGGGAAAGTGGAGTCTGAAGGTGGAACGGGATGATGGGGGCCACAGGCTGGGCAGTGTGGTAGGAGCCCAGGTGAGGTCATGGGGAGGAGCTGGGGGTTGGGGGGGGACATTGTTTAGAGGAGTCACCAGCGCAGAAGAGGTGTCCCCAAGGAGGGACTAAGGCCATCTACTGAGACCTGCGCCTCCCCTCACCTGGAAGATGTGTCAGGGGAGCCAGCCCAGTGCAAAGAACCTGGGAGCCCCTGTAGCCCCCACCTCCCCTTGAGGTGCCCCTCTGTACCCAGCACATGGTCAGGCACCCCAAGGAGTAGGATGGTGGGGTGGGGGGTGCCTAGCATAGCCTATCCTGTCTCACAGGCACCTCTCGGCCATGCTGACCTGCGCCATGCGGACCCCACCTCCACCGGCCCCCAGCCTCCTGCAGAGCCCACGCACCTGGGTCCTGCTCTGCGCACTCCTTGCCTGTCAGCTGCTCATCAACTCCGTCCTTAAATGAGGCGGGGCTGTGACACCGGCAGACCTGGCAGCCCACCTGGTCCAGGCACCAGCACTTTCACCAGCCCGTACACGCCTGTGGGCCAGAGGACTTCCGATGGACTCAGCCCATGGCACTGGGCTCCCCTTGGAGAGACTGGCAGCCCCAAAGTCGCAGCCTCCCAGCCTTAATGCTCAAGCCAAATGCAGCTCAGAGCGAGCGCCACACCCCTGGGGCAAGATGATGGCTGCCAGGGACCTGGGCAGGGGAGAGTCATCTGAGTGCCGGGCGTGCTTTGAGTAACCCGGGCCCCGGGATGCACAGGGGCTCACACACCCTGAAACTTGGGCTTCCCCTCTGAGGTGTGGCTCAGGAGGAGGGTGCTGCCCCCCACTCCCCCCAGTGCTTGAGTTTCATGGGGCTCAAGTCTGTGGGGGAACCAGTCGGTACCAGCAGGGCCCCACACCCCACGGCTGTTCCTGCCCGTTGGTAACAGCAGACATGTGTCAAGGTGAGGGTGGGGTGAGCAGATGTATGTGCCTTGGGGCCACCAGGGGCCTCAAGGGCAGCCTACTCTGGCAGGCCACTGTCTTCCTGCTGGACACCTTTGTCATCAAAGTCATAGCATCGCGAGTCTCCCAACCCGGCCTCTTTCCCTGCCTGAGCGCATGTGTGTGTGTGAGCGTGCGCCCACATGTGCTTGTGCTCATGTGAGCGTCTTCACATGTGTGCATGTATGTGCATATATGCACCTGTGAATGTGTGCATGTGCATGAGTGAGTTCAGAAATGTGTGCATATGCACGCGTGAGTGTGCGTGTGTGCGTGGCACTGTGCATGTGGATGAGTGTGTGAGGGGACGTATGCATGGGTGATGCACCTGAGCAAACATGGACACATGTGTACACCTGCAGAGCCTTCATGCCGCACAGTGGCCGAGCCTCTAAGGGGACTGCCACTCCCTGTTGGTTGGAGTCCGTGGTCTTCCCTCGCCCACCCCCACATCCCAAGACTCCTGTATTTCGCACAGCAAAATAAACTGACACACATGTTGCGTGCTCTGTTTTTGATCTTCTGGGACTCTGGAAAAGGACTTCTGAGGAGCCCCCGGGCCTTGGGGGGCTTTGGGGAACTCAGGTGCACCCTCAGGGTAGGGGTGGTGGGCAGATCACAGAGGGAGTCTGGAGAGGAGGGTCTGAGGCAGGGATTCAGGACTAGATCTGGAGGGGGAGGAGCTGGGGGAAGGCCCAAGAAATGGGGAGGGGGAGGTGTTAAGGGAAGGGCCTATGCCCACAGGGAGGGGAGAGGCTGAGGGCCTGGCTATAGAGAAAGGGATGGACAGGCTGGGAGGGGTCCTTTGGGGAGCCACAGGGGAGGGGGCTGTGGGGACCAGGCCCAACTTCTGAGGCTGAGGCTGCAGGGGAGAGAGTTTCCACTCAGGAAAAAGTATCTCCCAAACCCATCAAGGGCAGTTCCCTCCTGCCCCATAGGGTGGATAGCAATGGGAATCCACTCCATGGTCTCTCCTGGGGCCTGAAAAACACCAAAGGAACAAGAAGTCATTAGCTGTAGGATTCTGCCTCCCCAAAACTGTGGGGTCCAGCCTAACTTTGTCTGTGGTCCCCATCACATATGGGAACGAGTTGCCTGTCATAGAAACAGTACAGGCTCGACGCACGGCATGTCTCCATTCAATAACTAAAACTAACAGGCCGGCAGGGAGTGGGGAAGGGAGATGTGGAACCACGTGAAGATCCCCCCAAGCAGAAGCTCACACACGCCGGGTGCTTTCTCGACAGCAGACAGAGGCAGGCCCTGGTCTCTGAGAGAGGGTGTGTGGACTGGATGGTTGCTGAGGTGGGGGTGGGGTGGGTTGTTAGGTATCATCATCACAGCGACGACCCCCAGGACAGCCCACAGCACTGCCTGCCCCTGCCCCGCCCTCACAGCTGTGACATGTGAGGCCATTAAGCCCGTCTCTCTGAGAGTCTTCCTCTCTGTCGCTGACCCTCTGCTTTCCTGAGCAGGACGTCCTTCCCACATCTGGGAGCCACACCTCAAGGAGGACCCTGACAAGGAGGACATTCTGCCCCAGAAGGGACAAGGGCCCCTAAGTCCTGCCCCAACACACTCACCCCGCCCCACCCCCCAGGCTCCCAGGCCTGTGCACTGACCTTCCAGGGGATGAAGGCACCCAGCACAGCATCCTTTGATTCCCACACAGAGGACGAGGGTCCCACACACCAGGACAGTCACCACAGCTCCGACCAGGGCCAGCCTGCACCTGGGCTCTGAAACCAGCCAAGGGCAGCCTGACCTCAGGGCCCAGGACCTGCTGTCCTTGAGCTGCCAGGGGGTCCCCACGCAGCCAAGGAGAGCCTCCTGCTCAGTCTCCCTGC
>NW_022111317.1:486577-488196 GCF_000313985.2 Echinops telfairi | reverse complement strand
ACAGGGGAGTGCCAGTGCGCTTCCCACCAAAGAGCCAGAAAGCTCCATATGGGGACATTTGCTGGTGGAATGTGGTGGCTCCTGGGCTGGCTGAGCATGGTGAACTGTAACTGGAATTGTCCTTATCCTGAATTGGAATCTCCCAGGTCATCCCCGTAGTTCTGAGGACTGCCTGTGTGTGTGGATTAGCTGTATGAAGGATCCCCCCAGCAGAGAAGAGGCATGCTGCGTGTGGGCATGTGAGTGGGGTGGGGTGGGGGGAGGTGGAGATGTCAGAATTAGTAGAGAAGATTGCAGGGTGGAGGCCTGTCTGACCTCCTAGGAATGGGCCCTGGGCAGCTGATGTTGACTCCCCTCCCTCTGGTGACATCTGAGGAGTCAGGTGCCATCCCTACCCTCTGATGCCCGGATCCCAGGCTAAAAACTCAGGTGCAAAGGTTCAGGGGGACATTGAGTCACCCACTGTGAAATGAGCCCTGCGGCCAGCCCGGACCCTCCTGAGGCCAGAACCTGGAACACTCGTCACACTCCTCACAGTGCTCCTGGGCGCAGAAGAAGCCCGCCGCACACTGGCACTTCCGGTCACTGGTCGCATTGCAGTCAGCCACCATCTCTTGTCCTGTGGGGGAAGGAGGAAGGCCCAGCTCAGGGCAGGACACAGAGGACCCCGCACTAGCGCTCATCGCTCTGCCTCTGTACCCATGGGACAACACCTGTCCCTGCCACCTGGCATCAGGGAGAAGCTGGGGGCCTGTCAGCCGGTGTCAGGTGAGCTCGTCTGCAGGGTAGGGGGCTCACTGGGCATGAGGCTGCCCGGTGCCCACCTAGCTGCTGCCCCGTTCCTTGTCTAGAGCTCCCCATGTTTGTGCACCCAGGTGCAGGGTGGGGGGAGATCTGCCACTGGCTCCGTGGCCATCCTGGGCTGGACTCACAGCTGGTGGAGCGCACCTTTGTCAACAGAGCGGCTGAAGTGTGGCCTCAGGACACGCACTCCCTCTGTCCTTACCGACAGTCTTGTCAGAACACTGTCCGTGGTTCAAACCACCAGAAGCTACAAACGTTCCATTGTACTTGAGAGAGGGATTCTTGCCTAGAGCAATTCTGCTTTAAGAGCCTGGAAAACCCTCTGGGCCAGGTCTGAGAGGAGCCCTCCTGGTGCAGTGGGCACCTGTTGGGCTGCTACCTGCAAGGTCAGCAGTTCAAACCCCAGGCGCTCCTCGGGAGACGGGGCTCCTACTCTCATGAAGAGCAGAGTCTTGGAGCGTTGCAGTTGCACCCGGGCTGATGGGGCCGCATTAGTCGGCACTGACTGGACGGCAGAGTCTGGAGGAGTTTTGGTTTCTGTTTCTGGGCGGAGTCTGTAGCCACCATACAATCATGCCATCCTGGTAACGTCACCCCTCGTCTCTCCTCCCGCCCCAGTTGGCAGCATGGCCCTGCAAGGTTCCCAACGGTTCTAGGGGACAGGCAGGCAGGCAGGCAGACCACAGGGCTCACGGGCAGGGCTCTTCAGGGACACACACTTACGGTTCTCGCATTGTGTGCAGTGCTGACAGTACTGGATGTGGCTGGGGTGGGATCTGAAGGTGTCAGGAGGGCACACCGCACACTCTCCATCA
>NW_022111317.1:485034-486477 GCF_000313985.2 Echinops telfairi | reverse complement strand
CGAGCCTGGGGACCAAGTGTCTGCCCAGGTCCCGGAGCCCCGGGCTCAGTGCGCAGTGCTCCAGGTTTAGCAGGAATTCAACCCAGAGAGCTCTGGCCCGCCCCTCGGGGTCTAAATCCTGAGACCTGCGAGGACAGCAGGCCAGTGATGACACCTCTTCCCAAAGCCGGGCTGAGTGTGAGCACGTGAGTGTGAAGGTGGTGTGAGCGTGTAAGAGTGTGTGGGCCCGGGTGGTGAGGGTGCAGGGCTGAGCCTCAGTCGCTCATCAGGCTCGAGGGACTGAGTGTGCACTGCTGGCGTCGAAGCAGGCACAGGTGAGCTGGTGGGTCTGGCACCTGCCCGGGGGCCTCCGTCTGCAGCTGGGTTGAGGACCCCCTGGTGCCAGGAGGGCTGGAGGGGCGGTAATGCTGGGAGGGGCCTGGGACACAGCCTCTTCTGTCCTGCAGTGTCCTGCTTCAGTGGCCACACACCCCTCTCTTCTCCCAGGGTGTGAGAAGCTGCCCAGGCTGGTCCCTGAAGTGACCTGGCTCCCTCATCCAGTTCTGCTCTGAGCGCCTGCAGCCCAGGCTCCCAGCTCAGAGCTCTGTCCCAGAATGTTCTGGAAGCATCAGGACACTCACCAGGTGGGCACTTCTGGCAGCAGATGCCCCACGTCTCAAACTCGTCTGGGCCACACTGGGTCGCACAGGCCCTCAGGGCCACCTTCAGTTAGAAAGGGAAGGTCAGTGTCATCAAGAGATGGTCATGTCCCCACTGTGAGAAAGTGTCAGGGTCCCTCGTCCCTGTAGGGGGTGGGCCTCCTGGAGGTGTGCTCACAGGAGTGGTTTCTCTGACCCCCTGTGTCCATCAGCTGGTTGGAGGAACGTGGGATTGCTTTGGGAGTGTCCATGACCCCTTCAAACTCAGCCCGTGACCCTGAAGTTAGGTGCTGTCATGTTGGTTCAACTCAGAGCAGCCCCATGCGCACCGGGGTGCACCCAGGAACAATGCCATGTACAGCCCATGTACAACACTAGGTACACCCCAGCTATCCTGAGCACCCCACACTTCAGATTGCAATGGAATTAAGGGGTGGGGTGTTTGCCCATGTCATTCATTAAGGCCGGGTCCCACACAGCAGCCCTGGTGCAGTGACTGGGAGACTGGTAAGACCAGGTAATAAGCATCTAACACACCTGGCAGCCTGTTAGGGGTAGGACCACGCAAATAGGCAGGAGGAACCCTAGTGAGGGGACCGGTGGGATCAGCATCCTCCAGGCTGGCAGGGAGCACCCAGTTGGCATGAAAGAGGATCTCAGGAGCACCAGAAGGCAGAGCCAGGTTTGGAGCGTGTCCACTGGCCCGGAGCTCCTGTGCTGGCCCCAGGGATCCAGGACACAGAGGGCAGGGACTCCAGAGATGGTGAGAAACGACAGAGAGGTGGTGGCAGCAGAGCTGGGAGAG
>NW_022111317.1:484036-484934 GCF_000313985.2 Echinops telfairi | reverse complement strand
TCCCCCTGACCCTAAAAACAAGACCAACCGTCTAAGAGGAGAGATGACATGTCCATGGTGTCCACGCACCTGGGCACCTACAGGCCAATCCTGGGGGAACAGCTAGACCCCAGGAAAGTTTCTCTCACATCTCTGTCTTGACCAGGCTCAGATGACTGTAGCTATGTGGGGCTCCGTCCCCACACTGTGGTTGGAGTTGTGGTCCCTCAGCCCCAGGCCCAACCCCCCCACTCTGCTCAGGACCACAGCTGGCAGACACCCAACACCAGCCTGTCCCCTCTTGCTGATGGGGCTCCACCCAACTCCCCCTGCCCACCCTGGACTCCGCCCCTCTGAGGGGTCTGAAAAGAGAGCGCCGTCCAGTGCCCCAACCAGCCCCCACTCACCAAGTTCTCCCTCTGGTCTGCATTTCCTGAGAGGATGACACAAACAGGGATATGAGATCCCACCCTGCGCCCGGTCCCCACCCATAGCCCCACCCAGCGGGGGTTCTCACAGAACCCCCACATGCCCCCCTCAGTCTCACAGTGAGGACACCCCCTCGCTTTCCAGAACTTTCCACAGGTCCATAGCGCCTGGCTCTCACAGGGAGCCTGTCTTGTCTCCTCAGACCTGGGCCTGGGTCTGAGCCTCCCTGTACGAGGGGCTTAGGGACCCCCAGTGTAATCCTGCCTTACATGCTGGGGGCTCGGCCACAGATGACCCAAGATCATGGGAGGGGGCACAAATCCCTGGTCCACATGTTGCCCAGTGAGAGGAGGCACCTCATCTCCTGGGAGCCACACCCCAAGGAGAACCCTGAGGAGGGGGGCATTCTACTCCAGGCTGGACACAGGCTCCCTGAGCCCCGCCCCCAACCACTCATCCCGCCCCACCCCCCAGGCTCCCAGGCCTGTGC
>NW_022111317.1:480990-482231 GCF_000313985.2 Echinops telfairi | reverse complement strand
GCACCCACACTCACACTCACTCACATGCGGGCTCATATCCACCCCTAACATGCACACACTCACCAACACACTCACATGTCCACACTCACAAGTGTGCTACTCCCACATGGAAAGACACATACTCTCACATATACACTCACACACATGCACTCACATGCAAGTTCATACTCAGCCCCACAATCATACACATGCTCACACATTCAAACTAAGAAATTTACATATAAGCTCACACAGGTAGCGCACACGCATACTCACTCTCACAGTCAGAGGTGTGCACCCTACCCAACCAAAGACACACTCATTCTCATAGTCCCACAAACAGATCATCACACTCTCATGGGCATCACACACACAAACACACACACACACACACACACACACACACACAGCTCACACGCAGCTCACACAGTGTCAGGGACAGTTGTGATATCCATGCATCCAGGTGCAAGTCCTGCCCCCAGGCTCTATGCTCTGTGGCCCCACCATCCCTTCTGGGTCCTAAAGCCAGAGGGGACATCAGACGCCCCCCACCCCAACCCCCACAGCAACCTGGCTTGGACTGACACTTCAGCTCCATGTGAACGGTCCCTTGGGGACAACCCCTCATGCAGCCACTGCTGGTCCAGGGGACAGTGTGCCAGGACAGGGATGGCCCCTCAGGTGCAGACTCACCTTCTCCACAGGTGGCACACAGGAGGCAGGCTGGCAGGCCATTGGGGTGGGATGTGAAAATCCCGGGGTCACAGGGCTCACATGTCCCCTTGGATTGGGGGTTCCTGCAGGACACCCTGACATGCTGGCCTGTACGAGAGAGGGGTGGGGGTGCAGGGTGAGACCCCAACCAAGTCAGCTCCTCCAGTGGGAGGTAGAGGGGCTTCCTTCCTGGAATGCAGGACCAGATCAGCTCTGACTGGGGTAGCATCCTGGCCTGATCATGTGGGGCCTGGGCCAGGCCAGGTGGCTGCCTCTGGGGACACAGAGCAGTGTCCCTGAGGGGAACAGGTCCCTGATGGACAGCCCCTTCTCCCAGGGACTGAGTTCAAACCTGAGGGTGTTGGAGGGTCACTCTTACTCCCCCTTCTCACAGAGAAGAGGACATGGGGGCTTTCTGGGGGGCGGGGACAGGAAAGCTTCCATGGGGGTCCGGTCTGCTCCCTGGGGTGCCCAGCCCTCACACAGATGAGGCAATTGAACCAGAACAACCTTAGTGCTTCTTAATGGGCACAGGTGGGGTGAGGTGG
>NW_022111317.1:478293-480267 GCF_000313985.2 Echinops telfairi | reverse complement strand
CCTGTGACCCCACCATGGGGAGTCACCCAGGGCCCCACAAGTCCCCAGCAGCCTCTGCTGTAAGAAAGGCAGCCCTAAGTGGAGGGGTTGCTGAGAGCAGGGAGCTGACACTTTCCTGAGCTTGCTGGCCCCGCCCACAGGTCCTCTTTCAGCTGGGAGGTCAATGACCGCCTGGAGTGCGGGCCCTGAGTGTGGGCAGTTACCCAGCCTTCAGGGGTCTAATCCCGAGTGGGAACCCCAACCCTGCCTCCACCTTTGCCTTTTACAAAACTGCCCCCCCACCCCCCAGGTCAGGTCTGGCTCTGGGCCCGGACTCACCCACAGGGCAGCCCTGACAGCAGTGTTCCCCAGCCAGTACTCCGCAGGCGAGCAGGACACCAGGTCCCCCAGGTGCTCTGAGTGTCAGGTCCTTGAGGACCCACCTATGTGGCAGGGGCGGGCAGGTGGGGGTGGGGGTTGGAGAGTTGAAGAAAGGGGGCTCAGTGTCTCTACACTCATCATCAGCTCTGAACTGCTTGCATTTCCCTTGAGGCCTCTCCCCCCAGATCTTTCCTCCCTCAGGCCTCCTGTCCTCTCCCCCAGCCCCTCCCCCTTACTCCCCCGCGCCCCCCCTAGGTGACCTCTTCTCTGCTTTCCAAGCTCACACAGCCCCGGACAGGGCAGCTCTCACATCCCCAACCTGCCAGGCGGCTCCAGGCACTGACCACGGATGAGTTCCCGACCCCCGTGGGAGCAATCCCCCCAGGAAATGTCGGGGTTGTGGGTGCTGGGTGCCCAGGGGGATAAGGAGTCAGCTCCTCCTGCCAGCTCACCCTAAACAGGGCTGGGGCTTTTCAAATCTGCCAGTGCCCTCTCCTGGGTCTCCTTCCTGGCCGGTTCCAGACCCAAGACTGTGCCCAGTGATCACTCACCTGCAATGGGTGCCTGCTCAGGTTCCCATTTGCTGTCCCAGCCCAGACACGCCCTGCAGGTGTCCACTCACTACCAGCAGCAGGAGGAGAAGGAGGAGGAGCATTGCTGGTACGGAGAAGCTGGGAAGCAGTCATTGGATTCTCCAAGGCTTCCCACTTTCCCTTTTTATAGGCTTCATGCCCCTCCCCCGCCCAGCCCTCTTACCAAATATGGTAGCTTAGCACTGTTATACCAACCTTAGGTCAGCACAGGTAGTTGGGTTGTGAGTGATCTGAGGTGAGAAGCCTCCCAGGGAGTGAGTAGTGTCTACCAGGAGACAAATTGCCTGCCTTTCACTCATCACTCATCTCCATCAGTTAAAGGGAGCTCAACCCAACCACAAGGGCCCAGGCACAACCAGAGAGAGAGGCAGCAATGGACACAGTGCTGGGGCAGCAAATGAAACAGACAGACTTAACGGACAAGCCAGCAAGCAGACTTTGAAAGTAGAACAGAATTAGAGCAAATTCCCCCAACCATCCCTTCAGAAGAGTCAGACTTCATCCCCCAATTCCAGATTTGGGGGTAACAGCAGTGTCCACCATCCACAAGTGTGTGTGTGGCCTGGGCAAGAAGATGAAGAGGCTGCTTAATTTGACCAGAGTAGAAGGGACAGAATTCCAAGACATGAAATCAGGTTAGAGAACAGATATTGAGGTTGATGAAAATCCTTCCTTGGAAAGCAAAGTTCTCTCTGAAGATTTTCATCTGATCCAGAGCAGTGCTCCATCATCAACCTCAGCTGGAATCAAGAGGGATCTGGGAAGGACCGGAGGAAACGTCCACCTCACGCACAGGAGGAAGCCGGCAGGAGGAGGCGGCCCGAAGGGCCAGGGAGGTCTTTAGCTGCTCACCCACCGCTCTGATGCAGGAGCAGCTGAGTTAGGAGAGGGCGTCACAGGTGATATTCGCCCAAATGCTGACAGTGCTGTTTGGTTGGTGATGTGGATGATGGAGCCAGTGAAGGAATAGAGGATGGTGATGAAGATTATGAAGACATTGATCAAGGAGGGGGTGAAGGTG
>NW_022111317.1:468602-477469 GCF_000313985.2 Echinops telfairi | reverse complement strand
GAAAAGGAAGATGCTGCTCAGATTTATGCACTAAAAGCATACAAGTGGCTTCGTTTCAATAGAACGAAATGTGTGCACACACACACACACACACACACACACAGCCAAAGCCTTTTCACCTTGGAAATGTGCAACATGTGAATCCTACCTCAGGAAAACCGCGAGATGGAAGAGGAACCAAACTTGACCGATGGTCCCGTGGGTGAAGGGCAGAGGGCACAGGGCTGAGGTCCACGCTGGAGGAGGGATTCGGAGCAGACAGATGTCCGTGTGGCTGCACAGCGCGGAGTCACCAAGGACACAGGTCCAAGTGGCGCAATTGGAGACCGTTCTGCTGTGAACATTTTGGCTACAACATGAGCACATAATAATAATAATTACAGGAAAAACAATGATTCTGAGGAAGAAGAAACGCTCTAGAATTAAACATGAAGACAATTGTCCATCTCTCCTTGGGTTGGTTGAATTATTGAATTGATTGGCAAGTATTCATAAATTCCTGTGTAAACCAAGAAAAGGTCGAGCTGATAACAGGGGCTGAGGCAGAAATCAAATGTGAGAACGATGAGGGCAACAAATGTACAAATGCGCTTGACACCATGGACGGACGGACGGATTGTGATAAGCGTTGTATGAGCCCCAATAAAATGATTTCATTTAAAAATGGAAGCTCCCCTCCACCTGAGCTGCACCTGAGACCCCCTCCCTGTGTCCTGGTTCTCTCGCTCACACAGCTACACCTCCATTTCGCCCCCCCCCACCCGATCAGCACCCCCAGAAAGCCCACTGGAAGGGTTTCTGCCTCCTGATGGGTGGGCAGGGAAGTGGGGATAGAACAGGAATCCCTCCCTGCAAGTCTCCCAGAGGGTGGGATCCTGTGTGGAGCCCAGGAAAGAGGCTCCTGCTCAGATTTGTGGGGAGGGTCTAGTACTCAGGAAGGGAAGGTGTTGGGAAGCAGACTGCAGACTCAGTGTGCCCCAGGGCTGCTCAGGAGCCCTGGGGAGGGGGCGGGAGTGAGCCTGCTCTTCTCAGCTACTTTTTACAAAGGTGCCCCTTGAACCCTGGTGGGGTCTGGCCCTGAACCGAGGACTCATCAGCTGGGCAGCTGCGACAGCACAGGTCCCCAGCCAAGTCCTGGGAGGATGCTCAGGGCACCTGCTCCAGAGCTCCTGGCTGTGGGAGGGGACATAGTAGGTCCCACCTACTGAGGTAGAGGGAGAAAAAGAGGGGCTCAGTGTCCCCACATCCACCTTCAGCTCTGAACTGCTGGCACTTTCCTCTGCCACTCCACCCCCAGCTCCCCCACCTGGCGGTCCAGGACTTAAAGGGACCCTGACAGCCCCACTTCACAGAGACTGGTTTCAGGGGACCAAGGCTGGGACCCATGTCCTCCTCTATGCACCCGTGCTCTCCAGGGGTGATTGCTCAGCCCAGCTGACGCCCATCCCTTCCTGTCTCAACAAATTTATGAAATGAATACACACACACACCATGCTCTGTGAGGAAACAGAAACCTCTCTGCCCCTTGGCTCTGCTGGCAGCTGGAGGGTGGGAGCCCCACACCCTGTCTTAGTGCACAGAATTCTAGCTGCTCTCCTCCTTTCTGGGCACCTTGGGCTCAGAGATTACACTGTGTCTCTCTGTGAACGTAGACAGTTAGCATTTACCAACATATATCTGTCTACTTTCTCTTGTTTATAAAAGGAAAGGATAAATGGGCGTTACAGAATGGCTCTTATGTTGCTGAGGACCACTTATACGTGGAAGGTTCTGGAAGGTATGCAGGTGGCTCCCTGTGGGCTGCGATGGGAGGTCAGTCTCTCTGTGTTCAGTCAGGATCAAAGAGTGGGGGGGGGGAGCCTAGGGCAGAGCCTGTGGGCATGAGGAGGGAGGTGCCCAGTGACTGGAAGGACTAGGGAGGAGGAACAGGGGGTACCAGCCCCCCTTTCAGACCTCTGCTGACAGAGGGTGTCCACTGAGAAGCCCATGAGATAGTTGGGGACACAGGAATGAGAGCGGCCATCCAGGTACCCAGGCCTGGAGCAAGCTGTGGGCACAGGGGAGGGCACGGGCTAAGAACGTCTAGTACAGACATACTCCTGCTTTCGAAGAGCTCAGGGCTCCATGAGCTACACCCCCGGTGGTCACAGGCATGTAGAGCCCTTAGCGGCCAGCAGACCCAACCTTTAAAATGCCCTGTGAGGCCAGTTGGTGCTGGGCCAGCCTGAGACTGCAGACAGCAGCAGACTCTGCTGCATCCTCCCTGGGGCACATTGCTAACCAGGGAAAGCCCTTCCCAGCACGGCGGGGGGTCCCCTAGCCATTGCTGTGACTTTGAGGCAATGCAAGCTCCCCAGGGGACAGGGGTTAATCTTCAGCAAGGGTTCAAAGAAATGCATTTCTATGTTAAAACAGTTGAACGTATTAAAACAACCACGTGCACTCACTTTCGATTGTCTGGTGTTTTGGCGATGGTCATTGCTTTCACCTCCAGGGAAGGCTGAATCTCACAGCCTTTGGACGTGCTGTCCCCAGAAACCGGTCCCTGCAGAAGGACCTCCTCTTGGGGCCGAGATGGGCACTGAGAGGGCAGACCCTCTCTAGAGGAGACCATGACCCATGGCTGCAACCTTGGCCTGAAGGATAGGACCTACTGCGAGGCTCGCCAGGAGCAGGAGGGACCCCTTCTGGTGATTCTGCCGCCGCCCAGAGCCCGCTCCACGACAGCCGACGAGGGAATGTACACGAGGACTGACTGTGTGTATATAGATACCGCTAAAGATGTCAGTCCGCATGTCTGACTTTATGCTCACCTTTAAGTCCTTGTAAAAGAACCAAGTCACGTGGCTTCCTCCCCCTCCCCCCTTCCAATTCTAGCCTTTAATGTGCTCGGGTTCCTAATCAAAAAGGAAAAAGACAAAAAGGGGTGGGGGACAGCCGAGGCACCTGTACTCTTAAATCCGTTCCAGAAAAGCAAAGCAATCCCTTTCGTGCCTGATCCAAATGAGGGAAGTATTTAGGGGCGCTAAATCTCCCTCCCAAAGCGCAGATGACAGTGCAGTCCGGACACCGACCAGTCCTCTCCTGATCAGCCCTCAGGAGGATCTTCCCCACGTTTGTACACATCCAGCTTGCCCTTGGCCTTGCGGAGAAAGAGCTGCTCTCAGCGCTTTTCTGGAAGTTACCAGGGGAAGGTGCCACGCGATGGCAGGAACGTCCCCAGACAGAGCGGGGACGCCCCTGGGGTCCTGAAGGCAACCTTTTGCGCCCAGGGTGCTCCAGGGCCAAGGGCACTAAGGCAGAATAGCGCTGCACTCCTCCCTCCGCCAGGACTGTCGCCCAGGCCAGCACAGCCTGCAGCAAGGTCTCAGGGTCAAAGCTGCGGGAGGACAGGTGGCCAAGCCCCTGGGGAAGGCGCGAGCCAGGTGCTCCAGCAGGCGAAGTGGACCAAACCCCCGGGCAGCGCTGAACGGGCTCTCACGCGGAGAACCCCTCCGCGCCCTCTCTGTGCCCTGAGCGTGCCCGCCCCGCCGCTGCCTTGGCTGGGAAGTCTGGGGACAGCCCCTGGGAGCCAGCTGACGCCTGGGATAGCCTCACCCCTCACACCGCCCAGGCCACTGCCCAGCTATGGCCCATGGCTCTGGAGAGTGATAACCCAATCCAAACGCAATCCAACACCAACATCCAGTTGGTGTTGACTCAGTGAACCTCGTTGGGTTTCTGAGTTTCTGAGACTAACTTTGAGCACAGAAAGCCTAGCCCTTGTCCCTCAAAGCTACCGGTGGGTTCCAACCGCTGACCACTCCAGTTATAGCCAATGCCTAAGCACTACACCACCAGGGCTCTTTTGGAAAGTGGTAAAAATGTACTTTTAATAGCATTAATTAAATAAGTCAAGCACTGTTTTCCACTGCACTCAATTTTAAAGCATCACAAAAATTCAAAAATGTTTATTCACTATATTATGAAATACATAAAACTTGTTCCCAAGTTGTTTATAAATGGTGTGTGTTAGTCAGCATACACTACAGTAACAAATCCAGGGAGACCTATAAGAAAGAGCTTTATATGAAGGAGCAATTGTACATTTAGAAGACATCCCCACCAATGAAACACAACTTTCCTCTAGTTCTTTAATGCTCCCTCCTGCCACTATCATGACCCCACTTCTACCTTAGAAACCCAGCTATGCCAGAGCATGTACATGGTACAGATAAGAGCTGGAATCACAAGTAATCCAGGATAGAAAACCCCTCAGGAACAATAATGAGAGTAGCGATACCAGGAGTGCACCGGGAAGGTGGGAGGAGAAAGGGGAAACCAATTACAATGATCTAGATGTACCCCCCCTCCCAGGGGGATGGACACCAGAAAAGAGGGTGAAGGGTTACAGTGGTCAGTGTAAGACGTGAAAAAAAATTACCAAGGGTTCATGAGGGAGGAAGGTGGGGGAGAGGGAAAAATGGGCTGATAACAAGGGCTCAAGTAGAAAGAAAATGTTTTGAAAATGATGATGGCAACATATGTGCTTGACACAATGGATAGATTGTGATAAGAGCGGTATGAGCCCTCAATGAAATGATTTTGAAAAAGAGAGAAAACATCCTAGCCTAGTGTAGATCGAGTCCATAAACCCGATATCAGCCCATATGTCCAATACCAATCTATGCATTCCTCTTCAGACTCATGCAAAACATGCAATGACACTGAATACAGGAAAATCACAGGCCCATGGGTGGAAAGTCTTGTGGATCCAGTGTCAGTGGGAACATCTCAGTGCTGTCAGGGGTCTCCACGTAACTCCTCCAGCTCCAGGGCTCTGGCTCCATCAGCTTAGCTCCAGGTGGCTGGTCAATGGGAATGGCTCACAGAGTGAGCGAGTGTCACACCTCCAGTGAGCTATTACCTCCATGGCACCTCCAAGTGTGGTCTTCAAGCTTTGAACTGATGGACAGGCTCAATTCCACCCCTTCACTCTTAACAGTCTCAGAATATGGAACTACCACAGACCACCTCTTGTCAACTGGACACTTTCCTACAACTCTTTAACCATATATAATTTTCAAACAAACAACAATCAAATCAAATCGGTACTTAACAGGATAAAGCTAAACTGCATACTATTAAAAATGTGCCACCCTCATTTAAACATAAAATTCTATAAGTGAACAAAATAAAGATATCCTATACTTATGTGAACAGCTACACCACAATCCTATGAACATTTCCCCAACCTATGAAAGTTTGTAAGCCAACCACTTCATGCCTTTATTCTACCAATTTTGGGTATCGAATTTCTGCACTGCCCACTTACACCAACCCAGTGCTCTGAGGAGACAGTCCTAATTTGTATGTGAAGAATCTTCATTCCAGTTGGAACTTTGTGAATCTGCTCCCATGAACAAAGCCAATTCCGGACAGGCCAGCCATAAGGTCAGCAGCAATATGCACCAGTTCATAGGCTCAAAACTCGTGGATGAATGTATGGATTGTGATGAGATGTACGAGCCCCCAAGGAAAGTATTAAAAAAAATCTCTTCATCTGGTTGCGTGCTGGTCAACTCAATGTGGGCTGCCTCACTTAGCCTCATCAGGGTGTCCAATGGCTGCCTTGCCTTTTGACCATGAGCCCTGTCAAAAATGCTCAACAACCCTAGCCCCCTCGTGCTAGATCATGAGCTTCAGACCAGTCAACCTGCTATCGTCTTCTCCTCTTATCCCTGTGAACAAGGTGCACGGGTGTCAGTGGCCAGACTCAACGCATCTCTTTATTGCTGTGTTTCTCTCACAGCCACTGAACAGGTGGATCCAGGTGGTCACTTAGCAAGCATTTCAGCCTGCCCACAGGCTCCCTTTAAGGATCAGTCCTGGAGAGGAGAGTTTCGTCATGCCTCTAAATTTTTTCCAGCTTCTGAAACTAACCACTAGTTTAAAATTCAAAAAACCCAAAGGGTTCCTCCCCCCACCCCCGTCTTCAATCAGTCAGCATTTTTCTAGATAAGTCTCTTCACCTTAGAATATCCTGAGCCCTCGAGACACTGGTGGGACCTGCGGTCGCAGAACCTTCTTTGCAGGTGTGTCCTAACCCATTTAATTTCCAATTTAGATGGTCTAAGGCAAGTGGGCTTACAAGCTCCCTATTTTTACTTTCCAATAATAATGATTATTAATCATGATATCAATAACAATAGGCAGAAGAAAACAGTATAAACCTTAGAACATACAGATTCTAAACTCTTTTTTTTTTTTATTGGGGGGTTCTGACACTTCTTATAAAAATCCATCTTATGGTTGTATCAAGCACATTTGTACATATGTTGCCATCATAATTTTCTTTGTATATTTTAAAAATTATTTCATTGGGGGCTCGTACAACTCTTATCACAATCCATTCATCCATCCATTGTGTCAAGCACCTTTGTACATTTGTTGCCATCATCATTCTCAAAACCTTTTCTTTCTGCTTGAGCCAAGGTATCAGCTCCTCATTTTTTCCCTCCATCCTCACTGGTCCTCTAAACTCAGTTTTCAGAACTGTCAAGTTGAAGCCTTATCTATCTTATCTTAATGCTTATCTGAACTGGCCCATGGATACCCAATATGGCCTTAGGCCTGACTGCATCATGCCAGGGTGGCACCTTCTGTCAGTCACTTTGACCTTCTGCCAGTCATTTTCACCAAGCTTTCTCCCAGGGAGCAGCTGGTGGGTCCACACCGTTCTGCCAGTGGTCAGCAGCTCAATCCATAGCCCACAGCACCACCACCTGGGGCTAGGAAAACCTGGCAGCAACCCCCCTCCCCACCCCATCTGTAAGGGGCCCGGGAAAGTGCCCAGTCCACAAGGAGCAGCCTGATCTTTCCACTGCTCCTCTAGGTTAGGAGTGGGGCGCAGTGGTGTGGGTGTGGTTTCAGGGCGGAGGGTGTGCCCCTGGAGGGGTGCCATTTCAGACCGTACCCACTCACTCCAAGTCCCTGAGGCCCAGGCCAGGGCCTGGCATTGGTTGTGTGGGTTCCCATGTGGCCAGCCACACCTGGAGGGGCACCTTCCTGGACACCTGACCCCCTCTGGGCCTCCCAGGGTGCAGGCCACACCGGCATTGCAGCAGGTCCATTTGGACTGTCCCGAGGCTGGTCCAGGCCCGCAGGACACATTCACCCACTTTGAGCAGCCTCAGCGCGCTCAGATCACGCTGGGTCCCAATGCTGAGCAGAGTCAGGTAAGGTTGACACGAACATTGGGTCTCTTCCCACCTGCCTAGAATATTGCTGTCAACCGATCGATTAATAATATTCTGTAGAATATTATTTTAACTGCAGAGGGAGAAAACAGAAATGCCACTTGTGTCCTTTTAACAATCAGCAACCTATGCTCTCGCTGTGACACACCGGTTGCTGCTGCAGGCCTCTGCGTCGCTCCCACGCCCCGAATCTGTCAGAAGGACACACTGTCTGGGCCTCACAGTGGTTCTCGTGTTTGAGCCCACGTGGCAGGCCCTGTGCCCCTGCCCCGTGTGACAGGCCTTCCCTGTCTCCACTGCCCGCTGCCTCATTGATCATCCCCTTCTCCATCACCTGCTCTCTCCCCACGCTGTGCTCAGAGCACGGAGCGCTCCCGTCCTCGCCCCCAAGGGGCACTCTGGCCTCACTTCGACCACACAGCTCGGTTGGTCCTGTGTCCAGTCCGTGGCACTTTGAACCCTCTGCTGCGGCACCGCCATCCCAGTGCACCCTCTCTTCTTCTGTCTTCCTTCTTCAGGGCCCAGCACGGGGGACTCGGACAATGCCCCCGCTAGGCTCAGGCCACCGTAGTCCTCCCACGACCAGCCCTGCTTCGCCACACTTCACAGAGGTCTGTGCGCGGGCTGACCCACGGCCACGCGGCCTGCGAGGCTCTATCCTTTCGTTTGGAAACCTCCACATAAGTCACCAGGGGACCTGAGTCCCTGTCATCTTCTTCTTCCCCTTTTGTAGCCTCGCAGACCCAAGTCTACATCAGACGGATGAGGACCTGCATATCTTTAAAGGCTGACACCCTTTCCTCAAAAACATTAGTTTATTTCTATGTGCATTCTATATCCATACATGTGTATTATATGTTTATATGTGCATAGATGGAATACACGATCCCTCCTGTGACTGAGTACACGCAGAGGGGAGTCCATGCAGAGGAGACGGGTTCTATCCCACTGCACAGCTCCTCGCATCAATCCAGGGACTGTGTCTTCTTCACCCCTCCCCCATGGGGTGCTTTGTCTCTCCCAGCCTCCATCCCCCTGACTGCTGTCCCCGCTCCCCCGCTCCCCTGAAGTCTTATCTGTTACTGTGAAAGCCATGTTTCTTTTTCCTTTATGATAATAAACTTGCGGCTGAACTGTCCCTAGGGGTTCCTCAGTCAAGTCAGTCTTTATAGGAGTAGAAAGCCCAGTCCCCCATGGTGGGGTCGCAGGGACGGGGTCCACTCTGAGGCCATCATGTGCGGACAACCTGTGTGGAGGTCACCACCCAGTCTTCCCTGGAGACCATGGGCATGAGCTCCCCACTCGGTTGGTCTACAGACCACCCACAGTCCAGGACACAGACACAGTGTGGCCCAAGGTTCCCCAAAGGAACAAAGATGCACCCGTAGACCGTGGGGTTCTGGTAGACACAGAGGAGGCCCAGGATCCGGGTCCATAGAGAAACTCCACAGACAGGACCCCACAGGTTCCAGGTGCCCCTAGGTGTGGGGAGGGTCCGCCTGTCTTTGGGACATGCAGGGTTTGACTCTCCCCTCTGAGTTCACCCCTCACTGCCCGGTCCCCAAGGTGAGGGTGAGGGTCCTGGACTCTCCCTGCCTGGACCCACCTCACCCCACCTGTGCCCATTAA
>NW_022111317.1:466329-467664 GCF_000313985.2 Echinops telfairi | reverse complement strand
TAGGGTGCACACCTCTGACTGTGAGAGTGAGTATGCGTGTGCGCTACCTGTGTGAGCTTATATGTAAATTTCTTAGTTTGAATGTGTGAGCATGTGTATGATTGTGGGGCTGAGTATGAACTTGCATGTGAGTGCATGTGTGTGAGTGTATATGTGAGAGTATGTGTCTTTCCATGTGGGAGTAGCACACTTGTGAGTGTGGACATGTGAGTGTGTTGGTGAGTGTGTGCATGTTAGGGGTGGATATGAGCCCGCATGTGAGTGAGTGTGAGTGTGGGTGCATGTGTACCTGTGAGAATATGTGTGTTTCTTTTAGTGTGTGGACAGGACAGCTCTGTGTGAGTGCATACATGGGAGTGTGTGTAAATGTAGCATGATTGTGAATCTCTGTTTGGGTGGGGGAGTGTGTGTATATGGGACAGTACATATGTGTGTGTTCAGCGTGTTCCTCTTGTGTATGTGCGAGTGGGTAGATGTGAGGTGTGAGGGTGAATGTGTAAGTTCAGACACAGTGAATGGCAGGGGAAGTCCCACAGAGGTGACAAGGACAGACCGGGTGTGGATGTGGCCGGTCAGGAGTGGACCTCTGTGTCTTAAGTGCTTGTGGTGAGGATTGTACAACTCTTCTTGATGTGCATGAATTATTGAATTGCATTATAGGACTTGAAACTATTGAAAAATGATAACAATATTATCCATGGACTTCAAAGAGTCACCAAAAAAAGTGGACCCCTGTCCCTGTGGGTGGGGGTAACTAGTACATCCTTCAGGGCAGCTGACAGAGGGCCCTTAGGACCACGGATCAAGGCTGTGCAGGCCCCAGCATGCCACTGCCACCACTAGTCCTAGACAGACAACGAGGGATGAGGAGGGAGTCCACAGCATGGCTCTTTATGGGTCCTCTGTGGGAACCACTCAGAGCTAGCCTCCGTGTAAAGTTCAGGGGGCTCCCAGGACTGAGCCGAGTCTCCCCCTTTGGTGCCCAGAGCCCACAGAGGGCCCCCTGACCAGGGCGTGGCTGGCTGCTCAGCCCACCTCCCCGAGGTCACGGGTGTCACCAGGTGGTCTTCTGGCCTGGCCAGCCCCCACCTGACATCCCCATTAGCACCAACTCTCAGGTGTGGTCTGGGGTCTCCTCACAGAGGCTTCAACCACAGAGCACAGTCCAAGGCCCTACTACAGTGGTTCTCAACCTTCCTAATGCTGCGACCCTTTAATGCACTTCCTCATGGTGTGGTGACCCCCAACCATAAAAGCATTTTCGTTGCTACTTCATAATTGTTATTTTGCTACAGTTATGTATCAGTTGGCCCCCGTGAAAGGGTCCTTCGACCC
>NW_022111317.1:448112-449989 GCF_000313985.2 Echinops telfairi | reverse complement strand
GAGGACTTTGTGGACTGGTGTTGGGTTAATGGGTTAATGTTGGACTTGTGGGCTTGGGCAGCATTGGGTTGGGATGTTTTCGTGATGCACCTTTTCTTTTTACATGAAACTCTCTCTTATACATGAGTCGCTGTGGATTTGTTTCTCCAAAGTACCCGGACTAATACACCTCCCAAGCCCCTGTCAGTGACAGCCCCAGCATGCACCCTGATGCCCTGAGACCCGTGTCCCTGGGCAGAGAACATGTAGTGGAGAAGACACCCTGAGTGCCTTGGGGGCGGGGTCATGGTGAAGGTCCTGGAACACACCTCACAGGTGTGACCATGTGATAGATGCTCAGAACCCAACTCAAACACAGTCCCACAGTCCACAGTTGGGCCTCCCTCCTGTCCCGCTCGGTCAGCGCCCGGGCTCCATTTCTCAGGGACTCTGTGGCTTTGTCCTTGGGCCTTGTCCCTCTTGCTGAGCTGTGGCTGCGGCAGCCCCTGCCCTCGCTCCGTGCTCCCCAGCACACAGGGGGCAGGCAGCGGTGTCTCCCAGACAGCACAGTGCTCCCCAGCTTTGCTCTCTGGATCAGCCTGTGTCCGCGAGCCAGCCCCACCAGCTAGTGATGGTCTGAGGCACTGGGGCCCAAAACCTACCCCGTGTGGGGGTGCTGAGGGCCCTCGTGGCTGGACTGCAGGCTGCTGATGGTCCTGGCTTCTTCTTCCTCCACTCAGCTGTCCTCTAGGTCATGCCCCTCATCAGCCGTGCAATGCCACGTCAGACACGGTGTGCAGCTCATTCACAGGTAGGTGCCGACCTTGGGGCTCCAACTCTGGTCAGGAACTTACCCTGGAAGAGAAATCCCTGTAGATTGTTGACCTCCACACCCACCTCCTCATAGTCTAAATTCAGGCTTTAGGCCAAGGTGGCAGACGCCCCCAGAGACCCGTGGGAACTGAATGTGCATAACTGTGTGCCAATAAAACTTTATTCACAAGAGCAGGCATGGTCTGGTGTGACCTACTTGTCAGTATGCACAAGGAGTGGTTGTGTGAATAGCGCGCGCGCGCGCGCGCACACACACACACACACACACACACACGGAAATGGTGAGATGGGCCGGACAAGAATAAGGGGAAGCTTCGAAATTGGTGTCCCCAAAATCCAGCCTGTCCCTGGCTGCCCTGGGAGCTGGTCCACAGCCGCAGACTCCAACCTCTATTCTCTATGGTCACTGCCAATCATTGGTTTGTGTCTGAGCTGCTACCTGCTCCACGCTTCTGGACAGGGCTCTTCTGAGTGAGGGCCACCCTGGGGAAAGGTAGCAAGCAGGTATCTTCCCACCTCGGGGGCTGTCCAGGAGGGCCGTGGGGTCTTTGTCTCTCTGCTGAGGACTGCCACCATAACTGGGCCATGCCGGTCTCTGTTTGACTCCTTCCAGTCACTATACTTGTGGTGATCATCCCTGCCACTGTTCTTGTGCTGGCCATGCTGCTCAGCATACACGTCTCCTACTTTTGCAGACGGAGAGGTGAGTGCCTGGGCGTCAGCAGAGACCAGCGGCTTCATGGACACGGGGTGTCCAGGGCCTGTGACAGCGCAGGGGCTCCTTGACCACAGTCTCAACTTAGGGGCCTCTGGTTGCCAAGGCTGGGTGGGCTCATGCCAATGCCAGGGGAGACCTCTCTGGATCCCACCCCCACTGCCTGCCCCTGGAGTCTTCAGAACTGTATCCCAGGCTAGTGGGCCCTGGTGGAGGCAGGCACTGAGGGCTAGAGTGGGAGGGGCGCTGCCCGCTGGGTGGGGGTGTGGCCTGAGAAGGGTCTGGTAAGGAAGCATCAGTTGGGGCTGGGGGATTGGGGATGGGGGGGTCTGGTGACATGGAGGGGTGG
>NW_022111317.1:444125-447093 GCF_000313985.2 Echinops telfairi | reverse complement strand
CCTAGTGGCGGAAGGGGTCCTGATAACGTCCAGGTGCGTCGGGTGGGTATGGGGTCAGGGTGAGTGGTGCGGCTCCCCAGCGATCAGCAGGAAACGCGTGCTCACCAGGTCCAGGATAGGCAGGGTCATCTCTTTCAGGGTGGAGGGGCCTGTCCTTACTTCCCGGGTCTTGTCTGAGGTCACCTCAATGACACTCTGCGTCTCTCCTCATTTTCAGAGACCACGAGGGGAACAGAGGATCCTGTAAGTACCACACGTGCCCAGACACCCCATGGGCCTTGGTCCCAGCAGGCAGGTAGCCCCAGGTGCTGAGGGAGCGTGGGGGCCTGAGCTGTCCTTCTGCTCCTCTGCTTCACTCTGTGTGGTGGAACTTCCCCCACCCTCTGGAACCCGAGACCCCTGTGCTGAGTTGCGGTGGGGAGCTGCAGTTGGATGGAGCACCGGGAGGGAAACTCAGACACACAGGAGGTCAATGTCTGCTGTAATGATGTAACTCACATGGGGGCTTACGAGCCTGGAAAGTTCTCTCTCAATCCTGGGATGCAGTCACCCCAAATCAAGATGCCGCAGGTCTGGGGACCTCTCTGTGTCCTCGGGAGCCCATTGTCACTGGCCGTGGCTGCATGGACCCCATTCTCAAAGAAGCCGCAGCTAGCCGGCTTGCTCATGAGTGACGATGCCGGCTTCACCCGCTCAGCTCCCTAACCTCCCCCTCTCCTGGTGGCCCAGCATCCTGTGGCTCGTGGTGGCCAGCACCTCTCGGATCTCTTCCTTTGACATCACGTGGCCTCTTCCTGTAGTCCAGGACCTGGTGCCCTGTTTTCACGAAGACACGAGCATTGGATGAGGCCCTCCCTCCTCCCCTGTGTCCCGCCACCTCCCTCTCTGCCTCTTCCATGAGTCTACTCCCCAGTCGGCCTCAGGCTCCAATCCCAGGGGTTCAACATGAACATGCCACTCTTCAACCCACAACAGGCTTACCCTGGTGCCCCATGGGGTGTGGTGATAACTGGTCCCTGACCCCTCGGGCCCTGTGACCCCATGCCATCCCACAACCCACACAACCCATGACCCCTTGGCACCCCAAGGGCCTCCCCGGCACAGGCTGGGCTCCCTGAGCAGAGACAGCCCGGGCGTCGGCAGGGCCTGTATTGCAGCCCCTCTCACCAGAGGAACCCTCTCTGTCCCTCAGGGTTCTGATCACAGCCACAGCCAGCCCCAGGAGGCCCTGCTGTCCCGGGATGAAGCAGAGCTCCCGGCAGCCCCTGATGTGGACCCCACGCTGCAGCAGGAGGAAGCCAGCTCAGCCTCCGAGGCCGAGAACAGGCCACCCCCAGACCTCTCTGTGGAGCCCCGGCAGGGGACTGAGCTGCAGGAGGTGGTGACAGAGGGAGGCCTGGAGGTGCCTGGGCCTCATCTGGTGGCTACATACAGGCCGGGGGCTAGACCAAGGTCTTGGCCTCCTCCAGAAAGGATCAGGAGTAGGCAGGGTTCCTGCCTGGAGGGGGAGAATCACAGCCCCCAGCTCCCTGAGCCCTCCCTGAGCCAGCACCCTACGTGTCCCTGTGAGTCCCCACCAGACCCACTGTCCAAGGGGCTGCAGGCTCAGCTTAGGGGATGGACCAAGAGGGTCCCCACTGCCGGGGGTGGGGGTGGGGGAGGGTCTGATGGCCAACTCCACCCTCCAGGGCTTGATCTCAGCTCCTGGCAGGCTGCCCTGCTCCCACCCAGAGCCTCCCATCATAAGCTCACCTCTGAGCGCATTGCAGGGAAGTCCTTCAGCAGCTGGACCGTCCTTCTCTGAGCAGCGGTGTCCTCTCTTTCCCACAGAGACACAGAGGAGAGTGTATCCTGACCGTTTCGACCCAAGAAGGTGAGTGCTTGTCATTCTTCCCCTTGGTCACTCATGTGAAACCTGTTTCTTTGTCACACACCTGGAGTCCTGGGCCTCCTTCTAAGGACAGGACCACGCTCCTGTGGTCGCTGAGAACCACTGATCTTTGCTGTGGTTCTGTGGCCCCTTCTCGCCTCTCGGAAAGCGCCAGGAGACCTTGTACAGCTCTGATACGGCAGTGTTCACCTCACACTGTGAGGGCTCAGAGAGGCCCCTCCACGTGCAGGTGCTGTAAGAGTTGACCCTCACTGACAATTCTCCAAGACACCCCCCATTTTGCAGATTTACAGAGCAGACCACTGAGGCTGAATGGAGTGCAGCATTCTTTTTTTTTTTTTTGCAGGATTCTTACACAGATTGATAGGAACATATTTTTAAAGATACGGATACTTTTCAATCGCGTACATCCAGGGTGGATTTAACATGTGGAAACACACTTAGAAGTGTTCATTTACAAACCTTTAAAGACATACTATTTTAAAATCACTTCATGGACTCCTGCTTCGCCTCCAGCTTAAGTCTTGACGCAAAGACCTTACTTAAACAAATTTTTTTATAATGCTGAATTGTCTGATGAAAAGCCTGCTTCTTCCCTGGGGTGTCCTCTCCTCTCAGGAAGCCTCCAGCCCCACGAGCTGGTGTGGTGTGTGCATGGGGGCGGGGGGGTGGTGGTGTGGAGCAGTGGGGTGGGGATTGTGAAGGGAGGTCTAGGACTGAGCGTCCCCCCTCTTCTGTGGCAGGACCAGGGCTGCCCACCCATCTCTCAGCGAGCCAGGCCCTCACATCAGCCGCAGCACCTGGACTTCCCCCAGCAAACAGGCAGCGTCCGCTGGCCTCCAGAGATGCCTTGCTCCATCACATGCAGGCTGTCCCAGTGAAGAAGGACTCCCCTCTCAGCCCTCGTCCTGAGCCCACTCTGATGCAAACCCCGGAACCCCTCCCTTTCTTTCCCTTCTTTATAGTTTGGTTTTCAGTATCAATGCCTTTTTAGTACCAGTTTCTTAGAAATGAGGACCTAATGCCGGGGGGTTTAAGTGGAGAGGAAATGTTTTGAGAATGATGAGGGCAATGAAA
>NW_022111317.1:422991-442295 GCF_000313985.2 Echinops telfairi | reverse complement strand
CCATGAATTGTGTCTGACTCCATTACTTGACTCTATCTTTTACCTCTCATGCTCTCTATGACTTTACTATAATCTTTACTTATTATCGCGGTACAATTGCACCTCCCGGACCTGTGATGGTTTGTGGGGGACCTCCCTCCCTCTACTCCCCACACATAGGTGGGGGAATATAATCATAGAATTATGGTGTAGGTGTTACTTAACTGCAATTGTTAAGCACAGAATATTGTTGTTTATTGACTTATAGAATATTGTGTTTAAATGAGACTTTGGCACATATTGAATTGTATGCATTTTAGTTTTATCCTGTGAGGTACAGATCTGACTTTATTGGGTTTTTTAATTATGTCTGGCTAAAGAGTTGTGTAAAAGTGTCAAGTTGACGAGGGGTGGTCTGTGGCAGTTACATAATCTGGGGTCAACTTGTGAAGGGGTGGAATCCAGCCTGTCAATCCGGTCACAGCTTGATGTCCTCATTTGGAGGCGCCCTGGACATAAATAACTTGCTGGAGGCGGGGGACACACACTCTTCCTGTGAGACGTTCCTGTTGACAAGCCACATGGAGCTATGCTGATAGAGCACTGGAGCTGGAGGAGCCATGTGGAGATCCACACCAGCACTGAGATAGTTCCACCACCACGGATCCACACGACTTTCCACTCACTGGCCGGTGATCTTCCTGCATTCGGTGTCATTGCATGGCTGTGTGAGTCTAAAGAGGAATTTATGGACTAATATTGACATATGAGGTAATATCAGACTTATGGACTTGATCTGGGCTGGGATGTCTTCTTAATATACAATTACTCTTGTGTAGAAAGCTCTTTCTTACACACATATGAGTGTCTCCCTGGATTTGTGTCTCTAATCACCCCAGATTCACACAAGAACACCACAAATAACTCTACAGCTATGGAGGAAGTGCTAACGAAGCTGCCTTTAAGATGAATGAAGTAACAACAATGCTACAGCTACATCTTAGTCCATGCTGCTGTCTGAGTGAGACACGGCCTGGCGCTGCGCCCTCCTCGCTGTGGGAGGCAAAAGGGCTTTTCCCCAAGTTGTTTCCCCCACATACATGCCAAACCTAGGACCTAATGACTTACACTTGGAGGCCATTGCAAGCCACGTGGAGGTTATTCTCCCTAAGGGTGACCAGCCATCTAGAGCAATCAGACTGTATAGTCTGTCCCACCCGAAGAAGGGCCCACTCCCTTCTGATAAGGGTAGTAGATTGTTTCCCTGAAGGAGAGGCCAGGGACGTCAAGCCCACTCAAGGGTGGCCAAGGTTAGGCTGCCATCTTGAGTCTAGGGTCCGCCCTTTTTGTCACAGGTGTACCCCTAAGCCCTCCCCTTCCTATTACAGATACACACCCCCTCGCCCATCCCCTGCCTGTGATGCACATGCCTATTGTATAGCCTCTTCCTGCGAGGCGTGTGGTTGCCTATAATCACACCCCTAAGTATATATAGGCTTTGATCAGAAGTAAAGAGGAGACGCTCTCTCCTGCCTTCTCCTCTTGCACCTCCACGTGGACCACTGAGAGAGGCTGGGGTGAGCATGCTACCATGAAATGTGTCTGCCTCCTTTGTTTCATTCTCTCTCCTAGCTCTCTTATTCTCTATGACTTTACTGTCATCTTTATGTATCATAAGCTTACAGTTGCACCTACGAACCCGTGATCGTGTGAGGGGCTGGTCTCCCCTCACACCTCACAATCGTTGTGTCTGAGCCCACGGCTGCAGCCACGGTGTCCATCCATCTTGTTGAGGGCCTTCCTCTGTTTTGCTGCCCCTTTCCTTGACCAAGCACGATGTCCTTCCCGGAGCTGGTCTCTCCTGACAACATGTCCAAAGTGTGTGAGACAGTCTCACCACCCTTACTTCAAAGGCCCATTCTGGCTGTGCTTCTTCCAAGACGGATCTGTCTGTTCTCTTGGCAGGCCTCGGTACTTTCCACATGTTTGCTGTGGGAAACTGACACTGAGGGAAAGGTGACCAGGACTATATTTCCTAACTTCTAACAGAGGGAATCTGGAAAGCCAATACTCCACAGTAGGAAAGACACCACTTTGGTAAATTAGAGATAAGTCCAAGCACGTTATCCTGCTTTAAACATCATTCACGCAGATTCTCCCCCAACAGCTATGCTGCCTTAAAGTGGGCACCCGGTTGATTCTGTCTCCCTGTAGAAGCAGACAGTCCCTGATTATCTACTCCCGTATGTCACAAGGTGCGTGGAATCACAGTAAAGTCTCTGAACTCACAGGGATCCCGTCTACATCTCTCCCTATTTCCTGATGTGCACGGCATTCCGTGGTATCATCCAGACGGCCCAGAATCTTCCACAAGGAGAGTGGTGTTGGGCGGGGTTGACTAGCGAGACAACTCCAATGACAATTACCTGATCCAGAAGTCACTATGTGTCAAGAAGCCAGCCCAGCCCAGCCCACCTCCGTCCGTCAGTCTGAAACTAGCCCATGAGTCCCTCTTCAGACTCACGCAGCCACCGGCAGGGACGCAGAATGCGGGAAGGTCACAGGCCGGTGGGTGCAGAGCCGTGTGGATCCAGGGTCAGTGGAAACATGGCGGTGCCCCTCGGCAGCTCTTGGGGTCAGTGGCAGAGTCCCAGCAGGCAGGAAGGTGAAGGGGCAGAGAGAGAGAGAGAGAGAGAGAGAGAGAGAGCCTGTCTCTGCTCACCTCGCTCTGACACAAAACGCTATGGTGTCATCCTATGACGTCAGCCTGTGGCTTGATGGACAGGTCGGACTCCACCCCTACACTGTCGTAAGATCTCAAGTGGACATGAAATCATCTGACTCCCACAGGAGTGATGGCCACAACTGGCACAATGTCAATACCTTCCGGCTCCTCCTGGTTGTCGTCGGGGTAAATGTTGGATCTGTGTGTGTCCCACGAATGCATGGTTTGCAATAGATCTGTACATGTACACGTGATGTTTCCCACTTCTGGGAGGCAGAGGCCCCTGGGGACACTGCCAGCCCAAAGAATTGCTTCTCTGTCCTGTGGCCTCACTTCAGAGTCCCTGTCTCACTGCCCATCCCCACCAGTCACACCCACCCCTATGGCCCCTGCCTGCAGTACGGATTGCAGCTCAGTATAAGGAAACCGAAAATCCTCACCACTAGACCAACAGACCGCATCATGGTAAATGGAGGCAAGATGGACGGTGTCAAAGATCTCATTTTACTTGGATCCACAATCAATGCTTGTGGCAGGGACGTCATCTCCTGTCAACTTGTGAAGGGGTGGAGTCTAGCCTGCCAATCAGGTCACAGCTGGATGACCTCATTTGGAGGTGCTATGGAGATAAATAGCTCACTGGAGGCAGGGCACAGACATTCCCTGCAAGACATTCCTGATGACAAGACATATGGAGCTATGCTAGAGGCCTGGAGCTGGAGGAGCCACGTGGAGACCCACATGAGCGCTGAGATGCTTCCACTCACACTGGATCCACAGGACTTCCCACCCACTGGCCTGTGATCTTCCTGCATTCGGCATCATTGCATGTGTTTTGTGAGTCTGAAAAGGACTTTATAGATTGGTATCAGACATATGGGCTAATATCAGACTTATGGACTTGATCTGGACTGGTCTTGGATGTTTTCTCAATGTACAATTACTCTATATAAAGCTCTTTCTTACACACATAGGAGTGTCTATGGATTTGTTTCTCTAGTCCACCTGGACTAACGCAATTCTGTTGTACGTAAGGCCGCTCTAAGTCGGAACTGACTGAATGGTACTTAACAAACAACGGCACCTGATAACAACAACAACAAGGAAATCCTGGGGAAAGATGAGATTGCCTGCTCCCATGAAGATTTACAGCCTCAGAAATCCACTGGGACAGTTCTACTTGCTCCATTAGGGTCGTTATGAGTTCAAATCCACTCTGTGGCAGAGTTTGGATTTTTTTTTTAAGAGCCCACCCTAGTGGTAAGCATTGGAGTAAGTGTTAGACTGCCAAGTACAGAGTCTGCAGTTCAAACCCACCAGCCTCTCCACAGGAGATAGATGAAGCTGTCCGTTCCCCTAGAGCAGCGGTTCTCAACCTGTGGGTTGCGATCCCTTTGGGGGGTCCAACGACCCTTTCACTGGGGTCACCCGATTCATGAGAGTGGCAAAATTACAGTGATGAAGTAGCAACAAAAATAATGTTATGGTTGGGGGGTCACCACCACATGAGGCACTGTATGAAAGGGTCACGGGCATTAGGAAGGTTGAGAACCACTGCCTAGAGGTATACAGCCTAGGAGTCCTGCAAAGATCTATAGATAGGGCTGCTCTGAGTTGTGCTTAACTCGATGGCTTGGCGGGTTGAAGGCAATTACTGTAATGACTGTGTTGTAGTAATTACTGTGACACAGACAATCCTGCAACAACCGTGTGAACAAACAATGCTTCACAAATGGATGCAAAGGCCGTTCGGGATGCTAAAGAGGTGCGGCAAGGCACCTGCCTGCAGCTATGGGTTTGGCGGTGGATCTGTCTACAGCTCTAACGGTAGGTGCTGCACCTATGTTCACACGGACCATGGAGCACGTGAGGGCACACGCTCACAGCAGCTATTCAGACACAACCAAATACCTTGCAGGATGAGGTTCTTGGGCTGGAAGGCAAAGGACCACAGGCTTGGGAGACTTCGATGTCAGCAGGCATACACAGCACAGAGCATACAGACAGTGTTCTGCTGTCTCTTGGGAGCAGCATCAGTGGTCTTAAAGCATCGCACGTGGCCCTCTACCGTACAGCTAGTGGGCTGCTGGTGGTCCGGATCAGAGGGAAGTGAGGAAAACGAAAGATTCTAGGGAGCGATTCGACTAAAAGATGCATGAGGTCAGCATCCGCCACCTGAGACCAGAAGAACTAGACGGTGCCCGACCCTCACGACCGACCGCTCAGGCTGGGATCACAAGAAAGAGCCTGCACAGGAGGAAAGGAAGATGTGGACCCCAAAGCCAAATTCACCAGAGACCAGTCTTACTGGTCTCATAGAGACTCGAGGAACCTTCAATGCTATGGCCCAAAAACAGTGCTCTGACCTGGATGTGAAGCCGCTCGTGGAAGCATCTTTCTGCAAAGTAAGACAGAACAAACCCAAGAAGAAAAACTCCACTGCCATCTGACCAGTCTGACTCACAAGACGTCCTGCCTGCGAGTCCATTCTGACTCACAACGAGCCAATAGGACAGGGTGGACCTGTCCCCGTGGGGTTCTGAGACTGCAACTCTTCTTCTTTGTACAGAAATAGTTTTCAGTCTTGAACGAACTTGTAAACAAGAAAAAGGGGGGTGCTTGATAGCATTGATGATTGTATAGCCCTATCCGATGAGATTGAACAACACAGCTGTATGGGAAGGGGAGGGATATATTGGAATGAGGAAGGTATGTCAATAAAAATATTTTATAATAATTTATGAATTATGAAGGGTTCGTGAGGGATGGGGGAGTGGGGAGGGAGTGGGGAAAATGAGGACCTGATATTAAGGGCTCAAGTAGAAAGCAAATGTTTTGAGAATGATGATGGAAACAAATGTGCAAATGTGTTTGACACAATGGATGGATGGATGGATTGTGATAAGAATTGTACAAGACCCCAATAAAATGATTTAAAAAAATATTATTCGAGAAAAAAATAAAATTAAAATAAAACAGGGTCGATTAAAAAAAAAAATCTCTCTTAATAAAAAAGCTCCCATTTCAATAAAAACCACACCCCATCATGTAGATGTTCACAGTGATGACACTTACGTAAGCACATAAATACATGTTCAACTGGAAGATGATAACTAATTTTCTGTGACTGCTATCTTTTTTTTCCCTTTAATACCGAGAACACGATGGAGTCAATGCAGAGCCCTAAAGATAATCTAGTGGCCACCGCGTCTCTCTCAGGTCTTCACCTGGATGCTCCCGGTGCTCCAGCACAGGTAAACCAGCCTCAAGCGCTGGAATCGCTGGCTGCTCCCGTATCCGCTGGCTCATGGAGAAGAAGCCAACCGTTCTGAGAATGTTGTAAGGGGACGATTTGCAAACCCTGGGCCCGGAAACCCCTCCGAAGGCACCGCGGTGCCCATGACAACCAGGACGACCGTGGCTGCGGCCGTGCGTGCCATTTTCCCAAAATGACGTCGCAGTGCCGGTGAAAATAAAAGCTTGGCAGAAAGAAAGACGTTTTTGCACGTGCACAGTTTCTCCACCAATTGCTGCGACAACCGTGCCGCGGCTTTTCCCACGTGCAAAAACGCCACGGAAAACCGGACGCCAGGTTCCCCCATCTCGGTTAACAGTCGCAATCACCGCAGCTCCACCTCCGCAAGCAGCGCCCACCAGGGCTGCCCAGAGCCAGTTTGTGCCGAAATTAAGTTCTTGACGCCAAGAAAATGGTGGTCCGCAGCCACTGGCGGGTGGACATGGGAACGAAAAGTTCTAGATTCGGGGAGAAACAGAGGTGGCTCCGATCAGCTGCTCTGCTGCGTCTTCTCTCCCTCAATCCGGGCTCAGAAGCCTTTCGCGTTCCTCAGGGTTCCTCCCTGGGGGGTTGGGGCCCGCTGATGCTGCCCATGGGGGGAGACTGCCTGCCGAACTGCCTTCTGCTGTAGCATCATCCGTGGAACGCGTGGTCACCTTGGTGGTTCAGGGTCCTGAGAGTCCCCGGAATAGCTGCTTCGGATGCATGTAATCCGGTGCTTCCTCAAAGCTCAGCCCAAGAGAATCCTTTGAAGCACATGGCTAATTCTGCAGAGAACTCTTTACGCAAAACTTCAACCTTCTTTTCACGACTCTTTTTGTATTTTTGTTTCTCTGTTGCAGCCTTTGGTCCGTGCCATGGCAGTGAGTCCGTGCCACCTCGGGGACTCTGCTCCCCACCAAGCTGCGCAGCGATGCTGGCCTACCGGGAAGCGCTAGTGAGATGTCTGTCTTCTCTGTTGCTTGTCCCGTTGTCTCCGTACTTTCCGGACAAACCGAAATCCATAAGGAATAACAGCAATGCCCAATACCCGTTGGGAAATTATCTGGTTTAAGGTCTCTGGGAATGAAATTTTGTGTTCAATTCTACTGATTCAAATCATCTGGTCAGCTAACAAACGTTTTCACCGGGAACCTTCCTGAACAATAATGGAAGAGGTCTTCGAGGCTGGGTCCGAGGAGATCAGGGACCAGTACATCATTATCTTTTTCTTGACGTTTCCACCCTATGTGGGGGATGTTAATCCTACCTTGAAAAGTCTTACAGAGTTTGCTCTGGTACAGCAACTGATGGGGTGGGGGTGGGGGTGGGGCAGGGCTCTGGCCTTCTGAGAATCTAGGTTCACTCGCATTTCCTCCATTGGTGATGTTGATCGCCAGATAAATGTCCCTGAGAGAGCCAGACGCTATCTTCCCTACCAGTTTGTATTTCCCTCCAATGAATTCGGCCTCCATCCTGAGAAATGCAGAGTGGGGGGGGGCAACACCTGGAACTGGGGAGCAAGGGGCCTCTGGGGCAGGTCCAGCAAGCAAGGTTGCGGGGGTGGGGGGCCGCGCAGGGCAGAGTCGCCGAGAGGCACCTGATCACCACCGAGGTTTCTTTTTACCAGGCTGCCCTTTGTGAAGGGGCTCTCGCTGGTACCAGGCTGACAAGAGGGCTCCCTGGGTTAAGCACCGTCACCCAGAGAAATCCCTCTCCATCCTCAGAAGCCGCTATCTTCCTCCAGCTCCAGCAGAGACTGCAACTCTTTATGGGAGTAGCAAGCCTCACCTTGCTCTCACAGAGCGGCAGGTGGTTTCGAACTGCTGGCCTTGTGGTTGGCAGTCCACCGCTTAACCACTACACCACCAGGGCTCCTATGCTGACTCATGGCGACCTTATTTCTGAGGCTGTAAATCTTTAGGAACAGATGGCTTGGGCTTGGCTGTAAAATAAACAATAGTGACAGGGAGGAAGATTCGGGATAAAGAGGGTTGTCGCCACTGATCGCCTACGCTAAACGAAAATTTGCTGGCCGTGCCACAATAAAGGGGTGGAAAGAAATCTGGCACACGGTAGACACCTATTGGGGCGGGGGTGGGGGAGCGAGATCCAAAGCTGGGCATGCGCAGACCAAGGTCACCAGGCAGGCTGCTGAAGGTCAACCTGGGCATGCACACTAGAAACCAGTAACCCCAGGTCATACCTGCCCCTGCCCTCCTCTGCTGAAACGTTTGTACTCTCAGCCCCGGCCCCCACGTGGGGGGAAAGGAGGGATAGAAAGCGGAAACTGCGGGCAGGCCTCTCAGCTCGCTCTCAATAGTGCTCTCCATTGCCCTAGCAGTCCTCCCTTGGCTTTGCAGCCTCCTCTCATCGGCCATTTCCCGCTGGTTTTCCGTCCCCTCCGCACGCTTTCCAGATACAGCGTGTGCTATCTGAGAGTGTATTGCCCGAAACTCCCCTTACCCTCATAAAAGTTAGCTGGACTTACAAAAGTGCTCCTGCACCTGAATTCTTTCAGTGCTGAGAAGCAAGAATGGGTGGACAACCATCCCAGAAACCTACAAATAGCATCCGAGAGAAATCAACTGCATCGGAACACAAGAGCAAGCTTGGCCTAATCGGAAAGATGAGACAGAAAATCCGCCTGACAGGAAACAGGAAACCTAGGGAGGAAGTGGAGAGTGCTTACACATTTTGAGGAATGAAACCAGAGTCATGGAACACATGTGCAAACCGTCGAATGGAAAACGAACCGATTTTAACTTTCACCTAAAGCACATTTTAAAATACTACAACTCCCAGCATGCACGAGGAGAGCGGCGTGACCCTGGAGGCGCCAGTGAAAACTACAAATCCCAGGATGCCTCGGGCCCGAGGCGTCTCCATCCCCAGGCTGTTGCCTAGCGACGGAGAGATTCCGGAAGTGGGGCCGGGCTCCGCGAGGAGCTTCCGGGGCCCAGGTTGCATCAGATTCGGGAAGGCGACAGTCGCTGTGGTGGCGTTTCTGGGATTCTCCGCGATGGCAGGTTCCTCCGGGGAGCCGGGTGAGTGCGTGGGGGGCATGCTGAGGGCCGAGAGGCGTGGGGTCCCTGCCGCCTGGGACGCGACCCCCGGCCCAGCGGGGCAGCGAATTCCTGGGCGGACAGTGGCCGGGGTCCGTGCTGGGGGCGAGCCGCGGCCGGGACCTCCCACGCCGCACCCAGGCTCGGGTCGTGTCCCTCCCCGCCTCAGAGTCCCGCCTGCCCCTGCGCCCCCGATCCAGGAGTGACCCGCGTTGAGCGCGTTCGCCTGGCCGGGGACCCTCATGGACTTCGGGGGACCAGGGCGGCTCAGCTCCTGTACCCTGTCGCCTCCCTGGTGGAGGGGGCTTGGGGACGGGCAGGGGTCATGGGCACGGGCAGGGGACGCGGGGACCGCGGCCAGGCAGGCAGCACAGGCTTGGGCAGGGGGCACGGGACGCACATAAATGCGCTGAGATGCCGCGCAGGCTTTCATCTCGGCGGGACGCGTCGAAGGGAAGCGCCGCTGCCCTACTTTACTGTGCGGGGGATGAGGAGGTCACTCAACTTTGTTACATCCGCCTTCTCCCAGCCCAGGGTGGACGGGCGTTCAGGGGCAGGAGCTGGGGTGCCTCGCTCCCCTCCAGGAGGATTTGAGGTGCCACAAAGGGCTAAGTTGGCCCAGCAGCTGGCGGCCACGGGCCAGAAGGTCCCCTTGTGTTTGTACTTCAGGCAGAAATTAAGTGCTGGACCCTCGGGTCCTTCTCTCTCTGTGTCTCTCACACACACAGTGTGCAGGTTGTGCCAACGTGTCCTTGGCATCCTGTGGCTGACCCATGCTCCTGGGGGCAGAAGCCAGGCTGGGGCGTTGAGGACTTAGAGGTCCAGGAGGCAGGTAGCTCTGAACACTTGGGTAACCCAGCGACCCGGGAGGAGCCCAGATGGCAAGGTTGGCTGTCCACACCCAGACCTGGGCACACGGCATTCCACCAGGCAGGTGTGGGCTCATGTACACACACACACACACAACACACAACACACACCCAGACCCCTCTCAAAGAGCAGCCAGGCCGGGTTGTGCTTGCAGCCTGCCCCTTGCTCCCAGGAAGGCAGGGACCTTCAGCGAGTCAGAGGCAGGGCAGCGCCTTAGCACCCTGAGAGTGCCGTGGTCGGGCGGAAGCTGGTGCCTGGGTGGGTGCCGTCATCACTTGTGGTTTGGAAATGCTTGTGAGTACAGGTGACGTTTCTGTTGTCAGCGGCCTGGGTACCTTAGGTTTTCGGAGCTGATTGGTGGAGATGGTTCCAAGTTAAGATTAAACCCTCGGAAAGTGTCGGGTTTTCCCCTCCTCAGCTCACCTCTTCCCCACCATGGCCCCAGCCCCCTCTGCCACCCTTCACACCCTGTCACTGTGGGCTCTGCTCAAGACCAGGGCCTGGACCATCCTCCAACTGACTGCTCCCCGAAGTGAGCGATGCGGCCCCCACCCCCAGGAGGAACTGGACCGGCCCAGGGGGTCTGCAGAAGCAGATACTTAACGCTTTTGCCTGGATAATACAACAGTTACTAATTACCAGGGGAGCACCCCGCATATAATATATAAGTGTCTTTCTTTCTTGAAAAGGAGGCGGTAGGCCGACTAAGTTTGGGAACCGTGATCTTGTGAAAACCCACTGCTGATGGGTTGGTTCTGATTCACAGGGTAGAACAGGAGTAGAGAGCCACCTCTTTCGCCCATGGAGTGGCTGGTGGTTTCGAACTGCCGACCTTGGCAGTTAACAGCCTAGCATTGAACTACTACGCCACGAGGGTCCTTGCCGCCCTATCCAAACCAAACTCACTGTCACCAACTCGATACCAACTCATGGCAACCCTTTAGGACAGGGTGAGATTGCTTGCCTCTGTGAGCTTCCGAGACGGAAACACTTTATGAAGGTAGAAACCTCCCTCTTTCTCCCAGGAAGCAGCTGATGTTTTGAACTGTTAACCGTGGGGATTGCAGCCCAGCGTGTAACCACTCCTCCACCAGGGCTGGACCCTATAGGCCATGGGAAGTGGCAGTGGCCCATGGGGTTACTGAGACTCTTTTTGCTTGTAAGAGGCATTTTATGTAGACAACTAAAAACAGTTCAGGTGGTGTTCAGAAGCAGCATGCGATGAAAAACATGAAACCAGTCACTTTGTAAGGTATTCCCTCTTCTTGACAATGGGCGCAAGAAGTCTTTCCGCTTTATGGGAAGAGTCGGATAAACAGGCCACTCGATTTATTCTCCGTAATAACAACAGCTACAGGAAATCTAGTGGTGACATGAGGACTTGGCTGTTGGCTTGCATGTGCTCATTCTGATGGACAGCTGGCTGCCATGACTCCACATGCCCCCCATATGCTTGAGTTTCACTTACAGGGAGCACCGAGTTAGTTCCAGCACCGGAGCGAATTCCGTTGACCCCATTTGCTGCCCGTGTTTGCCTTCGGGAGGGAGCAGCCCTGGCAGGCTGGTGCCGCTCCCTGCTCGAGTCTGTAGGCTGTACATCCTCTGGCACGCCAGTGCCTGCTGACCAGGCGTGAATGTCAGGAGCTGAACTGCAGGTGGATCTCAGTTCTCTGGAGCAGTCTCTGCGAGCTCCTCATCTGCTGTCTCTGGAAAGCTGAAGGGGGCTTCGCCAGCTCCCCGCTGTCACCTTCAGGAAGCACACAGCTCAGAGGCCTAGGCTTGTCCTACAGCAGCTTGCCATCGCTGTCGTGCTGTTCAGAGCTCTCGGTCATGACTGAGCCTCACACGCTCGCTCGTCAAACTCCGAACTCGTACTCGGGGTGAAGAGACACAGGGGCGTTTGCAGGAGCTTCAAAGGGTTGAATTGGATCCACACTTCCTGCGCTGTGAACAGCGGTGGCGTGTCCATCAGGTATTACCCAGGGCTCTGGCTCGGGAACAGATTCCACACTGCAGCAGGTGTGTCAACGGTCAGAGATCTTACTCCTGCCCAAAGGCGAACCATTGTATCCTCAGCTGACAAGATTTGTGTACCACCCCACCCCCGTCCTCCCGGCACCCCGGAGCCTTTTTAATGCCCAAGTGTGACCGCCGACCGACTTCCTTAGGTTCTGCATCAGGTTTGTTCAAGCCATATACGCGGGACCGTTGATCTTGTCCCCCAGTTATCAAGTAAAGCCACACTCCTGGCCATATGTGTGTGGGCCAGGGTCATGGCGTCACGTTTGGCTGGGAAATCTGCAGCTGCTGTTGGGCGTTGGTGGCGTCTCTACTCAATGTTGACACACCATCCCCGCCAGCTCCCTGATGACTCCAGAAGGCTCCGGTCTAGTCTCCCCCACCTCCCTGGTGCAACCTAAGTTCACCACCTCTCCGAGTGCTGAAGAAGAAATAGCCGGAAGGCGCAATGTCATTGAAGGCCAAACCCCCACGGGCCACATGCACCTCAACAGGTGGGCACAGATGTCTGCCTCAGAGCCACGGCCCATGCGACTGGGGAACTGAGAGTCCTGGTCTTTTCTCAGCTGTGGCAACTCTGGGGCTCCTTGAGGCCCCCGCCCAGGCACAGGGCATGAAACGGAGAAGATCAAACCAATTGGACTGAGGTCAAGAGCGAGCCAGGGAGTACACCATTGCCGAGGGAAGGGGAGAACCTGAGTGTGGCCCCAGCCACACCTGAGCCTGACTCCCTACCAGAGTGACCAGCTTCCTCTTTCTCCCAAGGAGTGTCCAATGGTTTTGAACTGGTGACCTTGAGCTTATCAGCCCTGGTCTTGCCAGCACCAGAAGCCAATCTATACCCTGAGTCAGTCCCGGCTTAGCCATACTGATGGTTAGTTTCCAAGACAAGGTCCTTACGGGAGTGCTTTCTCCCTTGGAGCACCTGGAGGGTTTGAACCATCAACCTTGGGGTGGGCTGCCTGACACCCAGCCCACTGAACCCCCAGGGCTCCTTCCTCTCGTGAGAAGTACATGTGACCATTGGGCAGCTCTGAGAGGGGTCTGGCTCTCCAGGTGCCTGGTGTGCAGCCCTGGTTGGGTGCCTCATCTCGGGCCATCTGCCCAGGTTCCCACTGGTGGCCTGCCCAGCCTGGCCTCAGGCCATGTGTCTGCTCCCTGTGGTGGCCGCTTCTGGTTTGTGGACCTGGAGCTGCAGGGTCACTCCTGGTCACGGGACCCCCTGCAGGCGGGCACCCTGGGAGTGGGTGCTGTGGGTCACCCCTATGCGGTCCTCTTTCTGGTGACTGGTGTTTCTGGCCGAGGCTGTGAGAGCGCCCTGGTCCTTAGTTGAGCAGCCCTTCTTCAGGCCCACGCAGCCCCCGGTGTCCAGAGGCCGGGCTTGGCTGACCCCGGGGAGGTGGACTAGCCTCTGCACCGTTCCATAGGCTCCAGGTCCCCCAGGAGGTGCTGCTGGTGCTGGTGGCCCGTGCAGGCCTCGTGGAAAGAACGACTGGTCCTGGCCGGCCGGGGGCTGCGTTGTTGGGACCCATGGGTTTGTGCTCTTCATTAGTTTTCCCTGTGAACCGGGTGGCTGTTGGCCGAGCACATGGTTTCCCATGAGGACTCCTTGTGGAGTCCCTCCCACCCGTGGCCTCCCTGTGCTGCCCCCCAGTCCTCCCCTGCCAACTCTCCGAACTTGCTGCCTTTCCATCGCAAGGAGTCGGCTTTTCTCAAGGCGTGCGGAACCCCTGGTGCAGTTGTTCCCCTCAGAGGCCTGTCTGTTGTTTGGCTGAAAGCTGAGCCCCGGGGTGAGTTCAGTTCCAGGCTGAAGAGTCACACAGGGCCACCGTCTGGGGGTCCCTACCAGTCTCCATCTGCCCAGCGAGCCCGGGCTTTTGTGTGATTCCCCGTGTTTCTCCGGTCCCAGCCCAGGACCTCCTAGTGGGACCCCTTTCAGGGCAGTGGGGGCACCATCTAGTTCTTGTGGTCTCCTTGCTCCCATGTGCGCCCACACCTTCCACGTCCTCCCCTCCTCTTGGCTCCAGCCCGGGAGCCGGCATGCACTCAGGTGAGCGGGATTTGGGTTTTGTTCTCAGATGGGCTGGGTGGGACCAGCAATGGGTGCTTACCCAGCTCCCACTGCAGCTAATGCTGCCCAGCTGGGAGGCAGCTTGCAGGAAGGAGCCTAGCGGAGAGGTGGAGGAGAAATGGGGTCTGCCCTGCTGTCGCCTGATGGGCCAGGGGGAAGAGAGGACCGGGCAATGACCTCAAGGTCGGGTCTCCAACCTCCATAGGTGAGTGTGTATTCGCCCTGAGACTTGGCGATGTACCCGAATGACTCCACAGGGCAAGTGAGTGGGCGTGGCCCTGCAGATCTGGTCGGGGAGCCAGCAGGAGGTGGGGTGCTGTTGCACGACCCTGTGCCCAGCAGGACGATGCTCTGGTTGGTCCTGTCCTGCACTGTCCTCGCCATGGTTCTAGGTGAGCCCAATGCCACAGCACTGGGCCCCTTTGCCCTGCAAACAGGTGTGTGGAACCCTGGCGAGGGGCCTGGCCGACGTGGTCGTTCTGCTAGGCACCTGGTGGTGGCCAGCGTGGCAGGGGCAGGAGGCAGCATGGCTGACTTCCCCCGCCCCTGGGGACAGGGACGACAGTGTCCTGCAGGTCCACCGAGGGGCTTTGGGCAAGAGACTTGGCTGCAGAGTGGGTGCCCCCACAAACTGACCCCTTCTGGCACGAGAGCCTGGCGGAGCTCAAGAGCTCAGTGGTACTTGCCCCTCACGACAGAGGCCAGGGCTGAGCAAGGCTCAGGTCCAGAGAGGAGCCTGTCCCCAGGGGCCCAGAGGGTCGGGAAGGCCCAGCTCTGAGGAAGGGGGGTGGCCTCCGTGTGCCTGTCGGTCCCCTGGGAACCGGTGACGGTACGTGCGGTATGGCTGTGTACCAACAATGCAGTGCGCTGTGCCTCCGGCCGGCCGAGAAGGGGGTGGTGGTGGTGGCAGAGAGTGTGAGGGCAGCACAGGTGAGAGGAACGAGAGAAAGCGTGGCTGACCTCTGACTCAGGACAGGGCCTGGGCTCGGGGCTGTGGCTGATCAAGACCCCCCAGGAGGCTGGGGCCATCTTGTACTCTCCATCCTTGAGCGCTTCCTCAGGTGGCCGAGCTGCCTACCCGCTCCCTCCCACACCCAGAGGCTGCTCCGCATAGGCTCATGCATCCAGCTGGCACCTGGCAGCATGGCCAGGTCTTGAGGAGGTGCCCGCAGGCCCTGCCTGGCCTCTCCGCGGGCACAGGAAAGCTGACCCTTGTTTCCACCGTTGTCCTGGGCCTCCTGCCCAGACAAGACCACCGGCTCCCCAGAACACTGGGCCCAGCCTGGGCAGTAGCCCTGCCTTTCTCTCTGCCTGTGACCCCCTCTTGTCCATCTATAGTACTGGCAGTTCCTTGGTCGGCTTGCCTGCCAGGCGGTAGCTGAGAGCTTGAGCGCTGCGCCACCAGGGCACCCAGACCGACTGCCCTTGAGCCACCTGTTGGACAGAGTGCAGCTGCCCCAAGGATTCCAAGGCTGTGGATCTGTATGGGCAGGCGGCCTCCTCTTTCTCCCACCAAACTGCCGACCTGCTATTTCCCAGCCTGGTGCTCAGCCCGTGGCGCCACCAGCACTCCTCCTGGGAGGCTGGGGTGGGGCCAGGGGAATAAAACAGGGACTCAGTCAGGATTGGAATGGGGGTGGCATTTGAGGAGGGGGAGATGAGCTTCCCAGGCTGGACCCCAGGAAGGAGTAAGCTGGGAGGACAGGGAGGTAGAGGCTGCATGAGGGAGGGGATACAGGCCCCAGAGGGGCTTGGGCCAAACACGAAGGGCAGCCCTGAGCCTGTGCCTGAGCTGGGGGTGGGGCGGGGTGGGCAGAGGTCTCCCTGGGTCACACTGAGGGGCCTGGGGTTCTACCTGTCAGCGTACCCTTGCTCAGCCCGGGCCCTGAGCAGAAGGAAGCCAGTGGTGATTCCCAGAGTTCACCATGCAGGTCCAGAGTGTTTCTGCGGTGCCCACTCTCTCCTGGATGCCCAGGCTCAGGGCCTGTGCCGGCGGTGGCAGCAGCCCTCCCTGTTGTGTGTCCTCAGGAGTCACAGGTGGTGACCTGGTAGCTTCTGCATGGGCAGTGTGTGCCTCCCTCCACTCACTTACTCACACACTGTCACCGCCTTCCACACTGTGGGGTCGGGTGGTAGACCTGTCTCACCCCATAAGGGCAGGGCAGTGTGCATGTACCCCTACACCTCCCCACCACACTGTCACCCTACAAGTGCAGCCTGGGGTGGTGGGCTTGCCACCTGTGCACACCCACCCCGCTAAGTGTGGGGTGAGGCAGTGCCTGTGCCCCCATCTCTCACACAGACACCCACCCCCACAGTGCAGGGTGGGGTGGGGCATTGCGCCCACACGCAGTGTCGCCCTCTGTTGGATTCAGGGCGCCGTGGCGCAGTTGGGTGGTGTTCGGCTCTCAGGGTGGGGCCATGCTGGTGGAGAAGAGACCCAGGCACCTGGGGCAGCTAAGGCTTGGACAGCAGCAGCGTGCCCAGGGACTGCACTGTCCACCACTTTGACTTGGCCAGGACGCCCGAGGCTAGAGGGGTTTAGTGGCAAGTCTTTTTGTCTTCTTCCCCACATGCATCCCCCCCCTGCTCACTGGGGTGGGGTTGGGGTGATGTATGGGCCCGTAGACCCAGGAGCACATCCTGCCTGGTGCCAGATAGCTGGGCTGTGTTCCATTCCAGGACCTCAAATGCCTTCGTGCCAGTTCACCACCGTGTGGACCGTGCAGGCCATCCCCACCCAGCACAGCCCCGGGCCTGACACCCGGCGTCCTGTTTCCGCAGCTTCCGACCACAGGCAGATCCTGAGCATAGGTGATGCGGCCCAGCGGCTGGAGGCCCTCGACCAGCACCTGCGCACGCGCAGCTACGTCCAGGGCTACTCCCTGTCCCAGGCGGACGTTGACGCGTTTCGGCAGTTCTCGGTGCCTCCCTCCGACCTGCGGTTCCCCCACGTGGTGCGCTGGTTCAGGCACGTCCAGGCGGTCCTGGGTGGCCCTGGCCAGCCCTGTGCGCTTCAAGCAAGTGAGTAACCACAGCAAGCCACCACCACCCCCTGCCCACCTCTAGGCCCACTGTCCTTGGGCATCTAACTAGCATGCCCAGGCGGTAGCAGGCGAGCCGGGGGAAGAGCGACCTGTAGGCTGGACCGGGTTGGGGGGGCTAGCACAGAGAGGAGTGAGTGCACTTGCTGCGAAAAGGAGTCTCGGTGGCCTGGGTAAAGTGCTCGCTGGCTAACTGGAAGGTCAGTGATTCGAGCCCACCAGCCGCTCCACAGGAGGGAGAAAACTGTGGCTGCCGACTTCTGTAAAGATTGACAGCCTCAAACCCCCATGGGGCAGTCCTGCCTTATCCTGAGAGGTACAACCCAAACCAGGCTCCCTGCCATGAGTCCGGCACCCTACAGGAGGAGAGCTGCCCTGGTGGGTTTCTGACACCCTGACTCTGATGGGAGCAGGCAGCCCAGGGGTACGCTTAAGTCAAATCACGCGGTGCCCCTCCTCTGCCACCCCCACCCCCCAGGGCGTCAGTGTGATTGTAATGTTTTGTGGCATTGCCCATGGGTTCCCCTCTTGCAAACATGTGCATGTGTTTGGGTCTCACATGCCCTTTTCAAGAGCCTCGTGGTGCTCTGGGTTAAGCTCTGGACTGCTAACCTGAGGTCAGCTGTTCAAACCCACCAGCCGCCATGGGAGAAAGAGAAGCTCCCACGAAGAGTCACAGTCTTGGAAGCCCCACGTGGAGCTGCGTGATAGAATTTCGCAAGACCAACAGCTTCACAGAGTACTGTGACTGTTCACCTGGACCTTGCCACGCGGACCTGGGGGAACACACGGGAGCCAAGCCGCCTACACCGGTGGGAAGAGACGATGGAGAAGCTCCGCCATCAGCCAAAACCAGGCCAGGGCCCAAGGGGAACCCGCCAGTGGCTCATGCAAGCTCAGGTTGCAGCTGGAGAAATGGGAACGAGCCCACGAGAGCCCAGAGATGCCCTTGAGTCTCCCACACCCACGAGATCAAACGCTGTGGCGCACTGGGTAAGTCTGCTGTGGAGCCCTCTTTAGGCATGTCCTTTTGAGCACTAGGGTGCGCCTGGGCCTCGCCTTCTATGCATGTGAGAGCTGGACATTAAATAGGGAAGGTCTGAAGAATCGTTGATGCTCTGAACGATGGTGCTGGCGAAGACCATTGACAGTCCCACGGACTGCCACCTGTCTTGGAAGGACAGCCAGAGTGCTCCTTGGGTGTCAGGCTGGCGAGACTTCATCTCACGTACTTAGGACACGTTGTCAGGAGAGAGCGGTCCCTGGAGAAGGACGTCATGCTCGGTCACGTGGAGGGACGGCAGAACAGGAAGGCCCCTGACAAGATGGATTGCACAGTGGCTGCAGCAGTGGGCTCGGGCAGAGGAGCGATTGTGAGGATGGCGCAGGCCCGGCTGTGTTTTCTTCTGTTGGACACAGGGTCGCTGTGGGTCAGTACCACGGCCCCTAACAACACATCCCACCTGAACGGAGAGGCCACGTACAGACTAGATGGGACACAGCGAGCACCAGTGACCAGACCTGGGCATTTCACAGGCAGCTCAAGCAGACCCAGCCCTGAAGGAATGCGCTAAGACGGAGCTGGAGTCAAAGCCGAAGGCTGCGTGTGCGCAGCGTGTCTCACACGGAAACAGCCGGAGGAAACGTCGAGCCTCAAGTTGCACTCTCGAATGGTTCTGGGGCAAAATGCTGAACGAGGCAGGACGCATCCAAAGAGGAAGCGCACAGAGCCACTGCCCCACCTCCCAGAAAAAGAAGTGGACCGTGTTCAACCACTTGATGAGGGTCTTTGACTTTTCGCCCATTTCAGGGCGTGGCATGTGGCCAAAAGCGGTGGTTTTGAAGGAGGAGGGCCCAGCCTCTCTGAAGGCATTGGCGATGAACCAGGCTCGGGGAACTGCCAGGCTGCCCGTCAGCATATTCTGGCAAACTGGTGAGGCGCTCCCTGTGCCTCACCTGTGCCAAGAGATTTGGAGCCACTCCAAAGAAAGGTGACCCCTGTGTGATGCAGCAGTTACTGAGGAATATATTACTAATACCACGTGCAAGTAGAGTCTTGCTGGTGACAATCCAAAACCGGATACAGCAGGACATGGACAGGGAGTGGCCAGCCCCTCTAGCCAGCTTCAGGAAAGGACGTGGGGCAAGGGGTCTCGTTGCCCATGTTGGGTGGTTCTTGGCTCAGAACAAAGTACCAGACAGAAGAGGTCTGCTTGTGCTCTGTTGCCTGTAGAGGGATCGCCTGGGAAGAAAGGGA
>NW_022111317.1:410633-422891 GCF_000313985.2 Echinops telfairi | reverse complement strand
ACCTGTACAAGGACCAAGAGGCAGTCATTTGAATGGAACAAGGGAGTGCCCCATGGTTTAAAATCAGGAAAGCTGAGTATCGGGATGTGCCCTTGCACCGGACCTAGTCATTCTGCATGCTGAGTGGATGATCCGAAGACGGATCGGAGGTCGGCTTCTGAACAGCCTGCGATGTGCAGATGGCACGACCTTGCTCACTCAAAGTGAGGAGGACTTGAAGCCCTTGCTGATGAAGGTCCAGGATGACAACTCGGTGTCAAGGGAACCAAAGCTCTCACCAGTGAATCGATAGACAGCATTGTGATAAGAAAGGAAATTGAATTTAGCAAAGAATTCCCTAGACTCAGACCCACCATCAACGCCGGGGAAGCAGGGCCTGAGTGTTAGGAAGGGAGGCTGCGTTGAGGACTGAAGTGTGCCTGACCCAAACCACAGTATTTCCAAGCGCCTCACGTGCCTTCACAGCTGAGCAGGGGAGCGGACGGTGGGGGGGGACGGGCGAGTCGCTGCTTCGGATGACGGCGCTGGCAAAGATTTGACTATACCATGGGCCGCCAGAAGAACAAATGAGTCTGTCTGGGATGAAGTGCGGCCTGGTTGCCGTTTGGACGGGAGCATGGCAAGGCTTTGTCTCGCGTCTTTCAGACGTTATTGAAGCCGACTCATAGCGATCCCATAGGACAGGGTAGAGCTGCCCCTGTGGGTTTCTGAGACCGTAAAAGGACCCCCCTCTTGCAGGGAAAGGAGAGCCCTCAGTGGCTGGAGCCGAACTGGTGAGTGGGTGGGGGGTTGGTTTTTTGGACTTTGGGGGGCCACCCGCTTGTGGGCATCCAGTGCCCTGTTTTAAGCCTACCCAGCGTGTAGAGCTGTGGGCCCCTGAAGGGAGCCCCTGGCCACCATCACCAGGGCCCGCGCTCCTGGCTGTGGCCGCTGGGCCGTGGCCTGTCCCCAGGGTCCCATGTTTTCTCTGCTGAGAGGCGTGGGTCCTGCGCAGGAAGCCGGTGGCAGCGTCCGGGTGACGCCAGGAAGTGAGCTCGGCTGTGTCTCCGTCCTCGTTCCATGAGTTCCGGAGCCTTAATGAGGGGGAGGGGTGGCCGCACAAAACGGTAGCTCGGGCGCCCTGAGTTGCCGCACGGGACCCTCAAGGGTGCATCTGCGGGACCCCTTCACCCTCAGCACAGTATTTCCTGTGGGGAGCGGTGGGGCAACCTGTGCAGGGACTCCCCTGGACGAGGGCTCCTGCTGTCCGGCCACCTGTCCTCCCCCTGCCCACGCCCACAGCCTCCCTTCTCCTTTGTCACAAGGCCCTGTCGCTGACTCAGGCACGGCGCAGCAGTGGGAAGCCGTGCAGACCTAGCTAGTGTGTTGCCTGGTCACCAGGCCCTGTGCCTGGCCACCACCCAGAGGTGGAGAGGCAGTAGGGACCCTCCAGAGAAGGGTCCTGGCAGCGTCCCAGAGTAACGAGCAGGCACTGAGACCCAGTGAGGGCCGGGACAGCTCTGCCGGGCAGGCGGGGTTGTGTAGTGGCCCCTGGCAAAAGTGAGCGCACGGCTTTCTGCCCCCAGCTGAGCGTCTCTGGTGTTGTGGGGGTCTGACCACTGCCTCTTCCCTAGGTAAAGGCCGGCGTGGGCAGCCTCAGTGGTCACCACCCACGGGCACCGAGCCATGCCAGCTGCGCCTGTACAACAGCCTCACCCGGAGCAAGGTGAGCGCCGGCGGCCCGTGTCCACCCCCAGCCCTTCCGCTGAGGCTCCGGCTCAGCCATCCACACCCAGCCCTTCTCCACCGAGGCCCAGCTTGGCCCCGTGCTGACCCCTGCCCTTCCTGGCCGAGCTCCCGCAGAGGAGCTGCTGGGCCCTTCCAGTTCAGGAAGCGGGTCCTCGTCACCCTCTGTCCCCTGGCACAAGCCCACGGCTCATGGCCTCTGTGTGTCCTTCTGATCATCCTTCCTCGGGTCCCACAAAGGAGGTGTTTATCCCACAAGACGGGAGGAAGGTGACCTGGTACTGCTGCGGGCCGACCGTCTATGACGCCTCCCACATGGGGCATGCCAGGTAGGGCTTGAGGGGGATGTGGCATGTGGGACAGGACGTAGGGAGGCTCAGGCCACACAGCAGCTGCCCCTGGTTCCCTGCTGGACCTTGAGGGTGGCCCCTCCCAGCTCCCATGGCTGGAGCTGCTGGGGACACGGGCGCATGTCTCTAGTCTGGGTGTGCGCCCCACCTCTCCCTTTTCGGCAGGACACTCTCTCCTGAGAGGAGGTGCCAGTAGCACGCTGACAGGCTTGCCTCGGTGACAAAGTGAGCGGTCTGTCGTGGGTCACCTAGCACCTGGCCAGCCACGGCGTCTGTGCCCGGAAAGGGCTCCCTGGTCCCCAAGCTCAGCTGTGGGCTGAGTGGCCTCAGTGGCTCAGTCACGGAGAGACCTGACACGCCTGGGTCCCGGGCTCACACGGGCACGGCCTGCAGCTGTGGGCGCTGCCTGGTCCTCAGGGTGCCTTGGTCGGGGAGATTCCTCTGCCTGGCCGGTCTGGGTCCTGTGTGCACACGGACGCACGGCTGTGACCGCGGCTCTGGGTGGCCCTCTGGGTGCTGCTGCTGTCACAGAGGGAGATACCTGCCTGGCGAGTCCGGGTCCTGGCGTGCGCACGGCAGCCCGGACGGTGCTCCCCCCCTAGGTCCTACATCTCCTTCGACATCCTGCGGCGGGTGCTGAAGGACTACTTCAAGTACGACGTGTTTTACTGCATGAACATCACCGACATCGACGACAAGGTGGGCCTCGCCTTCCAGCGGTGAGGGCTCGGGGGACGGGGGGCAGGGGACGGCCCCTCGGGTGAGCAGGCCAACAGCAGCACAGGTGAGGGCCGCTCAGCCGTGACTCGGGGCTGCTGCGTGTGCGTGGTGCGTGCGTGCATGGGAAGACCCCGTCATCGTTCAGAGAGCAGAGACCACCCGAGGGGCCCAACTGACCAGGTCGTGAGCACAGGGAGCCCACCATGATGGAGGTGGGGCTTTCTGTGGGCGGAGCTGCCTGGGAACCTGCAGGGTGTGGGGACTGGCGACTTGATCCTCGTGTCTCAGCAACTGTGCGCCCTGTGTCCCGACCCAGTTCTGCACGTTGGGCACCTGGTGGCTGGCGACGGCGCAGGAGGGCTCGTGTTGCCCCGCCTGCATGGGGGTCCCCCGACTCACTCACTGCCGTTCTCCCCAGATCATCAAGCGTGCGCGCCAGAACCACCTGTGGGAGCGGTACCAGGCGCAGCAGCCACAGCCGGCCCAGCTCCTGGAGGACGTGCAGGCCGCCCTGCAGGTGGCCTCCCGTGTGACGCTGGCCTCAGCCCTGTCCCTAGAGCAGTCTGTGCACGGCCAGGGTTGGCAGAGCACCCAGCACGACCTCTGCCAGTGTGGGGTGGCCGGGCTCTTGGCTCCGCTGGCCCCCGGCCTGTGCGGAGGTCCTCGGGAGGATGGGTGTGACCAGGGGGCAGGGCTTCGGTGTTCCACACAGACACGCTGCCAGTCTCACACGTCACCATCACCCACCCCCCACCGCCTGGGGCCCCACCTCGAGCTGGTGTGCTCTCTGGGCTGACTGCACGGTGTCTTTGCCGGGAGCCCTCGAGGTGACGGAGAAGCCACCCTGCGGGGTTTCCAGGCTGTACTCTTCAGGGCAGCGGGCCGCCCGGCGTCCCCCGCTGCTGCCGGCAGGCCTTCAGTCTGCAGCCCAGCCCTCGCCATTATGCCACCGGCCCGGCTGCTTCCCCACAGGCGGACATTCCTCACCAGAGGCCGCCGAGCAAGCCCAGAAATTGACGGGGCGACCTCACACTGCTCACTCGCACACAGCGAGCCCTGACTCCTGGCGCTGCTGTGGCTGCAGAGCCGCCCCGCGGGGTCCCCGGCCCTCAGCTCCAGGGGAGAGAGCTCACCAGAGGAGGGTCCTTCCCCTTCAGAGCCCCCGGCCCATGGCTCTCCATGTCTGGAAGGGCAACAAGACATGGTCGGGGCCCTGGCCAAGGGCTCTTACCGGCGGGGGTGGGTTCGGGGTTCCCCAGACAAACCAGCTTCTTTGAGTCCCTCGGAATAGCCATCCAGGGATGGATGCTCTCCCACCAGGGAAACAGGCTCAGGCTCAGGCCTGAGCAGAGGCGGCCACTGGACTGTAGCTGGCCTCAGTTTGGGGGAAAGGATTCTGGGCCCGTGGGGAGCCGCTCTGTGCTGGCCGGGAGCTAACATGTTTCCACCACCACCACCCTTGCCCAGCTCTTCTCAGCAAAACTGAGCGAGACATCAGACCCCTACAAACGGCAGCTGCTGCAGCGGACGCAGCGATTCGTGGAGCTGGCCATGGAGTTGCTAACCAGAGCCCTGCAGGCCGCGCCGACCGCCCCCGAGACCAGCAGCTGCGCGCAGGTGAGGCTCCGCCTGTCCTGCCTCAAAGCTGCGTCCCACAGGTGGCCCAGGTCCTTAGGGCCCATCTGAGCCCCCCATCCTGATGCCCTCCCCACCTCCATCCAGCAGGGAGGACACCCTGCCAGCATCATATGCCACACCGAAGGCTGGGGGCCCCACTTGTCCTCTGCGCGCCCTGTCCCAGGGGTGCCCGAACGGCCAGAAAGTCACCTTCTCTTTCAGGTGCATGTTTCTGCAGACTCTGTGAGGCTCGGGGAGGAGGAGGTGCTTGAGAATAATCACAGACACTCACCCATCCACCATCTCTGCACGCAGGGCTCTGAGCCCTGGTTGACGTTCTTCCTGTGTGCAGCCACGCTCACCCCCTTTTCTGAGGGGAGCCCCCGTAAACTCACTGCCTTGCTGTGGTCCATTTGATCCCAGCTACAAGGGGCTTCCAAACACTTGTGGGGAAATGCCCTTCTCTTTCTGTTCCATTTTCCCTGAAGTGTTTGACTGGGAGGAGGCTTGCCGGAGCAAACCCATCCGTTTTGCGTTCAAAGATTCATGCACGTTTGCCTGATGCCGTTCATTGCCGCACCCGCGTGCTGCCTCCACCTTCTCTCAGCCCTCCTGGGCTTGACCCTGGGCAGGTGCAGCCCCTTCATCTCAGTCAGTGTCCTCCTTATGGACCCGTGGGGCGGAAAATGGAGCCGGGCATGTTCCATTCCAGACCTGAGGGTGACTAAGGGCCACTAAGGGTCTCAGAGGCTCCACGCCCCCACGTCTGACCAGCAGGCCCGATCTCTGATGAGTGTGAGTTGTCCTACCTTTCCTCCCTCTCTCCAGGCCCTCCTCCGGGGTCCCGATCAGAGCCGGCAGGCACCCTGGGGTGCTTCTGGTCGCTGAGGCCTTCAGCCCACAATGTCCTTTGTTTTCGTGGTCCTGCGTGCCTTCAGTCTTTGTTACCCGTCTTTTCTTCGGAAAAGGAGAGGCCTCTGGTTGCACCCTAGGTGACCACTCATGGACTGACCACCCCGGTGCTGCTCACCAAGTCGGATGTAGGACGAGCACTGTGTGGGTGAAGGAGGTTATGCCAGAGGACTTGGGTGTGCACCGTGCCCACCCCCAGGCCCCGCGACGTGCGCCCTCAAGGTGTTGCTTGTTTATGTCTGAGGCGGGCTTTCATGACTTGGTCCTGTGCACCCAGCACATTCCATTTTGTTTGTGGAATTCCTTGTCACTCCTTGGTTGCTGTTGGCTTAGTGTTCACTAATTCTTTGTGATTTCCCTCTCTTTTACTTCGATGTGGTTCATTCTGTGTCTCTGAGGTGGTCCTGTGATGCGTTAATTTCTTCCCAGGTTTACTGCCCTCTGTTCTATCTACTGGACTCCTCCAGTGCAGAAGTTCTTTCGCCACACTGTTCCCCCTTTCACCGGGCTTCTTCCTTGTCTGCGCTGCTACACTGTTAGGTCTGCTTCCCTGTGTGGGGTCTCTCGGGCTTGTTTGACGTGCCGGGAGGGTGTCCTGCGGGTTAATCTTGGGATGTTGTCTGCTCTTGTTTGTGTTCCTCATGAGGTCGGCCTGGTTTTTACAAATTCCTTTAATTTCCCTCTATTGGAAATGTTCTGATTTATTTTTATTTTGTAAGAAATCCTTTTCATTGGAGGCTCTTACAGCTCTTATAACCATCCACACATCCGTTGTGTCAAGCACATTTGTACATCTGTGCTTGACACAAGTTTTCAAAACATTTTCTTTCTACTTGAGCCCTTAGTATCAGCTCCTCTTTTTTCCCTCCCTCCCCATCCTCGTGACCCCTTGATAAATTGTAAGTCATTATTCTTTTCATATCTTATACACTGTCCACTGTCTCTCTTCACCCACATTTCTGTTGTCCGTGCGTGTCTGGCCCGAGCTGGGGGGTGAAATGCCCTGATTGCACCAGTGCCTTTGTGGACGAGGGTGCTGGGTGTCTGATTCTTGCTCGGCCGTGGTTCTGCTTTGTGAGTGTGACAGTCGCCTCGCTCACCCTGCCCTGCCCTCCTGCTGGTGTGTTTTCTGCTGAGCAACCAGGGCTCGGCTTTAGTTAAGGCTTCTCCTTTGTAGGCTGCTTATCATTTTTCCGAAGCTGCTCTCCAGAGCCCGTCCGTCTTCGGTTTGATGGTGGTGTGCCTTGTCGGTGTTCGCTTGGGTCTGCCCCAGCCCATTCACTCAGCCTCCTGAGTGCACAGCTCCTCGGCCTTCGTGACACTGCGGGAGTTTCCATCTCTCTCTGTTCTGGAATTCCAGCTCACCTACGTTATTCTTCCCGATAGCGTCCCAGGTCATTCTTAGGCTCTCTTTGGAGTGCTCTATCTCTCTGTTGCCCCTCTCACAGATCCTTGTTGTAATCTAACAGATCGGTGGGGGGAGACGTGTCCTCAAGCTCGCTGACCCGGCCTTCCACTGACCACTTCTGCTCCCGGCCCTTTCCGTGGGTGCTCGATTTCTGAAATCAGTATTAATCTTCCCCAAGTCTGCTTCTGTTATTGTACCCTTATCCCGTAGCTCCATGCCAGCTCCTCTGAGGCGCGGCTGGCTCGTGCTGTGGACGAGCTGCTCTGCGAAAAGAGCGAACCGATCCGTCTGGGAAGAAGGACGGCCAGAGCGCTCGCTCCTCAGAGGCTAGGGTGGCAGGTACTTTGGGCACGTTGCCAGCCCAGGGCCTGGAGAAGGGCATCGTGCTGGGTAAAGTGGAGGGGCAGCGGAGAGAAGAGGGCGCAGGCTCAGAGTGGTTGTTGCAACAATGGGCTCAAGCCTAAGAACCACGGAAGGTGGCGCGGGACTGGTCAGCGTTTCATTCTGTCGTGCGTAGGGGTCAGGCCTCCCCTGAGCTAGGGACACACAGACAGATGACCAGTCTCCTCTGCGCCAGCGCCCCCTGCTGGCCACTCCGTGAGACCTTGGGGATCCCAAGAAGCCTGGCTAAATGAAGTGTCCGCCTTAGGGAAGTGGGCACCATGACCATCCCGTGCCTGGGTTAGGACCAGAGCACCGTAAACTCTGACCTCGGGCTGATTTCCCACATGTCTGCTAGCATTCGTCAGAGTGGCCACGGGCGGAGTTTTGAATTGCTGATTTGAAATAGCCCTTCAAATTCGATGAGCCTCTGGTGGTAGTCCGCTGGTTCTGACTCGTGGCAGCCCGACGCACAAGGCAGCGAGGCCCTGCCGGCCCTGGGCCTCCTCGCCATTCTTCCCAGGCTTGAGCCTCCGTGGTGGCGGCCAACGTGGCCGTCCATCTGGTGGAGGGCCTTCCTCCTCCTCACCGCCCCTCCACTCTACCAAATGCGATGTCCTTCTCCAGGGACTGGTCTCTCCTGACAACACGTCCCAAGGATGTGAGGTGAAATCTCACCATCCTTGCCTCTAAGGAGCACTCTGGATGTACCAGTACTTCTTCCAAGACGGACAGTTTGGCCCGTGTAGCGCTCCACGGCGCTTTGACTAGCCTTCTCCAGCACCGCAGTGCTTCCTCGGTCTCCTGTTCCCGTCCGACTGCCGCATGCGTGTGAGGCGGCGGACGGTGCCGTGGCCTGGGCAAGGAGCACACCTCACTCCTCAGCGGGACGCCCTTGCCTTATAGTGCTCGACAGAGCGCTGTGTAGCAGATTGACCCAAAGCAGTGTGACGACTGACCTTTCGACGGCTGCATCCATGAGCCTTGACTGTGGATCCAAGCAGGACGAAATCTGTGAGAACTTCGACCTTTCTCCATCCATCCTGGTGTCACCTGTTGGTCCAGTGTGCGCTTTTTGTTTTCTTGACACTGAGTCATGACCCACGCTGAGGGATGCCACCCTTGATGCTCATCAGCAAGTGCTCCGGGTCCTCCTCACTTTGAGCGAGCCAGGGTGTGCCATCTGCACATCACAGGTCCTTCCGCCAATCTCGATGCCACACTCGTCTTCATCGGGGCCGGCTTCTGAGCATTTGCTCAGCAGGCACACTGAGTGTGTGGTGAGAGGCTACAAGCCTGACGCACACCTTTCCTGACTGTAAACCCCGCATTATTCCCTTGTTCTGTACAAAAGGCTGTCTCTGTGTCTAAATTCAGGTTCCGGAGAAGCACCGTAAAGTGTTCTGGAATTCCCGTTGTTGGCAACATTAGCTGTGGTTTGTTATAATCCACGCAGTCGCCGTCAATAAAGCACAAGCAGTAAACATCTTCCTGCTCTCCGCTGAGCTCCACCCGACGTCGGCCGCGAAGACCCTGTGCCACGTGCTCCTCCGAGTTGCCTGAACCTGTGGCGGCGGCCTGTCTGTGAAGTGCCGCTGCAGCCTCCGGGGGAAGACCGGCAGCAGACTCGCACATGCATGCGATGTCAGCGAAGCCGCTTTGTCTTCTGCATTCGCGGGGCTACCTTTCTTTGAAACAGCTACAGATAACGCATCTCCTCGTGTGTGGACTGGGCAGCTGTCTTTCAATTGCTTGGCTTTGACAAGTGCGCCTGCTTGCTGAGACGCCTCGCTGGGTGTTCCATCCATTCCTGGAGCCTCCTTTTCGCCCGGTGCCTTCGGTGCAGCTTGAACGCCCGCCTTCAGCACCGTTGGTTCTTGCTCAGATGCGGCCGTCTGAAACGACGGACTGCCGACTAGTTCTTTCTGGTACAGTGACTCTGTATCCTTTCCATCTTTTGATACGTCCTGCACCATTCCGTAGAATCTTTCCGTGCTGCCCGTCGAGGCTTGACTTTCTCGCCAGTTCTCCATCTAAGCTAGGCTGAGTGTGTGCTTCCTTCTCAGTTTTGTCTCCCACGCTGCCCTCTGGAGTGTTCTATTTAACTCTTTAATGTCGGCCCCCTGTGTATCGTTCACTAATTTAGCTCCTCTGCCCACAGAAGAGCTGATGTTCACTCGGTCTTCCTTCCCTGTCTTGTTAATGACCCGTGGCTTTCTCCCTGTACGGCGTCACGTCACTGCTCTCGCATCACACATTGAAGGTCATACTTTGACCCGGGGGCTGTTCACGTTCTTCAACCTCAGCTTGAGCTTACACACGAGCAATTGATGGCTTGTACCACAGCCGGCCCCTGGCCTGTCAGCTCCTGACATTGAGCTTCTCCCTCGTGTCTTCCCACAGGCGTGCTCGGTGTGACTCTTGTGTGTTCCATCTAGAGAAGTCTGCGTGTACAGTCGCTGTCTGTGTTGTAGGAAAAGCTGGGGTCCACCCCTCTAGTACATCAGTGGCTCTGCCCTCTCCTCTGACCCGGCCTGTCCCCTTAGGATCTGTGCTGTCATTGGCCACACACGGCCTTTCCCCCAGTTCACCAGGCCGCGCAACGTCTGGGTCTGCTTCGCACCACTCATTGGCGGTGGGTCCGTGCCACAGGTCAGGTTGCCGGCCCCCGGGAGATGAGCCCGCCGTGGCCGCAGTGCTGGGAGATGGAGCGCCGGGTCAGCACTTTTCTGGCCTTCCCCTCAGGAGCTGCTGGAGGAGGCCAGGGACCTGCTCTCCGAGTGGCTGGACACCAGGCTTGGCGGCGAGGTGACAGATAACTCCATCTTCTCCGAACTACCCAAGTTCTGGGAGGAGGCCTTCCACAAGGACATGGCGGCTCTGAACGTGAGTGCGCAGCCCTGGGGGTGCCCCCCTCAGCTCACCGCTAAGTGGGGTCGTCACACCGGCACAGAGCCCCTCGTTGTGCCAAACTGAGACATGCTTTCAGCGGGGCCAAGTTTTCCCAACAGCGGACACCGGGCACCCCTCACTCTCGTCACTGCAGGTCCTGCCTCCAGATGTCTTGACTCGGGTCAGTGAATACGTGCCTGAAATCGTGAGCTTTGTGGAGAAGATTGTGGACAACGGTTACGGGTGAGCCCCGGGGCCTCCCTAGCATGAAGTGACCTCGAAGTCAAGTCTCAGTGGGGCAGCAATCCACCAGCCAGGCAGGACTCCGGGAGACCAGGAGGCTGTGGTTCTAAGGGGCCAGTCACATGTCCTCGTGTTCACCCCAGTGCAGGCCTTTCCTCCACCCCACTGTCCACTGGCTATCCGCCTGCTCCTCTGTCTGTGAGCTCAGAAAGAGGAACCCCCGCCCCTCCGAGAAAGGTCACTTCCCTGAGCTGACCCCATATGTTTGGACTTCTGGCCTGAGGTGTGCCAGAACCCACGTCCACCCCAGCTGCCACCCACTGTAGTGTTTCTGGCACCGCAGTGCGGGGGTGCTCAGAACCTGGTAAACCTCCCACCCCTCCCCTCCAGCTATGCCTCCAATGGCTCTGTTTACTTCGACACCAAGAAGTTTGCCTCCAGCCCGAACCACTCCTACGGGAAGCTGGTGCCCGAGGCCGTGGGAGACCAGAAGGCTCTTCAGGAAGGGGAAGGTGAGGCCCAAGCACAGAGCTGCAGCGGGGCGGGGGCACGCCCACACCTGTCTATGGGACTCCTGGGCTTGCAGGGGCAGGGCGCTGTCACCTGCCTTTTCCCCCTGAGACAAGGCCATGGTTTCCTTGAGAAGCACATGGAGCCTGCCGCCGTGGTCCAGGGGTCTTGGCGTGGGCAGAGCTGCCTGTGTATGTGGGGGTCCTGAGCCCCGGAGGCGGAGGCGTGGTGAGGAAGGGACACGAGACGTTGGTCCCCACACCCACCTTTCTCCATCTAGATAGGTTCTTTTGTTATTTTCTTCCACGGTGGCTGAGTGGGCTCCCACCCCCAATCTTTTTGTGAGTGACAGAGCGTCAACTGGCGAGACTTCCAAGGACTGCACATCCCTCTTGCTGCTGTGAGTGCCTGGGAGTCCGTGCCAGCTCACAGCGTGTCGTTAGGAACGCAGCTCTTTAGGAACGCAGCCCCGCCTCCGTTCACCCCACTCTGTGTAACTCGTTGTATTGTGAACGGATGAAGGTTCACAGAGCAGATAGGTGACCCGTTCTGCATTCTACAATACTTACACATTCCCCACGTTGTAGCGCGCCTCATCCCACTAACTCCAGGTTTCCCGTTTCTTCTCGTCCTCCAACCTTCCCCTCGAGGGCTCAGTGCTGCGCCTTGACCTCAGCTGGCGATGAGTCTAAGGGCTGTGTGGCTTCCCAGTGTCACTCTTCCCCTGCCTGTTGTTGGGCTGAAATCGGAGCCACAGGGGAAAAGCTCAGTTCCAGCCTGAAGGGGGTCAAAGGGGCCATAGTCTCAGAGTTCCACCAGTCAGCCTGACTGGTCAGCTTCGTCTCTTATGACTTCAAATTGTGTGTCACTTTTTCTCACACTCTATCCAGGGACTGCTGATGTGATCCTTTTCGGAGCAGTTGGTTGGGCTAGCCGGGCACCATTGAGTTCTTGTGTCTCGGGGCTGTGGGTACCATCTAGTTCTGTGGGTCTCAGGGCTGTGGGCACCATCGAGTTCTGTGGGTCTCGGCGGTGCGGGCACTGATGCTTGTGTAGCCCCTTAGTCCACTGACATCTCCAAGTTCAACCCCTCTTCTTTCTTCCGGATGGGAAGAGACCAGTGATGGGACCTCCAATGGGTGTTGGTGACTTGCAAGACCCAAGTTACTGCTTGCCACAGTAAGACAGAGAGCACTGTCTTGGTGAAGGAGGTCGGCTCGGTTGACTGTGGTGTCCCTGAGACCACGGTTCTCATCCCCGGGGCCTCTATCTATGCTCCCCCCACCCCGCCCCCAACGAATGTATTTGCAGCAAAAGTCAATGCACATCCGGGTAGCCTTTGTCAGGCCTGCCCTCCCCTCTCCTTAACACACACTTTCGCCTGCTGCCTGTCCCGCATGCGCTCACAGTTGCCGAGACGGCAGGACTGTGTGACAGCTCTCACCTCTCACGTTCCTTCCTCGGTCTCTGCGCCTGCTGAGTCACTTCCTGCCAGCCGCC
>NW_022111317.1:405047-409154 GCF_000313985.2 Echinops telfairi | reverse complement strand
GGCTGCTTGCATCGTCCCAACCGCTCTCCTGCCAGGTAGCTGCAGTTTTCTCTGTGTTGCGTCGTGGTGTGGCCGGTGCCGAGAGTTGCTGTCGGCTTCACTGGTTAGGAGCCTCTCCTTGCCCCTTTGTTGTCTTATGTGGCTCTGGCTGAGACTTGGGCACGGTGTTGAACAGGAAGTGTCCGTCCCATCCCAGGGCAAGGCTTCCAGCCCCTGCCGTGGAGAGCAGAGCTGAGTGCCGGCTCTATTCCGCGCCGGCGAGTCGTTCGACTCAGCGGCCCTGCCCAGCCTGCGCCCCTCACAGTCACGTGTGAGCCCAGGGTTGCAGCCACTATGTCCGTCCATCCATCTCATCGAAGGCCTCCCTCTATTTCGCTCCCCCTCTTGCTTTACCAAGCAGGACTGGTCTCTCCTGACCACATGTCCAAAGGATGTGAGACCAAGTCTCGCCGTCCTTGTCTCTCAGGAGCGCTCCGGCTGTAATTCTTCCAAGTCGGATTTCTTTGTTCTTACTGACAGACCACAGTACTTTAGCTATTCTTCCGTGTGTGTGTGTGTACATACATATGCATATATTTATACACACACATATGTTTGCACCCTTTATCGTGTTGGGGAATTCCCTGTCTGTCCCTGTTTTGTCGAGCGTCTGTATCAGGAAAGGGGGCGGGTTTTGTTGAGCATCTTTTCTGTGCCGACAGTACAGACACAGGGACGTGGGCCTGTGTGGGCTGTTGCAGGGTGGGGCTGGGACGCCTCAGATCCCCATGTGGCACGCACATTTCCTCCATCCTTAGTCTACTTATGGATGTTGGGGGGACCCCCAGAACCCCAGCTTCAACATGCCAGGGCCTTCCCATGTGGACACCCACTGCATCGTGCCAGTGGGACTCTGGGAATCACACACCCTTTGAACTTGGGGCAGTGATGGCTGCCATTGACACTGGACAGGGGTTTGGAGTTAGGGGCTGCCTGCAGCTGCAGAACCACAGTCCTGACTCACCCCTAGGAAAAGGCGGCCCCTGGGTGCAGCCGCAGGCGTGAGAGGGTAGCTGAAAGTGCCCATCCAGCGGGTAGAGGGCAAGCAGAGATCAGTAAAACAGAAAGGACTTTAAAAGTCAGACGTGGCTCCTCACAAAGAGGTAAATAAGGAAGAATTGAGTAAAATGAAACTGGGGAGTGTCATATCTGGACAAGCACCCCGCCTGGCGTGCACACAGCCGGGGCCCTGCTGGTGAGTCCGCTCCAACTCCCGACAGCCCTGGGGGCTGGCTGGGAAGGAATCCTGGGGGCTGTTCCAGGGCCGAAGCTGGAGCTCCCCAAGGGGCTGCTGTGTCCATGAAGCTTTGCCGTCTCAGAAGGCGTTGCAGCAGGTCTGCCCTGGCCCTAGGTCATTGAATGGGAGGGGACTCGCCTGCAGTGGTGTAAGTGTCAGAGAGCCAGGTGACAGTGTGTGTGTGTGTGGGGGGGGGGGCGCTGAGTACCCCAGGGGCACGGTGGAAAACTCAGATCCGCCTACTTGGCAAGTGTGCATGCATCTGCTCCTGCTCGCATGGGTCAGAAACAAAGCAAGCTCAGCAGCACATGGTTGGCGATGAGGCCGAGGGCAATGCTCTTCTGTGTTGTCTAGGCTTAGTCCATGGAGCCGCAAGGTCAGTGGTTCAAACCCACCTGCCACTCTGAGGGAGAAAGATGAGGCTGTCTGCTCCCGTGAGGGCTTACAGCAGGGGGGACACCTGTGGAGGGTCACTTGGTGAGTCAGTGTCTCCACTCGAGGGCAGCGGTTTGTTTTTTGTGGTTGTTTAAAGGCCATCCACGAGATGGACTGGCTCTGCAGCTGTAGCGATGGGCTCGGGCAGAGGGACAGTGGTGAGGAGGTGCAGCAGGACCAGGCGAGGTCTCCTGCTGTGCACGGCGGGGTCCCTGTGGGCCGGAACGGATGTGGTGGCATCTGACAGCAACAGCAGCCGAGCGCCTGTCAAGCTGTCCGAGGCCTGCTCCCCTCCGCCCTGCCCCGGGGAAGCTCGGCGGGCCTTACTGCCAACGGGGCTTCCAGGAGGGGCCCAAAGCCCTTCCTGTAGATCATCCACCGCCTGCCGGGCACTCTCCACATGGTGACAGCACTCGGGAAGGCAGCCTGGCTCCACTGCTTGTGGCCCCTGGGGGCCGTGCCCTCTGAGCAGCTGCCTGACGTGGCGTCTCGGCAGAGAGTGAGGGCTCTCTGCTGCCAGCACGCGGTCGTCCGGTGTGCTTCACGTGGGACCGCACATCATGTGCAGCTGCTCGCGTGTGGCGGTGACCGCCCAACTGTAAAATTATTCTCGTTGCTCCTTCATAACTGCAATTTTGCTGCTGCTGTGAATCAGGTGACCCCTGTGAAAGGGTCATTTGACCACCAGAGAGGTCATGACCCACAAGTTGAGAACCACTTGTTTTAAGGGAAGCCAGGTGTGTGCACAGGCCCACAGCGGTGGAGGTCAGTAGCTTCTGGGCCTATAACTCAGAACTCGGGAATCCAGATACTGGGTTAGCACCAGAGGCCCGAGACAGGGAATCAGAGCCACAGAAGCTGCGTTCCTTAGCATACCTGCGTGGACAGGTGTTTTGGGAGGCCCGGTTTAGTGAAGAGGTGGGAGGTGCGGGTTAGTGAGTGTACCTGTGTGGACAGGCGCGCTCAAAGGCAAAGGTTAACGAACAGGTGGGTGTGGACTGCGGTGCTCGGAGGCGGCTGGACAGGGGCTTTGGGCTGGCCTGAGTAGGAGCACTCTGCCTTGTCCCCAGGTGACCTGAGCATCTCGGCTGATCGCCTGAGCGAGAAGCGGTCGCCCAATGACTTTGCCCTGTGGAAGGCCTCCAAGCCTGGCGAGCCGTCCTGGCCGTGCCCCTGGGGGAAGGTGAGTGGGCAGCCCACCCGGGGCCTGAGGGATCCCTGTTTCCCGTCTACAGCTGGGCCTCCAGGAGGGTGCATGGGGGGCGGGGCGGCTGGCTATGGCCCTTGAGCAGCATGGGAGCACGCTGCGCTGGCCCCGCAGTTCAAGCAAGCTCATGCTGGCATGGCCGGAAGGGTCACCCGGCTGTAACTGTGCCCACCCACCCCCTGTACACACACCGACACAGGGCCGCCCGGGCTGGCACATCGAGTGCTCGGCCATGGCAGGCTCCCTGCTGGGGGCCTCCATGGACATCCACGGCGGCGGCTTCGACCTGCGCTTTCCGCACCACGACAACGAGCTGGCCCAGTCCGAGGTGGGGGCTGCAAGGGGGCGGTGGGGGAAGTGGGCCTGGGGAGCCCGTGGTGGGAGGAGTTGACAGCTAGGATCTCGGGAGGTAACTTGGATTCTTTGGCTGGTTCTCTGGGCGCCCTGCATGTGGCTGCAGCCCAACCCCAGCGATCACTTGCTGCCTTGGCCTGGCAGCCCCTCTGGGCCCACGGCCCGCCCGCGGGGCGCTGCCTGAGAGGCGGGTGTGGGAGCAGCCCCAGCGGGCAGGGCACGGACACTCGGCGCACCCCATGCAGGCCCACTTTGAGAATGACTGCTGGGTCCGGTACTTCCTGCACACGGGTCACCTGACCATCGCCGGCTGCAAGATGTCCAAGTCCCTGAAGAACTTCATCACCATCCAGGACGCCTTGAAGGAGCACTCGGGTAGGCAGTGGGGGAGCAAGGGCGTGCCCTGACCCTCCTTTCATCTCGCACACGGCCGTATGGAGTGCACGCGCCTCCTTCCCTCACACACAGGCACGGCCGTGCACTTGCCGGGCACTCAGGGGCCGTGCTGTCCCCCCAGCCCGGCAGCTGCGGCTGGCCTTCCTCATGCACTCCTGGAAGGACACGCTCGACTATTCCAGCAACACCATGGAGTCGGCCCTGCAGTACGAGAAGTTCATGAACGTGAGTGCTGGCCGTGTGGAGGGCTGCCTCTGGGGCCCGACGGTCGGTGAGGGGCAGCTAGATTCTGGGGGAAGTGACCGCGGGCCGCTCAGAGAAGCTCGAGTCCCATCGCTCTGGCGCTATCCATTCCTCCATGAGAGCGTCACGCAGGCAGAGACCGGGAGGACGCGGGATGGGCACTATCCATTCCTCCATGAGAGCGTCACGCAGGCAG
>NW_022111317.1:402761-404861 GCF_000313985.2 Echinops telfairi | reverse complement strand
TCCATGAGAGCGTCACGCAGGCAGACCGGGAGGACGCGGGATGGGCACTATTCATTCTTCCATGAGAGCGTCACGCAGGCAGAGACCGGGAGGACGCGGGATGGGCACTATTCATTCTTCCATGAGAGCGTCACGCAGGCAGAGACCGGGAGGACACGGGATGGGTGACACTGTCGGGAGCAGGGTGCACGTGAGCCAGGGCCCGTGGCCTTCCCGACGCCCAGCAGCAGGCGCCTGTGGCCAGGAGTGGTGCCCCTTGGCCCTGAGCAGCCTTCTCTCCTTTAGGAGTTTTTCTTAAATGTGAAGGACATCCTGCGAGCCCCCGTGGACGTGACGGGGCAGTTTGAAAAGTGGGAAAAGGAAGAAGTGGAGCTGAACAGGAAGTAGGTGGAGCCGTCCATCTGTCCGTCCTTGGGGGCTTTGGGGGCAGCAGGGCGCTGGTGGGGAATCGGAGCGGGCAGCGGTGGCAGTCTGTGCCAGTCCGGGTAGACTAGAGAAACAAATCCATAGAAACTCATGTATATAAGCGTTTTACATAAATAGTGATTGTAGATTAAGAAAACATCCCAACCCAGTTCAATCTCATAAGTCCGATACCAGTCTATAAAGTCCTCTTCAGACTCACGAAACACATGCAATGACGCCGCCGACTGCAGGACAATCACAGGCCGGTGGATAGAAAGTCTTTGGGTCCAGTGGCGTTGTAAGCATCTCAGTGTGGCAGGCGTCTCTACGTGGCTTCTGAGGTCTGATTGCATCAGGGTAGGTCCACGTGGCTTCTCCAGCCCCCAGGGCATGAAGTCTATCAGCGCGGTGCCATGTGCCTTGTCAGTAGAGCGTCTCCAAGGGATGAGCAGTCTCCCACCTCCAAGGAGGAAAAGCCAGGTTTCCCAGAATTCTAGGAGAAAGCCATGCCCACACAGAGGTCCCATTGGCTATGATCCAAATGACAGACTAGACTCCACCCCTTCACTCTTGATCCTCAAATACCAGATCATGTAACTACCGTGTGGTCACACAGCACATGCCTGCGGTTGGCTCACCAAATCATACATGAGAAGGCGCGGGGACAAACGGCCTGCTGTTTTGTATACACATGAGGACACGCCACAGTGTGTCCCTCTGAGCCCCCATTCCTGCGGGCCCAGGTCGCCATCGCCTGAGCCCATGTCCTGGGGGCCTTCCTCTCGTCCCTGACCTCCGTCTTCATCGATCAGGGTGCGCTTCCCCACAGACGGGCCTCTCCTGATAACGCGTCCGAAGCACAGGAGACAAGCCTCGCCGCCCTTGGTGCTGAGCTGCATTCGGTGGGCTTTTGTCCCCTGTACGGTCAGTGGGCCTCACTGACGCCGTGGCTGGAAGGCAGCCTGCCTTCTTCAGTCTCCCCCTTTCCCGTGCCGCGAGGGGACTCTTCAGCACCGGAGAGGAGGTCTCGTGCAGCACGTGCGCCCAGTGCAACGCGTCCCGGGATCTCCTGACTGCGGCTGCCGTGATCCAAGCAGGACGGAACCCTGGACGGGGCCTCCTCTCCTCCATGGACGCTGATGTCGAGACGTCCGGTGCCGAGCACTGGGCTTCCTCCACTTGGAGTCCTCGGCCACGCGGCAGGCTGGCCCCTCGATCCTCCTCACTCCTCTGCTCGTCGCGAGTTGTCAGCCAGCCTTCCTCCGGCCCTGACGCCGCCGCCTTCTTCGTGGACTGCAGCTCCTCTGGCGATCAGCCCGACTCGGTGTGAGGAGTGCGTGAAGCGCGGCGTCCACCGGGCCTGATGGAAACCATGCAGTCTCTATTCCCTTGCTCTGGCCAAACGGAGCGCCTCTGGGTCTGTAGACAGGTGCCACGTGCCTTTGCACGGTCGGTGAGACAGGTCAACATCTTTCTGGTCTTCTCGGCTGTCAGCCACTAGCCAGCGGACACCAGCAGAGAGCCCTTGCGTCATGTTGACAGGACCCTCGTTCCACCCTCGTGAATCTAGCCTGAAACCCTGGCCGCCCGCAGGCGTGAAGCGGTTGCTGTGTCTTACCTGGGCACTGGGGGGCTCGCTCTCACCTCCACTTCCGTTGCGTCTCCTTTCTTTGCTGTGCGCGCAGAGCCGTCATC
>NW_022111317.1:397551-400303 GCF_000313985.2 Echinops telfairi | reverse complement strand
TAAACAATACCCTCCCCTTGGGTGGGTTAGCGCCCTGTGCCCCCGCTACCCATTTCTTCCTTATCTTCATCATTTTTCCCTTTCCGCACCTCCCCCGGGGAGCAGGTCCTTCCTGACAGGTGACTGCGCTCTCTCTAGCCTCGAGGCTTCCTGCATCGGGGTTTTTCACCCTTAGAGTCTTGAAAAGTCGCCCCTCAAGGCTTGAATATTTTTCTTCGCTTCTTTCAGCTTGAGGTAGGCCAAGCCTGGTCTTCCTTTTGGGCTCCAGCCCCACGGCCGGTCACGTTTCATTAGAGCACCGTATCTGCTCAGGTTGCCCGCTTCCCCTCGTCATTTCCTCCGCTTGCTTCAGCTCGTGTGTGCGCAGCACCAAGTCTCCGTGCCGTGCCTGACACCCACTGTGGTCTTTTCTTCCCTGCCTTTCCCACACCGCTGGCTTCCTTGTGGGCTGCGTGATGGGCTTGATGTCCTCCCGCCGCTCACCCCGTCTTCCCTTGTCCGTGTTCCGGGGCCCACTCTGGGGAGACGTCTCGAAGCTCACGGGGGACAGACTCAAGGTTGCGTGCTTCCATTCGTGTTCTTCAACCTCAACCTGAATTACCCGGAGCCATGGGTGGTCTGCTCCGCCGTCGGCCCCGGCCGCGTTTTGGCTACTGGCCCTGAGCTCCTCCATCACTTCTTCCCAGGTGGGGTCTGGGTGTTAGGCCGGAGAGAGCCACTTGCGGAGACGAGGTTGGTCTAGCAGCTAACTTCCCCTTTGTTGCCAACTTTTGTGTTCGAGTCACTGTGGTTATCAGTGCTTCCTGAGTCACGTGGGGGCAGCTGCCAGCCGATGGAGTTCATGTGATTGTTCGGTTTCTTATCCCTGACTCGGGCGGAGGGCGTGTGAATCGGAGCCCTAGTTGTCAAACAGATGCCCCTGTCACAGACAGCGTTCCCTGCCAGGTGGATCTCGAGGCGCGCTCTTCGATGAAGGAGGCCACGCCGTGCCCCTCCGATCTGTTGTGGCTAGCAGGGTAGACCCTGCGACGGCTTCCTGGTGAAAAGGGCCTGGATGGCGAGATTCATGTGTCCATTCCTAGTTGACAGCCTGCCGTTTCCCGGATCCAGGCTCAGTGTGCTCCACGTTCCAGGGCTTATTAAGAATAGACGTGGGCAGCTGTTCGTCCTCCTGCTGCGTCACCCGTCAGCCAGGGAAGGGCTGGGGAGCTTTGCTCCACCGAGTCACGGGCAAACTCCCCGTGGAGAAGCAGCCCTTTCTCGGTGGTGTTGTGAGGGCCCGTCTTCCGGCACTGGATTCCACAGTGTTCCACTGCTCTTCCAAGGTTTTCAGTGCGGATTCCTCGGAAGTGGGCGGCCTGAGTCTTCCCCGTTGTCTGTTCCTAGTCTGGAAGCTCTGCCAAAACCTGGCGACCCTGCTGGTGTTGGAAGTACCAGCGATGCAGCGTCCAGCAAGCAGACTGGTGGTGGGTGTGCAGGCCCAGACGGAGGCCATGTTGGGAAACGAGCTGCCCGTTGATACTTTTGTTCCAATGTCACGTGCACTGGGCAAGTCTGCTGCACAAGGCCTCCTGACAGTGTCGAAAAGCAGGGAGGGGACTCTGAGGACTAGGGGTGCCTGACCCGAGCCAGGGTGTTTTCAATTGGCCCCCACCCCTGTGAAAGGTGGATACTGACCAAAGGGGCCGAAGAAGAATCAGTGTGTTTGAAGTGTGTTGCTGGCGACGAACTTCCAAAGTCCCGTGGACTGGCAGAGCAATCAGACCTGTGTCGGAGGAAGTCCAGGAAGAATGCTCCTCAGAGGCAAGGATGGTGAGCCTCGGCCTCACGGACTTTGGGCCTGTCAGGAGAGACCAGTCCCTGGAGAGGGACATCCTGCTTGGTAAAGCAGAGGCCAGCAGAAAGGAGGAAGGCCCCCCACGAGATGGACAAGCACTGGGCTCAGACGCGGGCACAGTCGTGCGGACGGCGCGGGCTCCACACGGGGCTCTGATCCGTGCATGAGGTAGCTGTGAGCTGGAACTGGCTGGACGGCACCACACAACACCATGGGGATTGGGGGCCTCGGCTCATACACCATTCAGTCGGTCGCTGTTCTTGGGCGTCCCTGTGCGGTGGGGGCGTAACTACTCCCTCCCTTCACCCTGTGCCAGCTTCTACCAGCGGAAGGCGGCGGTGCACGCGGCGCTGTGTGACAACGTGGACACACGCACGGCCCTGGAGGAGATGCGGGCCCTGGTCGGCCAGTGCAACCTGTACATCGCGGCCCGGAAGGCGGCCCGCCGGCGGCCCAACCGTGCCCTACTGCAGAGTGCCGGCCTCTACCTCACACACATGCTCAGGGTGAGCCCTTACCCCGCTCCCTGCTTCCTGAAGGCTGTGCCCTTGAGCCTGGCCCGCCCACCTCGGTCACAGTGTGCGTGGCACCCAAGGGCCCTGGGTCTCAGTGCTGCCCCCTGCCTCCTCCCTGTAGATCTTCGGGGCCATCGAAGAAGACGGATCAATGGGCTTCCCGGTTGGAGGACGTGGGCCCAGCCTAGATGTGAGCACAGCAGCTGGGGTCCTGGGAGCCTTCCCTCTGGCGATTGAGACACCAGTCGGCAAGGAGACCATGCTCAAGCCCACACTTTTCTATCGAGCCTGGTGGCTGACCTTTACCCTTGGGGCCACTGATCCAGAGAGGACACCCTCACCTGCCATGCTGCCTGCCGGCCCTGTCCTCATGCACTGACAGGTGGCCCTCCCGCACAGG
>NW_022111317.1:385275-397409 GCF_000313985.2 Echinops telfairi | reverse complement strand
CACAGGGGAGTTAGAGGGTGGCTAGTGTCCCTATCCCTGTCTCTACCCGCACCTGGCTGGCTTTGCTGTGGTGTCATCTGGCCACGGGAGCTCCAGGCCTGCAGGCGCCCAATTGCACAGCCAGAGCCTGGGAGGAGGTCCCATCCTGCGGGCACCCATTGACCAGCCCTTCTCCCACAGCTGGAGGCCACAGTCATGCCGTACCTGCAGGCCCTGTCAGAATTCAGGGAAGGTGTGCGCAGGATCGCCAGAGAGAAGCAAGGTGAGGCCCGGCCCTGGGGCGCAGGGGCACCAGCCCGCTGTTGGGGCTCATCCTGTGCACTGTGGCATGCTTGCTGCACCCCCACATCCAGACCTCAGTAATCCCTCCCCCCACCAAGGCACAACCTCCAGCCACGTGTCGGGGATCTCCCCCTGCTGAGGGTCTTTGAGTGACTTCCTTCCATTGAGATGAGGTTGTGGGTGGGGTGTAGGCTCTCACGCTGCCACGTTGGGAGGAGCAGATCAGCTTCAGGGTGTGGGAACCCCACTGTGCCTGCCATACGGGCTGGGGGATCGGAGACCCCACAGAGGGTGCACTGTGGCCAGTAGGCCCTCCTCGCCGCTGTCCTGCTGAGACCACAGCCTGGTCTCAGACACTTACACACACCCCACTTGGGAGACCTACGATTGAGATGCCATGCTGGGCCTGGATTGCGTCTGAGGCCAGTTTTAATCTGTTTGGCACTGAGGCATGCGTGGGCAGGAAAGGGAGTGTACCTACCCAGCCAGCTCTGCGTGGGTGGGTGGGTGGCCTCAGCCGCCACAACTGAACTAGCCAAGGACCCAGGCTTTTACTAAAGCCAGGAGATCCCGGGATGCTGGGGAGCTGGCCAGGGTCAGGCCGGGCTAGTGTCAGGTCACCTGAGTCCCTCAGTCTGCTGCCGTGGCTGGGAGCAGGCCAGGGCTAGCCATTCCAGCCAGGCAGTGCTGCTGTGAGGTACACAGGATACACAGGATGCCAGCCAGCAGGGCCATGGGCTCGGGCAGGAGCCCTCCACCGGGCACAGGTTCCCCTTGTTGAAGAATGTGTATAGATTGGCCCTGCAGCAGGTTGGGATGGATGGGGAGCCGGCTATTGAGGGCAGGCCTAAGGCAGCCCCTTGGGCAGGCCGTTGCCGGGTTGCCATGGACTTGGGGGCCCGGGACTCCCAGGACCTGATGGTCTGTCTTTGTCCCCACAGTCTCCGAGGTCCTGCAGCTCAGTGATGCCTTACGAGACGACATCATGCCCGAGCTTGGGGTCCGGCTGGAGGACCACGAAGGTGCTGTGAGCGTCGGGAGTCTTTGGGCTCAGGGGTCCATCCCCAGGCTTATGCGCTTCAGATGGATTGAGGTTGCCCTCCTGCCCCAGCTGCTGGCAGGATGTCCCCTGAGCTTGGAGGACATGGTGTCCTCACTGGCAGGGCCCTCCCGTCACAATGCCCAGCCGCACACCTTGCTTGTCACACTGCTTCTGAGCCCTGGTGGTGCCATGGACTAGGCACCGAGCTGATACTGCAAAGTCTGTGGTTCAAAGCCACCGGCTGCTCCAAGGCAGAAAGACGAGGCTGTCTTTTCCCGTAACTGCCTGTAGTCGTGGGAACCCCACTGCCCATTGGCTTCTCTCCCGGCCGGGCAGTCACCATTAGTTGGCGCTGCCCCATCGCCTGGGTGGGGGTGTGGGGTGGGCTGCTCCTCCCCCAGTGCTGCACTCTGTCCCTAGAGGGAACCCGCCTGTCGGTGAGCAGTGAGCCGAAGGCCCAGCCTGTGCTTGCCATCTGTCCCCTTGTTTGGTTGGGGCTGGGGACAAGGGGTTCCCCGAGCCTCGGGTAGCGCCCGTGGGCCTCCGCCTCATCTGAGACCACCTTCTCCTCAGGACTGCCCACGGTGGTCAAGCTGGTGGACAGAGAGGCCCTTCTGGCAGAGAGGGAGGAGAAGAGGAGGGTGAGTGGCCCCCACAGGGCTCCTGAGCACAGGCTGCCCAGACAGACGGACAGTGTCTGAGCCGCTGAACGCCTCGCCTTCGGGGGGAGGGGGGCTGTGAACGGGGTCGGCAAGGCCGCTTGTTAAAGTAGTGCTCCTCCCCCCACCCCCACCCTGCCCAGGGGGCTTGACCTGTGAGGCTGGACCCTCGGCACCGAACCCTCCACAGTGCGCTGCCCGCTGCGGGACCGTGTGCCGGGGGCTCCCGTCCTCGGTGCCCTGCTGAGAGCAGACATGGGTGTGGCGCCCCAGCCTTGAGGCGGCATGTGGCCCAGGCCTCGTGTCACTCGGCGGCTCTTGCAGGTGGAGGAGGAGAAGAGGAGGAGGAAGGAGGAGGCGGCCCGGAAGAGGCAGGAGCAGGAGGTACTGCCCAGAGGGCGGGCAGGCGGGGAGCCTGGGCAGACATGCAGGGGCTGTGCTGAGCCCCCACACCTCCAGCTGCACCCCGGTGGGGAGCCCACAGTGAGGAGGGTTGTCTCAGCGAGGGCACTGGGCTCTGGGTAGAGTTCTTCCCACTCCACCACCTCCTCAGCACCCAGAATCAGAGGGCGCGGAGACAGGGGCGGCCACTCCCGAGTCAGGGCCTGGCGTTGCGGGGTGAGCGGGTGTGAGGGCCGGCCCCTTCTTGTACTGCAGGCGGCAAAGCTGGCCAAGATGCGGGTCCCGGCCTGCGAGATGTTTCTGTCGGAGCGAGACAAGTACTCCCAGTTTGACGACAGCGTAAGAGCGGTTTCTCTCCGAGGCAGGGGAGCCACTGGGGAGGGGCGGGGGGGGCGCCCAAGGGGAGTCCCACCTGAGGGGAGACCCCAAGGACCCAGGTTCTCTGTCCCCTGCATCCCAAGGTGCCAGTGTCCCACTGGCAGGCTGCCCCTGGGCCCTCAGCTCACCTTCACGGCTGTCATCCCTAAAACCACTTGTGCTGGCCGCACCCTTCCCTGGACTATGGCCCACTGTCCCACGAGCTTCGGACCCAGGTAGGGGCTGTGGCTGACAGCATCTGCTGTGCCGCAGGGCCTGCCCACGCACGACGCTGACGGCAAGGAGCTGAGCAAGGGCCAGAGCAAGAAGCTCAGGAAGCTATGGGAGGCCCAGGAGCGGCTGCACCAGGAGTACCTGCAGCGGCTCACCAACGGCAGCGCCTAGGTGCCCACCGGGGACGCGGGTGACAGGCTGCACCTGGCCTTGGGGGACAGGCGGCTCTCCTGTGGGGACTGCGCCCGGCCTTGGAGGACAAACGACTCTCCTGCAGAGATTGTACCCAGCCTCCGGGGACAGGCGGCTTCTCCTGCGGGGACTGAGTCTGGCCTCAAGGGACAGACAGCTTCTCCTGTGGGGCCTGGGCCCAGCTTCAGGGGACAGGTGGCTCCTGTGGGGACTGCGTCCGGCCTTGGAGGACAGGCAGCTTGCAGCCCCCACCAGGGCTGATAGGCGGACCATCACCTGACGCACCCACAGATGGTGCCGAACTAGAGCCTGCTGGAACTCTGGCCTGTGGGTGGCAGGTGGCTCACCTGTGTAGACTCCACCTGGCCTGCCGGTGGCAGGCGGCTCACCTGTTCAGGGCCCATCGCTGGAGGCCCTGCACATACTGCTGAACAAGAGTGTGCCCTGAGAGCTGGCAGGGACTCTGCCCACGTGCCAGGGTGACAGGCATATCCGTGTTTACACGCACCCCCACCCCTCGCCCTAAATTAAGCACCTGCCCCTGTGGAGCTGGGCCCACTGGCCAGAGATGTCACAATAAAGCCACTCAGTGCCAGGCCCGCCCTTTGCTGCTGCCCACCCGCTGGTTCAGCCTTGGCTGCCTGTGTGTGACCTGGGGTCAGCAGGTCACTGAGCAGGGCCCCAGGGACACCCCCCACCCCGCCGATGTCCCACCCCTGGCATTTAGCCAGATGTAGACCGCCGGGCTCTAGGGCTGCTGGCACCCGGGACAGGCTGCCCATGCCCCTCCCCAGTTGGCCAACACTCATATGTCCGTCCAGCCAGGAGCTGCAGGGCCCACAGGAGGTGAGGCGTCTGCCTCTGGGGGCAGGATTGTGTCCTCAGTGCACTGCTCACATGCTGCCCACCAGCCTACGCTGAGGAGAGAGGCGGGAGGTGGTGCCCACAAGAGCTGAGGACAGGTGGCATGACCGGTGTGTGCCAGGAGGGTCCGTAGTCACCGAGGACTTCCATGGAACAGCCTTCCTCTGGGCCATTGCCCATTCCTGTGGTTCCTGGACTGAGTCCAGTGGCTGCCCCTGGGCTGGCTGGGCAAACCGGCAGAGGCTGTGTGCTCACGGGAGCAGCCAGCCCCACCTTTGTCCCAAAAACCAGTCAGTGGGCTCGAACCTCTCACCCACTGGGCCCCTGCGGTTCCTTGAGGAGAGCGCACTTGTCCGCACACCAGCGTTCCAGCCCAGCAACCCTGGGCAGCCACAGATGGCTGTGCCCGCTGAGAGCCAGAAGATGGCAGTTCAGACCCACCCTCAGCCCCGAGGAGGGAGCAGGCCAGGCAAACAGTTCTGATCTGACTCTTGGGCCTCCAGGTTCCCGGCCAGGGCCAGAACAAGACCAGTGGCCGGAACAGCGCAGTCTCGGCCCTGGGCAGGCTCGTGTTGGCGACTGGGGTCTAAGGGAAGGGGCAGATCCAGAGTTTGGAGGCACTGGGCAGCCAGGGCACGCTCAGAGCTTCCTGGACTTCGCATCTGTTTCCACCCCCAGGCTATATACTGGCTGTGCCCACTGAGTGGGCGTTGGCCAGGGCTTCCCAGTGGCACCAAGCTGTCCAAGCACTGGGGGGGCCTTTACAGGCCACTCCTTGGAAAAAGGTCAGAGTCAGTGCAGGGGGGCCCAGCCTGGTCAGCAGTAGTGTGGGTGGTCCTGAACCCAGAAACGGGCTTCAGCATCAGGTTGACAGAAGAGCTGGGAGACCTCCCTCAGGGCCACAGGTTCAAGTCCAGCGCTACAGCTCCCATGGGCCCGGCCACAGGAACAGCGGTGTCCTAGAGCTCCTGGGTTAGGGACTGAGAGTGGGCTATGTGGCTAGGAAGGCAGGCAGTGGCGGGAGGGACAGTCCTGTGTCCTGGTGGCGACAAATCTCTAACACAGGAGCAGCACTAACGACACACACACACACACACACACACACACGGCTGGTCCTGACCTCAGCTGCTGTCAGGCACGGAGTGGCACCCCAGGTGCCGGGCAGTCACACGGAAGAACTGCCACGCAGTCTCCCACTAGGATCACAGCGCACACAGGAGATCAGCCTGCGATGGGGAGGGGCCGGCCCTGGGAAGGACAGGGTGCTTGGTGAAGTAGCGGGTCTGAGGAAGAAGGAGGCCCTCCCTCGCTCCAGGAGATAAGCTGGCACAATGGTTCCAACCACAGCTGCTGTGAGGCCAAGGCAGGGTCAGGGCAGAGTTGGAGCCAACTCCACAGTGCCCGACAAAAGGCATGGTGTCAACACTGTGGGAGAATGACCCGGGCCTGCAGGACGAGCTACCTGTGTAAGCTTGTTTTGTGTGCAACTTCCCATGAATCCAGGAGCCGCCCTGGCGGTGCCTTGGTTACATGCATGGCCATTGACTGCAAGGTCGGTCGGCAGTTCAAAACCACCAGCTGCTCCGCAGGAGGAAGAGGAGACGTCTACTACCTTAGAGTTACAGCCTTGGAAACCCACAGGGGCAGTTCTACCCTGCCCTGTGGGGTCACTGTGAGTCACAACAACTCAGTGGCAGGGAGCTTGACCTTTGAGAGTTCTTAAGAATCCTTGTTAGTTACCCTCTCAGATGCTACCTGGGGCAGCAGCTAGACCCCGCCAGCGGCTCCTGTGAAGATATAGAACCCTGGAAATCCCCGGGGCGTCCTGCTCTGTCCACTAGTGTGGCACTTTGTCACCATGGCAGGGGCAGCCCAATGTCCAGTGGCTCAAAGCTGATGCCGGCTCCTGGAGCTGTGTTCCGGGGGCCCTGTGGGGGCAACTGCTGTCCCCACTGCCCTAAGCAGATGGCCAGACCTTTTCTCCTACGGAGTCCGCAGCAGGGTTTGAACTGCTGACCTCGCAAGTGCAGCAAGCCCCAACCTGCTGCGGATTCCAACTCGGAGCAACCCCACAGGACACACTGGCACTGTTACAGGTGCAGACAACCCACCTCCCACCCAGCAGTGGGTGTGTTTGAACCGCTGACCATGCTGTCAGCAGCCCGACATCTAACCCGCCGCGCCACCAGTGCTGTTGAAAGCTCCCGACGACTCCCAAGGGCAGCCGAGCAGAACGGAGGGTGCAGGGAGCCCTGAGTGTACCTGTGCAGCTGGTGGGGTGGCAGCAAAGGGCGGTGCCTGTCCGCAGCCATGGTGAGGTCCTTGTTTGGCAGTCCCCTGGGGGTGCCACCATGGCCGGGCACAAGTCGGCCCGAGCTGGGTCCAGCCATCTACCCACACCTTCTGGGGGGGGGGGCTTTGTGTAACCCCTGCCACCTTATCCAGCTATCTCTACCCACAGACCTGGGGCGTGAGGGTTCTTACACGGCGGGGCTCTATCACTCCTGCTGGAGCCAGGCACTCACAGATGCCCTGGTGGAGGTGGACTCTGGCATCCCCTCCCGCTGGATCCAGGCACTTACCCGCAGGCCTCCTGCGGGGCTCTGTGTCACCCCTTTAATCAGCACCCCTAGTTGGACCACAGCTGTGTATGTGAACCACATCTGAGACTGAAGCCATCTGTTAGTTCTCATACCGGCAGCCTGTCCAGACCCTTGTCCGCAGGAAGGACACAGTGGGCACCGCCAGGAGGGCCTGTCTGCAGGACACCTTGTGATGTCGGCAGGTGCGGAGTAGGGTCTGCACCTGGCTTATGTGTGGAGCGGAGCTGGGGTGCTGCTGGGCCATCGTGCAGGTGGCCTGTGGGCCGAGGGCCGCAGATGAAGTCCCCTGGGCAGGTGCTCTGATGTTTGGCACTCAGATGGTCCCCCAGGAAGCCCCCCAACCAGCAAGGCAGCTGTGCAAGGTGGGCCTGAGGCCGCTCCCAGCAGGGCAGGGCCGGGGGAGGCTGAAAACCCTGAGCCTGCAAGGGGTGTGGCACTGGGCTGCTGGGGACAGTGGGTGATTTGTGAGAACAGAAGTCCTCTGTCTCTGAGGCCAAAAGTTCACATTCAGGGCGTTGGCCCTGGTCTCAGATCCTCCGGTTTTGGGACTTCTGGTAGCCCCAGGCACCTCTGTAGCCCCTCTTTGGAGGGACTGGCTCCCGTGTGATTCCCCCGTGACCCAATTACATCTCAGAGACCGCTTCCAAACAAGGTCCTGGGTCTCTCTCGGGCTGAGGACTGGAGCCAGCTCACAGCAAGGTGACCTCAGGGGCCCAGCCAGCTGTGGCCTCAGCATCGTTCCCCACACCCTCCTGAGTTGGCGGAGGTGCCCTGCTGGGCCCAGTCGGAGCCTCTGGAACAGCAAGGCGAGTGGTTCCGCTCTGGTCTCCCTGCCCCGGCAGCTGAGCCAACTTGTCTGCCTCCGCACACAAGACTTGGGCGTCTGTGTTTATAAAACACTGGGTCACCATCTGAGCACCAGACAGAACAGAAGACGGCGGCCGAGGTGGCAGAAATGGGCCTGGGCACCCAGAACAGTGGTCACAGCTCCTGCCCCGCCCTCCTCCTCACCCAGCCACCCAAGCCTGGAGTCCGCCCACTGCCCAGCAACCCCGATGGGAAGCTCTACCCAAGCAGGTGGCGGCTGGTGCTGTTTAAGTAACTTCAAGTCGGTTCTGACCGGTCACAGCCCCACGAACAACAGAACAACCCCCGCCTGGCCCCCGTCGTCCTCACAGCCTGGGCCCGTGGCTGCAGCCATTGTGTCCATCCACCTCGCTGCCCCACCACTTGCCTGTCAGTCTGTCGTCCTGCGGCGGCTCATATGTTGCTGTCATGCTTGGAGCTACGTCCCTGGCATTTCAAAGGCCAGCAGGGTCACCCATAGTGAACAGGTTTCAGCAGAGCCTACAGACGAGGACGGAATTTGCTGTCTGCTTCAGAGGAAGCAGCCATGGAACACCTAAGCACGTGGCTGGTTTAGGTTTCTCTTGTGGAACCGCCTGCCATGGGTTTGAACTGCTGACCTCAATGTAGTGAGCCCCACCCGTGGCTCAGAGCGACCTTACAAGACAGAGTGCAGCTGCTCCTCAGGGCCTCCCAGACTGGTGGCATTGCTCTGGGAGCAGACAGCCTCATCTCTCTCCCACACAGAGGCAGGTGGTTTTGAACCACTGACCTTGTGGTCTGCAGTCAAGTGTCTGACCCACAGCACCACCAGGGCCTTTCCTTTGGCCCCCCGGGGTGCCCAGTGACCCGCAGCCACAACCTGGGTGTCCCCGGACGCAAAGGTGCAGGTGTACTACCTAGGTCTGCGCTCAGCAGGGCTTTCTGGCTGGTGTTTCGGAAGCAATCAGCCAGGGCTTGCTTCTGCAGTGCCTGCAGGTGCGCGTGGAGCTTTGAGCGAGCAGCCAGGAACGATCACCATTTACACTGCCCAGGGGCTCCCAGAGGTTGGGCCCCCGGTCATCCCTCTGCTGGGGGCCTGGGCGGATCATCCAGCCCATGTCCCTCTGGGGAATCACCTCTGCCCAGGGGAAGTCAGCCTGGCAGGTGCGTTGGGAATGAGGGCCAGATGGTCTGGTCAGGGGCAGTCCCTGAGGGTCAGCTGGAGGTGGCAGAGGGCTGGGAAGGCAGGCTGTGGGCCACAGGTGCCAGGGTCAGAATGGAGGAGGGATGGTGAGTGGGGGCAGGCAGGTTAGGCTCAAGAGCTGGGAAGACAAAACCCACGAGGTGGCCAGGAGCCTTGGGGGCACCCCCAAAACCCAAAGTGAATCCCATCAAGCCGATTCTGACTCATCGTGACCCCACACAAAATCTGCAGGAGCAGGGAGCCTCATTGTCCTCCCACGGAGCAGCCGGTGGGTTTGAACCGCCACCCTTGTGACCAGCAGTCCACAAGCTTCTAGGACGGTGTCACCAGCAGGTCTCCAGAGACCCTGAAGCCCACAGCTCTCTGCCTGGCTGCACTGGGATCACCAGGCAGCTTTCAACAGTAGCGATGTCCACCGTGGACTGTGGGCAGCAGGGAGTTATGCAAGGTGTAGGAACAGCAGAGTGGCCTGGCTGATCAGGCTTGCCTCCTTTGAGTGCCCAGCATGCTGTGGGCAGTGGGGTAGAGGGGAGGAGGGACACTGGGGTAGGGCCACCCCCCTGGTTGGACCTGGCCCCAAAGGTCCCTCTAAATGGAGTCTGGCCCACTCCAAGCACAGAGTGACTGAGGAGACACCACCATCCCAGGCTGGTGCCGTCCTAGATGCACGGCCAGAGGGGAGAGTATCTCTTAGGAGGGGCCTTCCCTGTCTGGGGTCTTCACAAACTAGGGCCCAGGGCACCCTGTGGAGCCAGCACGTGCAGTCTCTGCAGCCAGAAGGGCCCCAAGGGTGGCCTCTATGGGCCCTGGAGGCAGATGGCAGATCAGACCAGGTGGAGGCCCCAGGGAGGCACTGGTGGGAAGCAGCACAGCTCTGAGCCCTGGACAACAGGTCCTTAGAGACTCCAGGAAGCCTGGAGCCCTGGCGGGGGCGAGAGAATCTCCTGGTCAGATGGGCAGTATGCACCCTTGCAAACCTGCCCCACTGAAAATCACTGTGGCTGGGACAGTCTCGTGTTCAGACACCCACTGTGGACAGAAAATGTAGCCAAGGAGCAGGCGGCAGGTGGAGGCAGGGCCCTAACCCACTGCGGACGCAGTTGCCAAGCCCCTCTTCCCATCCCAGATGCCCCCAGCCAGCCGCTCTGAAGGAAAGCCATCCCTTGTCCCAGGGTTCTCTAGCCAAACCATCACCTGAGTCCGTTCCTGCTGGGGACCTTGGGAGAGAGGCCGCGCTGTGGTCCCCTGGCGCTTGGACTGGCCAGCCACGAACAGCCTGGGCCAGGGAAGCTGCTCCTACCAGCTGGTCCTCGGCGTCCCTTGCGGCTCATGGAGGCATCTGCCAGGTGGTGCATGGCATCTGCCTCTCCCAGACAGGGCCACATTCACCGGTGCAGCGGGGCCTTCAGGGACACCCATCAGGTACAAACAGCCCCAAGGGCCTGGGTTCTCAGCCCTTGCAGCAGGATCAAGAGCACCAATAGGAGCCAAGTCCCGGCCAGATGCTCGGGGTGGTGTTGCTGGCGACCTGGGACTGTGCGGGATGCCTGCCTGCTGGTGGGGCTGCGGGTGGGGATGTTGAGATGCCCCCTAACCCATCCATCCCTCTCCCCTGCAAAGTTCTATCCTAGTGATGCCCTGCCACCTGTTCTGGGCTTGCACATTACCCCCACCCCCACCCCAAGGGCTCTCTTTAGGTACAGGCGCTGCCCTAAGTTTGCAGTGGTTTGGAAGGTGAGCCATGCTGCTCCCTGAGGGCCCCATGGGGAGACCCAGTCATGATATTGCACCCGCCCTGGCCCTGCAGCCAGCACCATCCGCCTCTGGTGCGCCAGCCAGGGGTGGGACTCTCACCAGTGGACAGGGCCAGGGCAGGCAGGGGGCTATGTGTAGGGGGAGCTGGTAATCTACTGGACCCCAGGGGACATTGGAGGGAGGGGGGTATGTTGGTATGGGCAGAGGGGATGTGGGTTTCCCTCACAGTTCCCAGGGCACATGCAGCCCACCAGCCTTCCTCCAAACTGTGTGTGTGTGTGTGTGTGTACGCAGGGTGGCAGGGAGTGTCCCGGCACACATGCAGCCCACCAGCCTTCCTCCAAACGCTGTGTGTGTGTGTGTGTGTGTGTGTGTGTGTGTGTGTGTGTGTGTGTTTATGCAAGGTGGCAGGGAGTGTCCCGGCAGCTCAAATGCCAGGCTCAGACACCCAGACTGGGGGAGGGCGTGGGCTCACAAGCACCCCAGGCCTCAGCCCCCAGAGCTGCAGGAGTGTCCTCAGCTGGGCAGGCCCCATTGGACTCTGCCCCAGGTGCAGCCAGGCTGGCGCTGGACCTCAGCAAAGAGTTCAAGTGACCATATGTCACTGAGGCCCATGTCCACAGTGAAGACACAAGGACACTTGCTTGAGCTGAGCCTCTGAGCTGGATTAGGGGGACCAGTTGTAGCCCCCACCCCCACCATGTCCTGGTTTGAACCGGTCCAGTCATGGCCAGTGACACAAAAATCAGAAACTCAGCCTTGAATTTCTAAAAATTAGGTGAAACCACCAGTTGGAGCCAAAATAATTTTGGGGGTGGAAGCCCTGGGATAGGGGCCTCAGAAGAGGCGGAGGGAGCCCATCAGGGACCTGCTGTGGGAGACTGGACTGTTTCCAGGACCGCGGAGAGCAACACGTTCCAAAGCAGCACTGCGGGAGGCCCATTGCTGAGCGGCCACCATGGTGTCTGACTGGGTAGATCACGGGATCTGGTTGCTGTGCGTGTGCTCTGGCCCAGTTCTCAGCCAGGGGAGATTGGGTCTGGAGGAGGTCTTCCATCTGAGATTGTTCTGGTTCTGGCTACGGTGCCCAGTTCATTCTGCATCTAAAAAAGGCAGATGTGTTCTGACTTTGTCTGCCGTGACCACACTGGGCTGAGACAGTCCAAAGCCCTGGTCCTCACGCTCCCCCATGAGTCACGCAGGGTGCTGTTACCATCGAGTCAGGTGCCCTGTGACGACCAGGGGGGCACCCACCCTCATGACTGCTGCCAGGCTGTGTCGTCTGAGGGCCTCTGAACCGACTGGCTCGCCCTCCAGCTTTGTACTGGGCATTACGCTATTGTGATCCACAGGGGTTTCATTAGCTGCGTCTCACCCACGGATCACCAGGCCTTTCTTCCTCGTCTTAGTCTGGCAGCTCCGCCCAAACCCATTCACCACAGGTGACCCTGCTGGTATTTGAAATATCAGCAACATAGCTTCCAGCATCACAGTTTACAGTGTAACAAGTGGACAGGTTTTCCCTCACGGTTTCAATGATTGGTGGCGGTGGTGGTGGTAGGTACTGTGGAGTCAGTTCCGATCATAGCGACCCTACGTTACAATAGAACAATAGACCCTATGTTACAATAGAACAATAGACCCTATGTTACAATAGAACAATAGACCCTATGTTACAATAGAACAATAGACCCTCTGTTACAATAGAACAA
>NW_022111317.1:381643-382835 GCF_000313985.2 Echinops telfairi | reverse complement strand
CATGGGGGAGAGGGGAGGAGGAAGGGAAGGGAAGGGGAAAAAAGGAAAATGAGCTGATTCCGGGAACCCAAGAGGAAAGCGAATTTTGGGAAGAATGAGGGCAACAGATGTATAGATGTGCTTTACACAATTGATCTATGTATCGTGATGAATTGTATGAGCCCCAATAAATTGATTAAAAAAAAAGAAGTCCAGCCAGAATGCTCCTTAGAGGCCAGGATGGAAAGACTTCATCTCACCCACTTTGGACGTGCGGTCAGGAGAGACCAGTCCCTGCGGAAGGACATCATGCTTGGTCAAGTGGAGGAGCAACGAACGCGAGGCTGGCCCTCAGTGAGATTGGACGGACACAGTGGCTGCAACGGTGGGCTCAGACATAAGAACACAGGTGGGGGTGGTGCAGTGCTTCGTTTTGTTGTACTTGGGGTCACTTTGAGTCAGAAGCCCCTTGATGGCACCTAACAGCCACATACCTACTTTACCACGCGTGGGGGTGGTGTCCTTCCCCAGGGACCGGTCTCCTGATCACAGTACAGTGCAGCTGCCTCCCTGGCCCGCCTTCCTGCCTCACTCTTGCCTCACTGGCTCCAGGACCAGCTGCATGGGGCTCCGGCCACCTCAGTGCCTTCACAGGTTCTCTGGGTGCCCTCCGCCCCCCAACACCCAGGCAGCTAGTCGATGGGGCGTGGGCACGGAAGGGCAGGGCGGTGGCACCCCGATTTCTGGGGTGTGCGGTGCTATCCCGAGAAGGGGTTGAGGGGTGGCGCGGTTGCGGGCTCGTCCGGTGGAGCCGCCACGGGCGCTGGAAGCTGGAGTCCCAGACCCTCGCCCCGTCTGCTCTCCTAGATCCGCGACGCCGACCCTTTAAAGTCAGGGAGAAAGCGCGGCGCGTGGCCGCTCGCGTGCCCGGGTAGCGGCCACGCCTCACAAAACCCGAAGAAGAATTGAAGCATTTGAGCATGGTGCTAATATTGCCAGTACTGTGGACTGCCAAATAGCAGTTATGCATTGGGCTGCGACCTGCATGGTCAGCAGTTTGACACCACCAGCAGCTCACTGGGAGAAACACTGGGCCTTCTGCTCCCGTCACCGGTTACAATCTCGGAGACCCACAGCATTGACTCAATGGCAATGACTTTGATATGGGAAACAGAAGGATTTCTCCCAAGTTGTCTCCCCCAAATATATGCCA
>NW_022111317.1:364237-381263 GCF_000313985.2 Echinops telfairi | reverse complement strand
AGCGGCCCGGCGGACTGAGGCGCCGTCCGCGTAGGACACCTGCCGGCGGGGTGCCGGACCGCACCCCGAAACCGAGCTCTGCCGCTTAGAGCGAGCCGGCGGGTGGGCCCTCTACGCGGGGAGCAGCTACTGGGTCAGAACCACCGGCTTTAACGCTGCGCTGGAAAACCTCGAACTCTTCGCTTCCGACCCGTCGTGGCGGTCGAATCGGCCCATTGGGGCGCTGATGGAGTAACGGAAGCGGGTGGCCTCGTCTTCCCCTGTTGGGGCAAACGGTGGGTTCGAACTGCGACCTTCTGGGGGCAGCTGAGCGCCTGCTACTGAGCCACCTGGGCGTCATTCTCTTACCTAGCGGGGTGCTTTGTTGTAGCATTTCCCGTCTTCCACTGTTTCTCCACCGCACAGTAGGGCCACCTGGCCAGGGGCAGGTCTTTGAGATCCGTCCTCCTCCACTACCACGCTGCCACAAGTCAGCCTTCCCAACGGACAAAGGCGGCAGAGGGCTTAGTGTCCATGACCCTGGATCTGACTGCCTTGGGAAACGTGTTGGCAAAGGTGTCTGTCTTTCTCTTCCCATTTTTGTGAAGCCCGGGGGCGTGGTGGGCCAGGCTCTGGGTCACCTGGCCCAGAAGTTCTCAGCTTTGTATGTTCTGTGACATCCACCTGCTCGAAGGGCGCCAGGTGACTGATGATGTGTAAGTGTGACATCCACCTGCTCGAAGGGCATCGCAGGTGACCAGGTGACTGATGATGTGTAAGTGTAAGGTGTGTTTAAGTGAAGTGTGCTGTGCCCTGTGCATTCCAGGTGCATCCATGATTGCATCCTCAGCAGAGAGGGGATGGGGAGAGGTATGGGGGCTGACCAACTGTCGGTTTCCCACTTCCTACCTTAACACTGTATAGTGGCCAGACCCGGTGCCCAGAGCCAGCCCTCCATTGAAACCGGCCCCTGGCTTGGTGTGTTTTCAGTGTGACCACTGCCCAGGTGGGATGGGAGTGAGGTTCTCTGGTTGGAATGAGCCTAGGCCAAGGCTAGACAGTGAGGACTCCGCTGGTTGGTGTCTTCCAGAACGGTCTGCTGACTAGAAAACACTTGCCATCTTCCATCTGGAGAGAGTCTCAGCTGAGCCCGGCCTCTGCTAAAGGAATGAGTGGTGGGGAAGGGCAGCGGCAGGGGAGGAGGGCTGAGGAAATAAATGCTCCCGGGGTGAACTGAGAGGCTAAAAATAAAGGCCCGGAGTTCCCTGGCTGCGCCTGGTGAGGAGGCGTCGGGGAGAGACTAACCCAGAGACTTCTCCATGCCATAGCCGTGTCCTGCCCTGCTTTGAGAGGCAAGTTACCCTTTTCTGAGGTCTGAGAGGATCCACGTAACTCAGGCCATGTGATCCGAGGAAACTTGACTGCCCAAGTCAGTTTCCTGCAGCCTTGCAGGGACAGCGAGGCTCACTTTGTGGATGGAAACAGCTGGGGGGACTGATGCACACGTTGACCAGAAGTTTAGGTGTGTGATTTCGTGAGTGAACGTAACCCATGATTGCTCAGGATGCTGGCAGCCATTTACCCGTTTGAAACCACCATCCACTCCGTGGGCGAAAGATGGGACCTTTACCCTCAAAGAATTACAGTCTTAAAAACTCACAGGGCAGTCCTATAGGGTCACTGTGACTTGATGGCAGCGAGTTTGGTTTTCTGGTTTGGGGCAGTGTTAGGAGTTCGAGTGGTATAGTGGTTTCTCGTTGGGCTGCTAACTGCAAGGCCAGCAGTTTGAAGCTACCAGATAGATGTTCTGTGGGAGAAAGGGCTTGCTACTCCCACAGGGGCAGCCTTACCCTGCTAGGAATTGGCATTGACTCACAGCGGCGAGTTTTGTTTTGTTTTTAAGAGTTTGGTCCGTCCTCCAGCTTCAGGATTTCGGCTATTTGTCCCAGCACACGGCAGCGTCCCAGCATATCCCCTCTGATTCTTTCGGGTGACCTGCCTTTGGATCTGTACTGCGTCTTTCAAAACAAATTAGACCAAAGATTGGGGGAGTTCATAGACTTCCTCAGAGTAGCTGGCTTTAGGATCTACAGGTTTGATAGCTTTGTTGAACTGAATCCTGATACATGTTTTCAAAAACTTGTTCTTGAAAAATGGGAGGGCTTTGGGTTGGATGAATTAGCCGTTTTGTTGCTTGGGCTTCCCTGGCCTTTGGTACCAGAGGCGTGGGTCCCTGTCAGTTAGCTGCTCCTTCTTGGAGAGAGGATTTACCAGGGGAATATGCACAGTTGAAATCTTCCCATGAACCCCTGGGCTCAGCCACCCTGTGAGCTGCACCCCGAGTCTTGCCCGAGAACCTCTGGTGGTTACTGTATTCGATTTGGGTAGACAGCTTGCTGGCAGGCAGGTAATTACATCTCTGAGATTGAGAGGGCTCACTCGAGTGGCTGCAGATGGACAAACAGACAGACGGCTTGGACAGGTTTCCAGGGGCAGCTTGGGTTGCTATGGGAAGGGATGCTGATTTAACGTAGATTAAAAGTGCTCCCTGCCCTCTTATCCAAAGTCTCTACTTCGTGCGACTCCTCCCTCCGCTAGTGCTGAATCGAGTCAGGAGGTGGTTCTCTGGAGGCTGTCATCTTGTGCTTCTGTAAGGGGTGACTTTGCCCCAGTGAGCGAGGGGCCAGTGGATGGGTAGGTGGTGGGGAGTGGTGTGTGCTGCTCTGCTACTTGTAAGAAGGTTGTCAATGGTGTCGGTATGATTGGTTTCATCTGGGCCTTGGTTTCCATCCTCCCCAGCTGTCTGTCGGCAGGGCTGTGTGACCCTGTCTGCCCTGGAGTTTGACCTCACCTGAGCATCTTGCGGCCTGGGAGATGGTGGGTTTTGTCTGGTGAAAAGCACAGAACTGTCCTTTTGTGTCCCCTCTTGGTGTGCCCTGAGGCTAGTTCTGGCTGCTGTGGCTGTGAGCGGTAGAGCCTCGTGGGTCCGACCGAGTTGGGGGCTCGAGGGTGCTTGGTGCTCGGTTACTTGGAGTGCTTTGTGCTTTTCTCTTCTTCTATGAGGGGCCAGGGATTTTACACACTGTCCCCAATCCTGCTCAGCACTGGGGCCCAGCCCTCTTGGGGCGGACATTTCTGGCAGGGAAGACTGCAGGGGAAGCAGTGGTGAGAAGGCATGGAGACTTTAACGGGTGGAGAGGAAGTTCTGCTGGCTAGGTGACAGGTTCCTAACTGAGATGAGTCCTGTCCCAGTAAGGCGGGCCAAAAAGAGTGGGAGGTGGCCAGGGGCTGGGCCACACAGGGCCATCAGTCTCAGGTATGGATGGCCCAGAAGAGGGCGGGGCAGGTTGGGAGGAGGAGCTGGCGCATGCTTGGCACTCCACTGCCTGGAGGAGGAGGCAGAGGGTTTGGGCTGGGACAGGAAATGGTTTTTACTCTCTGCTTAAGAGCCAAGGCCTGGGCCACCCTCTTGTAGGGCTCTGAGGGAGCCAGCCATGGTGGCCTGGTACTGCTCTGCCTGTGAGCTTTGTGTACCTGCTGCTACAGGTGACACAGGTACTGCCACCTGCCCTGCTGTTAATCACGCAGGGGGAAGGGAGGCCCACATGAAGACCCGTAGAAGGACGAGCTTTTAGTATAAATAAGGCCAGGGGTGCCCAGACCAGGACCCTGCTTCCCACCAGACCTGTATCCGTTGTAGACTGACAATTTATATGTTCTTTTTAAATGGATTTTTGGTAAATGTCGAAAAGAAAACTCAAGCCAAACCAAGGCCACTGCCGTTGAGCAGATTCCAACTCGGAGACCTCCCAGGGCAGAGTGGAGCAGGGCTGCCCCAGGTGGGTTTCTGAGGCTAAATCTTGACTGAAGCAAACGGCCACACCCCTCTCCCTGGGTGGCTGTCATGCCAACCACTGGCCTTTTGTTCTTCAGGGAGTGGCTGCATGTCCTGGGAACCTCTCCTCTGTCTCCTGTGTCTGAGGAACTGGATTTTAAACACAATGGGAAACTAATTTTAGCCAAATTTCAAGGCAGGCTGTGAGGCCAGGGTCCAGCCTCCCCCCTTGTGTTAGGGTTTGGAAGTGTGCAGGATGGCTCTGTGGACGGACTGGGAGGGGTCCTGTGATTCAGAGGCGTGTTCACCTCAGGCTGCGGGTGCTGCACCGGGTGGGTTCACTTTCCTGTCGCTGGGTCTGACCCGACAACACACGCTCACTCTGTGATGCCGGAAGAACAGCTCCCTGTGCAGACCTTTGTGGGCAGGTGGTCCGGTTGCCCGGATGTCCACGGGGAGGGTCCTGGTTCTCCTTGTACTGGGCTGCTCACCTGCCCCTCCTGCCAGTCTCCTGAGCAGAAATGGGATCCAGGGGCGCCCCAAGGCTGAGCAGACCAAGACCCCTCAGGTAGAAGGGCTGGACGGCTGTGCTCAGGCCTCTGTGAATGAATGCAGGACTGTGGGCCCACCCCCTGCGGGGAGCGAGTGTGCACACAGGTTGCTGCCTTAGACAGGTAAGAAGTGCCCAGTCTTCTTCCATGTGGGTTGACCATGCCTTTCAGCAGTGTTCGTTTGAGATGGCCTGCTGACGTTAGATGTGCATTTCAGTGGTGTATCAAATAACTGGCTACAGAATTTAAAACTTTGTTTCTACATGAAAACAGTGGGTCTAGGAGGGAACTGAGCTGTCAGCCCCCCTCCCAGGGTCAAACTTGTCTGTTTGAACAATATTAGAGTGTGGTACAGTGGTTACGCAGCTGGACTGCAATCTACTTGGTCAGCAGTCTATAATCACCAGTGACTGTAGGAGAAAGACTGGGCTTCCTGCCCCAGTAAATAATGGGAAACCCACAGGAGGTTGCTGTGAGTCAGTATTGACTCGATGGCAGTGAGTTCAGGGTTTTTTGGAGGACCTACTCAAGCCCTGGTGGTGTAGTGGTTACATGTTAGGGTGTGATCCACAAGGTTGGCAGTTTGGAACCACCAGCCGCTCTGGGAGAAAGACTGCCTTTCTACTCCGGTAAAGAGTGACAGTCTGGGAAACACACAGGGGCAGTTCTACCCTGTCCCAGTGGTGAGTTGTGACATTGGGTGCTCTCTGGCTCGTGGCTCATCAAGCCACCGCCCTGCACGACTTCCCTCCCCTGCAGAGGACAGGCTGTCGAGCAGCAGGCCGGGCCCCTTTTCTCTTACAGAAGCCGAGGGCACTCCTGCCTGCCTGCCTGCCAGGTGGGGAACTGAGAGTGCCTCTCGGTCACGCAGCTCAGGAGGGAGAGTTGGGGTGTTGGGATTCACCCCAGCCGACGCTTTGCTGCTGTCTGGACGGATTTGTTCCCCTGGTTTAACTTAGTTTTTCTGTTCCCCATGTAGCACTTTTAAAAGAAACCTTATTGTGAATCGGGTGACGGCTTACAAAGAAGATCAGCAGTTTTACATTCATTTCACAGATAGGATTTCATGTCATTGAGCATAACTCCACCCCCTAGTGTACTGCCTCTTGCCCCCTTCCTCCCTGCATTTCCGTCCTCTGCCTCGCCAGACCCACCTGACCCTGGTCCCTGGGCACCCGCTGCCCTTCTGATCTCTCTCAGGTGGTGGCTCTTGGAAGGCATGTGAAGCTCCCCAGTGTGTTCACCTTGTCTACTGTGTGGCCAGCAATAAAGCCACTGGGTTGTGTTCCTCCCAGGTGTGAAGGGGGTGGGGGCCACACGCAACCTTGAGCAGCCCACGGGGTGTCTCCAATCAGCAGGCCTGTGAGGTTTGTTGTTTTAGGGTTTTTCAGCTTTGCTCCCTATTTTCTCCCACTCTGTTCAGAACCTTCTCATGGGACCCTGTTCAGAACAGTCAGGGCAGCTGGGGGCTGAGGACTGGTGTCTGCGCTGTCCCTGCGTGCGTTGGACTGGCCGTTTCCATGTGCTTCACTAGTCAGCCCTCTCCTCTGCTCAGAGAGACCAAACGGTGTGCCTCACACGACCCCTCAAGAGTTCTGAAGACCCCAGTCGCTACTCCTGACTTTGCCCCGGGGCCTCGCACCACCTTCTTGGCTGCATTTGGTAGATATCCATGTACAGCACTCTTCCGTCAACCCTGTGTGGACCCGCGGGTGGGCCCTGCTCTCCTTGGCACGTCAGTCTGCATCTGCTTGAGGCTCACCTGGCGGCAGGCTGTGTGTCACGGCATCGCCTGCTGCTGCCTGCACCTGTCCTTCTTCCCTTCCCCTGTGTCTTTCCTGGCCTCCGTCAGTTGGGGCGACCTCCTTACTGTGTATTGCTTTCTCCTTCACTTTCAACAGGTAACTCTTGTCCACCTTTTGGCCACAACTCTCCCCACCCCCGCCTCCTGCCCTGGTAACTGTCGTAGGTGTTTCTTTTTGGTGTGGGAGCCATTTCTTGCCGTTTACAGTGGTGGTCTCTCTCAGCATGGTCCTTGTGTGATGGATGAACTTCACTCACATGATGTCCTCAGACCTGTCCTTAACTGTGCTGCTGCCCTGGCAGGTCAGGTCCAGCCTCCGCTCTGTGGGCTGGCCTTGGAAGGGTCACGTCCTCCCCTGCGGCTGGCACTCGGGCTGCTTATTCCCTGATCCGCAGCCCTGGCTGTGTCGGCTGGCTGCCTGTCCACGTGGGAAGAGTGTCTGCCCGCCATCTGCCGTCTCGTGGTCGTGTCAACATACCACAGTACTTGAGGGCCTTGGCTTCCACCGTCCCAGCCTGCCTGGTGACCACGCCTGGCCCGAGGGCTGGAGTCCCAGGAATTCGTGGGGTGCAGACTGACGGAGCCTGTGTGCTTGTGTTCCCCTCCAGGGTGTGGAGAGGCGACCAGGAGGGCAGTGGGAGGTGGGAGGAGGTGGATGGGGAAGTTGGAGGCCTGCAAACCACAAGCTTGAAACCATAAACCTCTCCTCAGGAGAAGGATGAGGCTTTCTCCTCTCATCAATAGCTCCAGTCTTGGAAACACACAGGGGCGGTTCTGCCCTGTCCTGTGGGGTAGCTGTGAGTCAGCATGGCAGTGAGAGACAGCACTCATCAGCCGTATGACCTGTCACCATTCTGGGCCTCTTCCTTCCCTATAAATGGGGATGGCCCCTTCCTGGTGGCATTGATGGGTGTGTCAAGTAGAGGAGCCTGGAGGAGGCCCTTGGGGAGGGAAGGAACTGCGCCTTCTCCTGGCCCTCCAGAACTTCTTGTAGTGGGCACCATCCAGGGACCCAAGCCAGCCTCCACCACCGTGGGGCAATTCTGACTCGGCTAACCCCAGGTGGTGTGGTGAGGCCTAGTCAGCACTGGTGTGCAGCCTAGTTAAAGCTGGCGGGCCAGACGCTTTGACCTGGAAGGCCTCGGATCACCCTTTTAATCTAAAGTAGGGGGAGGGGAAAGAGGCCAGGAGTCATCAGATGTGCAGGACTGAGAAAGCTCAGAGCCTTAAGACATGCCTGCCTTGCACTTGAGTCGGGTGGGCCCGCTGGGTTGTGGTTGCAGCTCTGTGGGCTCGGAGCCCGAGGTGCTGGAGTGGAGCTGCTGGCTGGGCTGCACTGTCCTGGGCTCAGTATTTCAGAAGCTTGGGTGTACGGTGGGAGTGGAGGCAGCGGGTGAAGCTTTATTGCATCATGGGTTTTTGTGTGTGTGTGGTTGTTTTTGTTTTGTTTTCCTTTATGGGTTTTTTTCTTTTTTATTAAATCACTTAGCTTTTTGAAAAAGACTGTCCAAGTGTTCAAAATAAATACAGGTCTGTCTCATTGAAACAAAGCAAAGCCCTGGTTGTTAGTAAGAATGAGAAAGGGCAGAGCAGCCAGTGTTGGTTCCCGTTGGAGCCTGGAACCAGCAGGAGTGTTGGTTTGCTTGGGCTCTCGGCTGTTTGGGGACACTGGGCTTTGTAAGAACTTCTTGAAGACGCACCCTGGGTCTTCTGAGGTCGAGGAAGGCACCCGGCCCGTCCGCTGGCTTCTAGTGGTGGCTTTTCTTTCCTAACTGTGGCAAACGTGATCTGATCAGCTGCCCAGGGCCAGAGTTGGGCATGCCATTCATCAGCATTCATTGTCCACCCCCTGTCCCCTAGAGATGGGACTGACACCCGACCCCAGCCGCTGTGCACTCACTGAGACGAGGATGAAGTGAATGAAGTGAATGAATTAAATTGGCCAGACTGTAGGTGTGATGTGTGTGCTGACCACGGCTGTAAAAAGTGATTCCCTGGAGCCCGGCCAGTCACGGGACCCTCAGGTTCCCCTGAGAAAGCAGCTGTGGAGCCCATCTCCACTCTCTGGGTCAGACCAGAACTCCCAGAAACGTTTCAGGGGCCAGTGCCTCCCCGTCCTCCCATCTGCGGCCTCTTAATGACGGTGTGGTTGTGACTGTTAGAGGTGCTGATGATTGTCACGTCTCTGGTTTGTAGGAGGAGATCCGGCCTCCAGATGGCAGATAACAGGTAAGGAAGGCTCCCCCCTCCCAAATCAAGCCATCAGCCTCAGTTGGGCATCAGGCTCCTTCCTCCCTCTCTCACTGGTGCTTGGAGGCAGGGCGCAGCTTCTGTTGTGGGGAGGGGACCCCATACAAGTCCCGAGCCAAGTTGTTCCTGGGAGGAGACTCAGACCCCAGTCTCCTGGGCTCAGTTCAGAGAGAGGGTTGCTTCTGGATTGTTGTACAGGGCAGGTGCAGCTCGCTCCTCTGACTCACTTGTTTGGGAAGCAGGTGTACTCTGGTGTCTCGGAGAGCTGGAAGCTGAATCTGGTCACCGCCTGGGCACTACTGCTTGCCTGTTGGCCAGGCAGCCGGGGTGCCACCCTCACAGGGCAGATGGGCTTTGAAGTGCCACTCTGATTTTTTAACCCTGCTTTTCTGACCTTGGTTTAGCTCTTCAGATGGGGCCCCTTCAGAGTCCACGGACGCCGCTAAACATGCAGGTAATAAAGGCAGGTGGGCTGCACCTGGAGGGCCTTTCTGAAACATTCGGTGACCTGGGGGAAGGTTGGCAGCAGACCCATTTTCCATTCACCCACGCATGTGCGTCACATGATTGCAGTCCTGGAAGCTGTTGTAACCATAGACCTGAAGCTCAGTTCCGCTGCAGGACCTTAGCAAAGCTAGGGCAGTTTAAACGCAGGGCGGCTCTTCGTTGTCAGAAAATGGCACACAGCCTCAGCCAAGACGGCCGTTTCAGCTAGCACGGCGTCCACCCTACCTATTGGCAGGCGCAGGTGTTGGCATCTTCATCTTGGTATTTCCTGAGTGGGCTTCTCAGCTCCCTTTCCCTAAAACAACTGTCAGTCACCTCCGGCCAGAGTGGCCTCCCCTGGCCTTGTTTTTAGACTGCCACTGTCAGGGGCCCCCCACCCAGGTGTTTGGGTGTGTACCCAGGGGCATCCAGTTATCTGTCCAGGAGGGGAGGCAAGTGGCAGGGCCGAGTAGCTGGGCCAAGTGGTTTCCACACCCAGCCTCGCAGTGGTTTGCGCGGCTCCCATGCTGCGGGCCTTGACTCTCCCTCATTCCTAGAAAAGCTCACGGACCAGGTGATGCAGAACCCGCGCGTGCTGGCAGCCCTGCAGGAACGACTCGAAAGTGTCTCTCACACCCCGTCAAGTTACATCGAGACGTGAGTCTGGCGGAGGGGTGGGCAGGCGGTGAGGGACACAGTGAAAACGTGCCTTCTAGTTCCTGGGGGTGAGGCCGAGTGCTGCTTCCGAGGCAGACACTGCCTGCTCTGTGGCAGCCCCTGGGCTTCCGGGAGGGAGCTCACTGTCCCGGAACTGGACTCGTCTCCTGGTCATGGAGCGCGGACTAGGTAGTGCACAAGAAGCCAACCTGTGGGCCGAGGGACACCACTTGTCTCCCAGGGTGCCTGGGCTCTGGTGGCTGGTATGCGGGAAGCGTGTCACTGTTGTTTCAAATAGCAGCAGGGCTGGCCCTGGAGAACAGGTTGCAACTGAGCTTCCAAAGAAGGAATATGCTGTCCACTTCAGGAGGACTAGCTATTGACAACCTCGCAAACGGTGGCCGAACACGTCCGAGAGGGGGCTGGAAGATGAGAGAGCACTCAGAATGAACAGGGAAGAGCTGCCTCTTCACAGCAGCGTCAGCTGTAGCGATGTTGATGCAGCAAAGCAAAGTTTGGGGGACTTTAACCCGCGATGAGCCACAACTCAAAATGAGAAGAAACAGCTGCACACGTTCATTAGTAGTCAGAACATGGATTGTACCAAATGTGAAGATTGTGAGTCAGGTGTGAAACGGAAAGTTTAAAGAGCCATATCCGAGACATTAGTGAGCTGAAATGGACGGGTATCAGCCATTTGAATCAGACAAGCATGTGCTTTCCTATGCCAAGAATGCCAGGTTTCCTGTGGCAAGAGGGCTGGTGTTGCATTCATTGCCAAAAAGGACAAACACTTCAAGATGTGTCTTCAAGTACAATGCTATCTCTGATATGGTAATATCTGTATACATACAAGAAAGACCAATTAATACCACTATTCTGATTTACCTGCCAACCACTATGGCCAGCGGTGGAAAGGTTGAAGAATTTTTACTAACTTTTTCTTCAGTCTGAAATTGATTAAACATGCAATCAAGATGCATTGGTAATTGTCGGTGAGTGGTCTGGGAAAATTAGAAACAGAAAGAATCGATAGTTGGAAGATAAGGCTTTGGTGGTGGAAAAAAAAGGAAATGGATAGAATTTTGTAAGAACTGTCTTCTTCATTGCAAGCATATGTTTCCAATGACATGAGTGGTGACTGTCCATCTGGACCTCTCCAGCTGAAGAAACACAGGGTCAAATGACACCTGGGGAAAGACGAGGGAGAAGCTTAGTATCAGCCAAAACAGGGCCACCTGTGGGACCAGACCACCATTGCTCATTTGCAAGTTCAGATTGAAACTGAAAAAAATTAAAAGAAGCCCATGAGAGTCCAAATAAAAAAATTGAGTATATCCCACTGGGATTTTGAGAAACAGCTCAAGGACAGATTGGACACCTAATCACTAAAGGCCCAATGAGTGGTGAGGTGACATCAAAAACATTGTCCCTGAAGAAAGCAGAAGGTCATTCAAAAGGCGGTGTGGATGTCAGAAGAGGCTGTGAGGCTTTCTCTTGAACATGTAGTAGCTAAAGCAAATGAAGGAGATCTATCATCAAGGAGCTGAACAGGAAACCCAGAAAGACAGCATTATAAAATGTGCAAAGCCCTGAGATTAGAAAACTGAAAGGGAGTGTGCTTAGCCTATCTCGAGCTGCAACAACCAAAGAAAAGAACCGAGCTGTGATACTGAAGGTTCTGTCAGGAAGTTGTCCACCACACGTTTGTCGGGCTGTGGTGGCTTGTGTGTTTCCGCGATGTGAAAGGTATGTCATGGATAGTTCAAACACCGGCAGGGTCACCCCAGAGTGAGCAGGTTTCAGCAGAGCTTCCAGCGAAGAACAGATTGTGAAGGAGGAGGCTGTCCACTTGAGAGGATTAGCCACTGTAAAGCCCTTTGGGCTGCATGGAAGCTTGTCATTCCTGAAAACCTGAGGAGCAGGAGCAGAACGCCATCGGATCTTGTGTCAGAGGTTGAGCCCCTCGGGTCAGAAGGCACTTCACTCAAGATGTGGTCGCCCCGAGTGACGTGGAGACAGGAAAGCCTGTAGGAGGAAAGCCTTCAGGACCTCTTTGCTGATGGGGGAAGATTCCAAATGAGAAGAAATAGCTGCAAACATCAGTTAATTGGAACGTGGAATTAATCTAGGAAAACTGGAAGTTGTTAAAATGGAGTGGGATGCACAAAAATCGATATTCCAGGCGTCAGTGAGCTGAAATGGACTGGAAGCCGTTTTCAATGAGGAAATCACAGGCCACCATTTCTGGCGGTAGCACAGGAGCGGGAACCATGGTTCTTGAAGGAAGAAGTTGAAGTTGCCCTGGCAGCAGGAATTGACGGCATACCAACGGAAGCGTTTCAACAAGCTGAGGAGCACTGGAAGCACGCTTACACGTCTATGCCAAGAAATCAGGAAGAGGGCTACTTAGCCAGCCAGCTGCAAGAGATCTTTATTTCCGTGCCCATTCTAAAGACATTGGACCCGCCAGAAATGTGGATGTTAACGCACAGTACCACTAATACCAAACTCACTACCATCGAGTTGGTTCTGATCCGTGGAAACCCTGTAGGGCACACGGTAGATCTGTGGTTTTCTGACACCGTAACTCCATAGCAGTAGAAAGCCTCGTCTTTATCCCTCGGAGCAGCTGATGGCTGCTAACTTCTGACCCTGTGGTTAGCAGCCCAACACGCAACCACTCTGTCACCAGGGCTGGTTCACTTAGTTTAAAAACTGTTGCAGCAGTGCACCAGCAGGGAGCGCCCAGAAATCCGAGCCTGATTCAGCAGGGACCTGGATTATGAGGGATGACACTGCAGAAAGTAGAGGATGCCAGACAGATTCCCTTGTATCCACTGACGACGCACAGGCATGGGACTCTGGATCACAGCAAACCATGAAAAAGGAGAATTCCAGAAACTGCATTATGCTCACGCAAAGCCTGTATATAGCAGCAGTTGTACAAACAGAACAAGGGAATACTGTGGTTTAAAATCAGGAAAGATGTGTGCCAGGGTTGTATCCTTACCACACTAATTCTATATGCTGAGGAAATCCTGGAAGCTGGACTATCGAAAGGACATGGCATCAGGACTCCAGAAACTCAAACTCAATGCCATCAAGTCAATTCTGACTCCTAGTGACCCTTCGGACAAGGTGGAACAGGCCCTGTGGCTTTCTGAGGCCAAGTCTTTACAGGAGTGGAAAACCTTGTCTTCCCAAGGAACTGGCTGCTGGATTTGAACTGCTGACCTTACAGGATTGGTGGAAGGCGTATTAACAAGCAAGGATTTACAGATGATGTAACTTTGTTTGCTGAAAGCCAAGAGGACTTGAAGCACTTACTGATGGGGCTCCGAAAACTACAGCCTTCGGTGTGAATTACACCACTCATGTAGCAGCAGACCCACCACCAGGACATCTTCCGATCCCAGCCACCCTGTACATAGTATAGGACCTAGCAGAACCTCCCCTTTGGGGTTTCTAAGCAAACTGCTTCGTCTTTCTCCCCAGGAGCTGCTGCCAGGTTCAGACAACTGACCTTGGTAGTTAGCAGCTTGTTGCTTGACCTGTGCCACCAAGACTTGTAACTCAGTGTAGAGGAAACCCAGACGCTTACCTGGACCAGTGGATAGCATCCCAAAGACTGACGCTTGTCAAGGACTTCGTTTTCTTTATCCATACCCTACACTCACGGAAGCAGCAGCCAGGAAGTAGAATGGCGCCTTGCAATAACAAGTCTGCTGCACAGACCTCTTTAAAGTGTTTTAGGACCAACCTGTCACTCTGAGGAATGAGGTGTCCCTGACCCCAAAACCAGACTCAGTTCTGACTCAGAACGACCTTACAGGACAGAGTAGAATTTCCCTTGTGAGTTTCTCTATGAGACTAGAAGCCTCATCATTCTCCCATGGCGTGGCTGGTGGTTTTGAACTTTTGACCTTGACACTTGGGTTTGTCCTGCCGCTTCTCTGACAAGGGTTCTCAGACACTTGCTTTGTGGGGCAGTTTTGAGAGCTGCTTAAGGATCTGATTGAGTCGCTGGAATTCAGTGATGCTGGGAGCTGTGTTTGCTGGGTTTCTGGCTCAGGAATCTGGTGGGTGGTGTGGGCTGACCCCTCCATGTGACACACACAGCCTGGCTGGCTATTGAGCTGCCGGCAGGGAGAAGTGCTTTGTGGGCGTGTAGTCAGGGCCCTGCATGGAGAGGTGCAGAGGGCAGGCACATGGGATGATGTGGTGGTCCGCTTCTCCTAGAGTGCTTTTAATTTCTACCACCCCAGGAAGGGTTGTGGCCCTAAGAAACTGAAATCATGTCGTTAGCGGAGGAAGGGGTGTATTGGCGTGTCTGTCCCTTGCTGGACCCTTGCTCTGCCTTGTCCTTTCTGGGCTGTCGGCCGTGGTCTCTGGAGCTTCTGTGCTCAAGCTGGAGGCACAGCCCCTGCTACTGTCCAGACTGACAGGCGCAGGAGCGGTGCGGGGGGGCTGCCCTGGGCCTTGCCAGGGGTTAAGAGCTGCTCTGTAGGGTTTCTGAGGCCGCACCTATCTACGGGAGCAGACAGCCTCGTCTCTCTCCCATGGAACAGTTGGTAGATTCAAACCACTGACCTTGTGGTTAGCAGACCACAGATGAACCCAACAGGCCACCAGGGCGCCTCACTTGGTGTGTGCCCTTATGCTAGAACTGGGGATGCCCGCCCCACGTGGGTGGCTGGGGTTTTACCTCCAGTGGGTGATGTGACCGAGTCATTGCTCCCACGAGCTGACTCCAGAAGAGAACGCGTTTCTTACTAGGGTCAGTCCACGTGGCTTCTACGGCCGCCAGCTTTTAACCCTATTCATTTAAACCACTAATCCCATAAACACTGACTATTTCCTTGGGATACATTCTTAGAAGTAGACTCACTAGCCCCGGAGAACCTTTCCCATGCTGCCTCACCCGGACCCCTCGGGAAACAGAAGGCAGTCTGATGCAGTGGAGGGAGAGGTGGTTCTTTCTTAGTCATCCCTCGCCCCTCCTCTCTCTGGGGTGACTGAGTGAGTGTTGACAGCTCTCCTGCAGGAAGGCTACTGTAACTTCCACACGGACCACTCGGCTTGCCTTATTGCCATTGTGATGGGCGCTGTGTGGTTTCTCTCACAGCTTACCTAAAGCAGTAAAAAGAAGAATTAATGCCCTGAAGCAGCTTCAGGTGAAGTGTGCGCATATAGAAGCCAAGTTCTATGAGGAAGTTCACGACTTGGAACGAAAGTATGCTGCTTTATACCAGCCCCTCTTCGACAAGGTAGGTGGGCCAGGCCAGGGGCCGGAGCCATTTATTGGACATTGGCCATCGTATAAGGGTCCAGTTTCCAAATCTGGGGATTCACAGACGTGGGTGGTATGAGTGTGACGGGGCCGTCGTGGTTGCGCGAGTCTGATAGGCCACCGTCTTGTGCAGAGAAGAGACTTCGTCAGTGGTGACGTGGAGCCGACCGATGCTGAGTCGGAGTGGCCCAGCGAGAGCGAGGAGGAGGACAAGCTGGCTGTAAGTGGCGCGCTCAGACTGGCAGTGCTCAGAAACGGGAGCGCTTGGGGATGCACTCAGGTGGGCGCTCCTTCCTCACCGGGTGGGCGGGGCTCGGAGCAGCCACTGTGTGTGCAAGCCTCGGGGCCAGGTGGACAGAGACCCCCACCTCGGCCAAGGTCTTGGGGAGGGGTGGCCGGGCCTTGCGTCAAGGTGCTGGGAGCCCTGTCCTGTCCTGCGAAGACCGATCAAGGTGTAGGGCATTGGCCCTGTTCATAACCTGTCGGCAGAGCAGGTTCCATTTCCGTGCCAGAGACAGTCCTGGGAGGAAGGAGGCTGACAGGACTTGCCAGTCTGACTTCATACCTGGGAGACAGGTAGCTCGAGAGTGAGGCTCTTCTGCCCTTCACCCAGAAGGCCACCTCAGGCAGGGAGCATGTCGCTCCATTTGGTTGAGATGGCACATGTTTTCTGTGCGGGTGTATGTGCGTGTGTGCCTTACCTTGCGATTGGGCTATGGCTATGGGGTCCTCTGGCTGTGGCCACACCTGGTGGGAGGCGGTCCTTACAGCTGACTGAGGACAGTGCTTGGCTGGGTTTTGTTGCTGAGCATCCTGCTGCAAGCAAGCATTGTAACCACCACCACCCGTCTCCCCCAGTTTTATTCCAAGGTGGGGTTCTTGTTTGGGAGGAGGAGCGGCGTTCTCCTCCCCTTGATTTGAAACCCCTCTCCCCACGGTGGGGAGTGTGCGCCCCAGCTTGGAGCCAGGAACAGGCAGCCCTCTTAGTCCTCAGCCCAACCTGGTGGCGAGCCCTCCAGGACTGGTTTCCTGAGACTCATCTGCAGGCTCACTGGGCCGTGTGTCCAGGACCTGGAAGTGGTCGACAGGGTAACTCGGTGAATCTCTACCTTGGGAGCCACCAAGGGGGTAGCTTCCTTTTGACAAGGGTTTTAATTTCACACACATCCCTTTTTTTAAGGGAGACATGAAAAACAAAGTCATCGTAGCAGAAAAAGAAGCTACAGCAGCCATCCCCCCCTCCACCGAGGAGCCAGACCCCAAGGGCATCCCAGAGTTCTGGTTCACCATCTTCAGAAACGTGGACATGCTGAGTGAGCTTGTGCAGGTAATCCCGCTGGAGCCCAGCCGCGCCACCCTGGGTTTTGTGTGAACTCTTACCAGTAGGGTGCGTGAAGCGTGTTCATAGGTGGGTGGCAGGGCCAGGGGCCGTTCTTGGGCCGAGGACTTTGGTCCATCCATTGCCTTGACCCTGCCCGACAGCGGCTCACTGGGTACCACCTGCTGCTGTGGTGGCGTGACGTGTCTGAATATGGCTCTTCCACCCATGTCTCTGTGGCTCCTATTAAGTGATTGGGTGGGACCATGCAAACCGGTCATGTGTAACATGAATAGAAGGGACTGGTCAGGTTTTGTCACCACTCCCGAGCTATAAGGATGAGCGTCTTAGAAGTAGCCGCAGAGAGAAACCCCAAGGACCTTTGAAGAGTTCCTTCAAGATCTCTGTCTAATGTGGCACAGGCCACTGAGGCCACATGCATCACAGACTCCAGGAGCAGCACCGAGACGACGTGGTGCCTCTCATCTGGCCCAGGCTAGGGGACTGCGGGACTGGGTTCTTGCTCCACAGAGGCAAAGGCAAGGGACCGGGAGTCTGAGAGAAGCAGACCAGAGAGAGACCTGGCTGCTGGCTAACGAGACCAATGACCCTATCCTTACTGTTTGCTGATTCTGGCTTACAGAAACCTGTTGATTTCCCTCGTCAACTGCCTTAACCATGAGTGTTTGTGAATTTTGTGTGGGTATTGCGATTGTGTCAGGGTTCTCTAGAGAAACAGAACCAGAAAGCTAATCATTTTATATATATTTATACAGATAGATAGATATGTAGCATAAGAAATAAACAGTTGTGGCAAAGAAAGCTGATGGTGCCCGGCTATCAAAAGATATAG
>NW_022111317.1:344199-363546 GCF_000313985.2 Echinops telfairi | reverse complement strand
CACAATTGATGTATGGATTGTGATAAGAGTTGTATGAACCCCTAATAAAATGATTTTTTTTTTAAAAAAAAGCAGCTGCTGAGCTGAAAGCAGTAGTATTGAAGGTAAAAGGACACTATGACTTTTAATTACGGGGTAAATGCAAAATCATGTAATGTAAAATCAACTACTGCAAATAAATAAATAAATATATATCATAGTAACTTAAAAAAAACAGTTAATTAAATTATAAAGCAGTACAATGGCTCAGTGCAGCTCACTCCCATGAGACAGTTGTGAGACACTGGCAGTCCTTCAAGTCTTGAAGGCCACCAGGTAGTCCTCTGTAGAGCAATTCAGGCTATCTGGCCACAGGCAGCAAACAGCAAGGCAGGTCACCAATAGTCAGCCAGATGACAGGATCCGACAGTCCCCAGCTCAAGAGATGTAAATTCCAATGGTGTGGCAAAGCAGGTCTTGAGGGAATCCCAAATTACAGCGACACACTCCACGGGTTAAGTGTCCCCCAGGTAGTGTAGCTTATAAATTGAGGCAAAGAACAAGCAAGGCAGCCGCACACGGGTCCGATGATCAAAGAGCAAGAGACAAGAAAGGCGAGACTTGCCGAGCCATTTCTCTCTCCCCCTTCAATTAATCCCACATGTGTTTATCGGCCAGGTTGGCACAATAAACTAACTACCTCAGCAACAAATCCCTGAGCCCAGCAGAGAGGCACAGTGGCGGGGAAGGAACGATTAGTGTGTGAAGACTGCCCCCTGCCTCGTGCTCTACAGAGGCCAGGGAGGTTACATGTGTCCTCTTCCTTTGCCGTTCACCTCACTGCCATGGCATGGCTGCTGCTTCTGAACTGGATGGGCTGACACGTCACTTTCACTTCCCGTGGTCCCTGCTGGCCATGGCCTTAGGAGAAGTAGCCTGTGGCCCTCCCTGGAAGCCTGTTAGGTGCACAGGTGCATGCCACCTTCTGTGGGGTTTCTGAGACAGCCAGACAGCCTCATCTTTCTCCCGCAGAGTGCCCCAACACCGGAGCCTCTGCGCCACCAGGACTCCCTGTGTACATTCAGTTGTGCATCAGAACAAACTAAGAGCACTGAGAAGAATGGAAATTCTAGAACACTTCTTGTGCGCATGTGGGAAATCTGTAGGCAGTTGGGTATACAGGACAAGGAAATACTACGTGCTTTAACACCAGGAGAGGTGTGCATCTGGATTGCATCCTGTCGCACTCCTTATCCGGTCTGGGTGCTGAGCAGATGCTGAGAGAAGCTGGAGCGTGTGAAGAAGAGCGCGGCATCAGGACTGGAGGGAGGAGGACTTACTAGCAATCTGCGTGGTTCAGAAGACAGCCATGCTCGTTGAAAGTGAGGAGAACTTGAAGCATTTCCTGATGAAGGTCAAGGGTGGCAGCCTTCAGTGTGGATTATGACTGACTCCGTGTCAAGAAGACAAAAAGTCTCAAACACTAGACCACTGGGGAGCCTCATGATCCATGGAGAAAAGGTTTAAGTTGTCAGGACTTTGTCTTGTTTGGGTCCACAACCAATGCTCAAGAAGCAGCAGCCAAAAGATCAATGACAGTGCATTGGGTGAATCTGCTGCACAAGACCTCTGTAGGGTTGAAGAGCAAGGATGCCACTTTGTGGACTCAGGTGCGCCTGGCCCGGGCCTTGGTGTGGTTCATCGAGGCACGTGCAGGCTGGTCCTTGAATAAGGACGAAAGTGGGCGCATTTGAACGATGGTGAGGACAAAGACTATACCGAACGTCCACGGACGGCCAAAAGAACCCACACATCTGTCTTGGAAGAAGTACAGCCAGAGTGCTCCGTAGAAGTAAGGATGAGACTTTCTCCTGCTGTGGTCAAGTTGTCTGGAGAGACCAGTCTCCGGACAAGGACATGGTGCTTGGTAAAGTGGGGGCAGCAAAAAGAAAGGCCCTGAAGAGTTGGGTTGACACTGCCTGCAACTGTGGGCACAAACCCAGCGGGCTGCGAGGTGCTGGCAGGCAGTGTCTCTCCCTGCTGTACGTGGGGTTGCCGTGAGTGGGAGCCAGCTTGCTGGCGCCGCCCCTGGGGGACGGGACTGGGGAGCAGACCGGTGGACTGGCCTGCAGCTCAGAGTGCTCACTCCCTGGGGGCGCCTGGCAGCTGGTGGCTGTGGGCACATGGGTCTGACCAGCTGGGCGCTGGATTTCTCATGTGGCTGTGAGGTGGGCTGCCTGTCTGCTTCTTGTGCCCTGTCTAGAGCCCAGCGATGGACCCTTGGGCAGCCCTGCTCTTGGTGGTCCCTTCCTTTTCCTGCATGTAAGGTCGTGGGAGTCTGGGGGTGATCTGTGATGAAGGGCAGTTAGTGTGTGACTATGAGTAGGTAGGTAGAAAGGTAGGCCTTGATTTGGGTTGGTCAGTTCGTGGCTATGGATAGTGACCAAGGGTGGTTGGTTACCTTTGTGACTAAGGGTAAATAGTAGGTAGTGACTGAGGGTAGTTAATTTGTGATTGAGGGCGGTTAGTTAGTAGTACTCAAACTATAGAACAATATTATTAATACATGCAAGTAAAATGTTGGTAAAGATCGTCCAACAATAATTGCAGCAGTACACTGACAGGGTTCCGGCTGTTTCAGGAGGTATATCATTGCTGAGGTCAGATGGATCCTGGCTGGGAGCAGTAAATACCAGAAAGATGTTTTCTTGTGTTTTTCGACTATGCCAAGGCATTTCTGTGGATCATAATAAACTGTGGATAACCTTGAGAAGAATGGGAATTCCAAAACACTTGTTTGTGCTCATGTAGAACCTGTACAGGGATCAAGAGGCAGATGTGCGAACAGCAGGGAAATGTGACTGCATGGTTTAAAATCAGGTAAGGCGTGTGTCAGGGTTGTATCCTCTCACCGTACTTCATGCAGTCTGTCTGCTGAGCAGAGCGGCAGAGAAGCCGGCTTCGATGAAGGCTTATTAACAGCCTGCGACCTGGCTGGTTGGAAGTGTGGAAGACTCCAAGTACCTGCTGATGAAGATCAAGGAGGCAGCCTTCAGTGTGGACTGCAACTCCGTGTCAAGAAGACAAAAGTCCCCACGCAGGACCCGTAAGTTAACATCATGGTGACTGGAGAGTGGTTGAAGCCCATGATTGTGTCTTGTTGGGTCCACAGTCAGCACCGCTGGAAGCAACAAGCAAGAGACCAAAAGATGCAGTTACATCAGGTAAATCTGCACGAGACCACCTTAGAGTATTGAAAAGCAAGAGTGCCACTTTCAGGACTAAGGTGCGCCTGACCCAAGCCATTGTATTTCCCCTGGCCTCGGATGCACGTGAAAGTTGGACTTTGACAAGGAAGCCTGGAGGGAGCCATGCACTTGAACTGTGTGCTGGAGAAGCCCGTGCAGGACCGTGGCTGCTAAAACCGTCTGCCTTGGAAGAAGTATGGCAGAGTGCTCCTTAGAGGCCAGGGTGGGGAACGTTGTCTTACATACGTTGGCCACATGGAGAAGGACACAGTGCTTGGGAAAGTGGGGAGTCAGCGAAACAGGGCGGCCCTCCAGGAGCTGGGTGGACCCTGGCTGCGACAATGGGCTCAAGGATAGGAGCCACTGTGAGGACGGCGTGGGTCTATCGAACGTATGGTCACTGTGGGTTGGAAGTAACTCAGTAATGCCTAAGGACAAGGTAGGGACTGAGGGCAGATAGTTAGGGACTGAAGATGGTTGGCTCAGTCTGGCTCCAGCTCATTCCAGTCGTCATCCCCGACGCAGAAGGGAGTCCAGGGCTTTGGGCTCGTGGGAACGCAGGATCCTGTTATGTCCCTTTAAGTGGAAGGTTTGCTAGTGCTGCCAGGCTGTAGCCTCTAGTTGCTCAGAGCTTTGGGTGTTTGATGTGTTCGGCCTTGCGCTGCCCCCGGGCCTGAACAGCTCTGGTTGACAAACCAAGAGTATGTCTGAGCTGGGCCAGGAGTTTGGGAACCCTTCCCACTGGCGGTGCTGACGCCATCACTGACATGCAGGCCCTGGAGAGTCGGCCCAGAGTGAGCCCAGGGCTGTGGGAGTGTTAAGATGGACAGGATCCCGATGAAGTCCCTACCTTTTAAAAATCTGTTGGCGGCCCCAAGGCTCCTCACTGTCTTTGCTGTTGCTCTTGGCTTCCTCTTGATTGTTTCCAAAGAAGTGAACGTTGGGAGGGTGACAGCAGAATCACCAGTCACTGCCCCGGACAGCAGGGTAATGGCTTGGACTCTGGGCTGGTGGTGTCCTCTTCGCCACTGGGCACAGCAGGAGTGCATGACTGGCGTCCTGATGCTCTGTTGGGCATGCCAGCTCCACCTGAGCCGAGTTCTTGGGAAGGGCCCTGTGCATGGACGTGATCGTGGGCCTCTGGGGCAGTTCCTGCCGCCAGGGACAGCAGCTGGTCTCACTGTCCCCTCCAGTTTCCACACTCCTGTGCTCGTGTCTGCACGAGTGGAAAGATCACCGCCGTCCCGACACTGAGTCCGTGGCCCATCTGACTCCCTTCAGGCCTGGAAGGCACTGGGGCTTATGCCTGGGCGCGGAAGGAGGTGGGCCTTTGAGGTGCTCCCATTACTGGGACAGTGCTGCCCCTGTCAGAAACATTGCAGCTGGCACTGGTCTTCTCAAGACATCTGCGAGCTGGGGAGCAGAGGTACTGTGAGACAGGATCGCAGCGGGCCGGTGCCCATGGCCTCGTGTGTCTAACGCCTACCTCCCTGTGACCAGGAGTACGACGAGCCGATCCTGAAGCACCTGCAGGACATCAAAGTGCGCTTCTCTGACCCCGGGCAGCCCATGGTGAGTGCATGCTGTGGGACCACCTGCCCCACCGGCAGGCTCTGACCACGGGTCACACGGTGTGCTGCGTGAGCAGTTCACGGGCGTGCAGATGGCCCACGGTGACTAAGAGGCCTGGGCCTGTCTTCCAGTCTCATGTCATTGGGGTGGCTGCCCCCCAGTTAGGGTGGCTGGTGGGCCAGGTGGCATGCCTTCTGACTGGTTTGTATGGTCATCAGCACTGGATTCAGGCCCAAGGGGCCTCTGTTTTACTGATGTCCAGGGAGGTGACTACTGAGCCTTAGGGGCCCTCTCCTTCCCTGTCTTAGCTCCCAGCCCTGCAGCCTCTGCCCCTTCCCTGGCTGGCAGGTGGTCTCTCCTTTCCCTGGTTACCCACTCTCCCAGGGACTCTGACTCTATCTAGCATCCTGGTGCAGTCTCTGTGCTGCTGTGGCCATGCGCCCTCTAGTGGCCAGGGGCACAGTTGCATCCTTGGCTCTGGCCTTAGGCCTTTGAGATTACTGCTGTTCCTTCTCCCCCTACCTCTAGTCTGCTTGCACCAGGCACGCTATTTCCTGGGCCCCTTTCTTCCTTGCTCTGCCTGTACATCTGTCTTTCACTCCCCGCAGTTGTGGGGTACGAGGGAGCTGGCAAAGTCCGTGGTGGTGAGTGTGTGGCTGCTGTTCTCGCTCCTGGGGCAGTCATCGAGCCCAGTATCCTGCCCAGGGACCCTGCGATCTTGTCCTTGCTCCCTGATCATGGCGTGGTGTGACCCTAAAGTTAAAGAGGAAAGGGAGGCGAGTCCCACCTGGGAAGTGAGCGTGCTAGCCTGGGCTTCCCCTTCCTGCCCATCTGAGGAGGGGCACATTGCTGTGCAGACACCTTGTGCATTTCCCCCCACCCTCAGGAAGGGGGCACACTGCAGGCTGTGCCGTCGGCATCTTGGCTCCAGGCTAAGAGCCCTGGGTGGGAGCAGGGCCCCTGGTATGCGGTTACTGGTCAAGGGAACTAGACTCTTCAGGCCAAAGCTGGTTCAGCTTACACTCTGGCTGCCAGTGTTGGTTGACCCCGGGTGATTTCTGTCGTGTGCATGCAAGCTTGTGGTGCAAAATTGGGTTAGGTTTCCGTGTGACACCTCACACATGCTGCATCCCTGGCATTGGTGGTGGCGTTCACGACCTCGCAGCTCTCTTCCCATTTCTCACCTGGCTTCTGCTCCAGTTTCCTGGCTTTTCCAAGCAGTGCTGCCCACCGCCTGTGTGCTGCCAGAGAGCCCTCCCAGACTCTGGTAGTTAGTCAGCCTCTGGCCACGGGAAGGCGCCGTCCCCTTGTCTCTAGCAACCATGCTGCAGGCTGGGTTCCCATGTCTACTCACTAGTGAGATTGGACTTTTAAAAAATGATTACGGCTGTGTGTGTGTGTCTGTCTGTCTCTCTGAACACTTCCCAGGAAGCCTCAGCTTGTAGAGAAAAGAATCTCAGAGACTGAGGAGCTGCTCAGTCACACCATCTGACTTGTCACCACTGATGTGCCTACACGGGTTACCTTCCTCTCTTGTGCGAGTTGGGCTTAGTGACGATGGTGGTGCGCTGGGCCAGCTGTCTTCCGGGGTTGTGGGTCGAGAGCACACCCTGCCCTTACTCCTTGGCTCACTCAGTTGTGTGGCTCGTGTATGCGTTGTGGTTCTGCCCCGTGAGAGTGCCTGCCTTTCTGAGCCTCCCTGTTGGCTTTTCTATTGCACCATCGAACATTTAGGCTGCTCCTGGTGGGAGGCCTGTCATCTTGAGGCCTGCTCCCTGCTGCACACACACATGCACCACCCCCAGAGCTGGCAGATGGAGCAAGGGGGTCCCAGCTGGGATACGGCTGGGTCCCGGGTGCCCAGTTGTCTTCCTGTGCACTCCAGTCTGATCATCCCCCTCGTGGGGGTGGGGACAGCAGACAGGCCTGGTAAGAGTGTGGCCTTGTTTGGGGGTCCCCAGCACAGGAGGTGCGCCCCTCACTGGTCACCCGAGCTCAGTCGAGGCCCTGTTTGCAGTCTTTCGTGCTGGAGTTCCACTTTGAGCCCAACGACTACTTCAGCGACCCCGTGCTGACAAAGACCTACAGGATGAAGGCGGAGCCCGACGCAGCCGACCCCTTCTCCTTTGAGGGCCCTGAGATCGTTGACTGTGACGGGTGAGGGTGCAGCTGACGCTGGGCGGGCTGGGGTTCGGGCTCGGGGCACGTGTGACCGCCGCTGGCTGGTGCCCGCAGGTGCACCATCGACTGGAAGAAGGGGAAGAACGTCACCGTGAAGACCGTCAGGAAGAAGCAGAAGCACAAGGGGCGGGGCACCGTCCGCACCGTCACCAAGCAGGTGCCCAGTGACTCCTTCTTCAACTTCTTCAGCCCCCTCAAAGGTGGGTGTCCTGAGACGACACGGGCCCGGTGCTGAAATCACTGCCTCGTGCCCATGGGGCCTGTCTATCTGACCAGTGTTCCCCTCAGGAGCCCTGGGGTACAGTGGGACGTTATTCAGCCCGCTGACGAAAGGTCAGCTCTTTGAAACCACTGGGTGTTTTCTGCTCCCATAGAGATTTACAGACGACTCCCTTTGCTCTAGCTGCGTGCTAAGCTGAGCCTACACCTGGAGCTTCCTATTTGGATCTCCGTGTGTTCTAGAGTTGGCTCTGAGTCCACCTGGCCTGGAAGCCTTTTTATTACCGCCCTACTCCACCCACCCTCATGCCGGCAGCCTTAAAAGATGGGCCAGCAGTGAAGCTGTTTCCCAGAAGATGCCAGAGCAGCTGCACAAGACATCCATCACTAGCTGGCGCTGGGTGATGGGGTGGGTCATTCCTGGGAGGGACCTTCTGCTGCCATCCTGCAGGCCCCTTAGAACCCCATGGTGGTCACTCGAGAACCTGGCCAGACAGCACCTGCTGGGTTGGCTACTCCTTGGCCCTGTCCTGTGCCTCAGACACTGATTAGTGCCAGCAACTGTGCTGGGGTGGGAGTGGCAGCACGCAGTGACACGGGCTGCTGCTAACACCGGCTGACAGCCTGGCTCTCTGGGTGGGCGGACACCCACACACAGCCCCGTCAGCCTCTCACACCAGCTTCCCTTTTCTCTCTCCAGCGTCTGGGGACGGAGAATCACTGGTAAGAACCAGGTCACCACCCACACCCTCATGTCCCTGCTGGATCCTCACCCACCTGCTTACTGGGGGTTACAGCACCTGTGGGCGGGGGTGGGTTCGTTGCCCTGCTTGCTTCTTCCGGCCCCGAGGTGCTATGTCGTTTCTCCTGGGACGTAGCTGTGGGGCGGGGCACACTGAGCACCGGGCCCTCCCCCCAGGATGAAGACTCGGAGTTCACGCTGGCCTCGGACTTTGAGATTGGCCACTTCTTCCGCGAGCGGATCGTCCCACGGGCGGTGCTCTACTTCACCGGGGAGGCCATCGAGGATGACGACACCGTGAGTTGGGGGCAGGAGGGGGGCCGTCCAGATAGATGGTACCCCTCAGCACCTGCATCCTCCCTGTGCACGGACAGGCCTTCTGGCCCTTTGCTGGGAGGACGTGTTAGGTGCTCTCAGCGCCCAGCATGGAGGACCACGGGCTCCCTTCCTAGCCTCCCTGTGATGGTTTGAGCCTGGGACCACAGTGCAGCTGGCCCTGGGTGGCAGAGCGGGTTTGGACACGGGGTCCAGAGGTGTTTGTCTGCCGAGGAGCTGGCTGGCTGGCTTACTTGACCTTCTCCGGGTTTATGTGCACGTGTGTTCCCGGCACCTTGAGTAGCTAGTGGGTGTGTTTAGAAGGTTGTCCTTGTGAAGGACACATCTACAGGCCAAAGGGTAAGCTCAGGTGGGCCCTGGCGTCCTGAGGATGGAGGGGGCTGTGGTAGGATGAACCCAGAGAAGTGGGGCGACAGGCACTGTGCTGATGACCACCCCACCCCCGGCCTCACTTGGGGTGGGGTGTCAGTAACCGAGCTGCTGGGTAAGAGCCGCAGCCTTGTGCCGCCCCACACCACTCCTTGCCGGGAGCCGCTGCAGGCCTCCGTCTCCTTCAGGCCACTGCTGTGGTGGACGCCTGAAGGCTTTTTCTGTTTTGCTTTTTTCAGTTTGAAGAAGGCGAGGAGGGAGAAGAGGAGGTAAGGAAGGGCTGTGGGCAGCTTGTCTCTTCCCGCCACAGTTCCGAGCAGAGAGCCAGCCAGGCTGCTCTCTGCCCCGGGCACCACTGCAGCCAGTGCTCACAAGCTGCCTGCCAGTTTTGACCAGGCACCTGGCTTGTGGAAAGGCCTCTAGAAAGTGATGACTCACCAAACAAAGCACACCGCCCCAGACATCCGTTTTCGGGGCTTAGCTGGGAGGCCAGGGGAAATCCCACCCCTCGTGGCACATGCCCAGGCTGAGAGGGGTCAGTGGTTCCGTGGGGTGGACGGTGAGCTGGGGTGTGGAGAAGCTGAGGCGTCTGTCCTATCTGTTTCCTCTGCTTACAGGAGTTGGAAGGTGACGAGGAGGGAGACGAGGAGGAGGATACAGAGGTGAACCCCAAGGTGAGCGAGCGGTGGGGCTGCTTTGGAACACTCGTGGGGAGCGAGCCAGCTTTGCTGCAGGGAACCCCAAGAACCGTCAGACACCAGATTGCTGAGCCCGCCCGGGGGCCTAGGTGGCCCCTCTGCTGCCCAGGCCCCAGAGAGTGTGAGCTCTGGCCCTCCAGCAAAGGGCCTAGTGTGCAGCTCACCTGCATGCCCTGGGGCTCTCAGGATGCTCACCGGGGGGGCCGGCCTGCTGACCTCGGCTGCTCTATGGGGCATCTGTCTTGTCTGTGTCTCTGTTTGCACAGTGGTGGTGCCCGCAGCCGTCAAGTGTCACCACCTGGCCCTGGGATCCGTGTCTCAACATCCAGCGTGTCCACGCTGCCCTGACACCACACAGGCGGCTCTCTGCTGGCCTTGGATAGGGGTGGGGTCTTTGTCCAGCCCCCTGTATCGGGGCCCCCATCTCAGCCCATCACTGCTCATCAGTTCTCAGGCCCCCCTCCCCCAGTCCCCGCCTTGGAACTCCACCAGCAACCCAGCACCAGAGGTGCAGCCAGTAGCATAGTGCTCAGGGGGCCTCGTTCAGCCCCCACATTGATGTTCTTGCCACACACCCTACACACTCACCTTGTCATACCATCCTGGGAGTCTGAAATCAACTCCAAGTCCGTTTCCTGAATCACTGTAGACAGTGGGACAGCAGCCACCGTTGACCGCTGGCTGTGATTCAAGTCCCACTGCCTCAGCTCACAGTGGGTCCAAGTCTGATGAAGGAGCAGGGACAGTGGGCCCCAGGCAGTGGGCCCCAGCACGGCAGGGCGTGCACGTTCACGAACAGGTGAAGGGCTGGGCTTCTGACATAAAAGGTGGGCTGTTCAAATCCACCACGTGCTCCACGGGAGAAAGGCGAGGCTGGCTGCTCCTTGTAGGGGAGCTCGGCTGTGTCTGCGGATACTGTCAGGCAGAGTGGACCTGGTGGTGGTTCTCAAGGCTGGAGGAGAACTTTGTTTTCTGAGACCGTCTGGGCCATGCCTTTCAGGGTTCTGGGGTGCTACAGCCCATTCATTTGTCTATCCAAGCAGCCCCCTGAGAGCCCCAGACACCTTCTTGCTCAATGGGCCGTGGCGGATGATGGAGGCAGGTGATAGTCTTTATAACAGGCAGAGTTTGTCTGTGTGAGGTTCCTACGATCCAGGGGAGGCAGGTTGAGGATTGGACCTGCGGACAGCCCGGTGCCATTGCTGGTGGACTCGGATCCCACCTCAGAGGCCCTGGGGCCTGGGCTCCTGCCTGCAGTGCTGGTCCAGCCGGTAGATGGGCTTCTCCCCTTCCCCCCTTTCTCTGCCCTCCACCTGCGCGGAGGGGGTTCACTGAGGTGGGTCTCTCCCTGGGGAGGATGCTGGGGTACCTCTTAGCCCATCTGCTTGCAGTACGCATCATCTGTTTTTAACTTCCTTTCTCCCTCCCGTGTTTTCACACGAAGAGCAGCGGGAGAACACTAACATGTTCCGTCTGAAGTCTTCTTAGCCAGGTGTTGGAGGCGCTGCCCGCACTGGGATGTCAGACACTCAGCTCTGCCTTCTGCTCAGACATGCTTCTGTCCCCTCCACACCCTCCAGTACCCCCACATCCTCCTTCGCTTTCCATCTCCTTTAAACCTGAGGCCAAGTGCACGCACACGAGGTGGCCCTGGCCCAGCCAGCAGGTGTGGGCCTGAGACAGGCCTGTCGGTCAGTTGGTGGGCAGGCTCCGATGGTGTCACCTGCTCTCATGGCCTGCGTGCAGGCGGGTTTATTTGGCTCCTGCTGTTGCCCTCCAGGGCCCTAGTGGCCACACCAGGTTCTGGAGAGGGAGATGGGGTTTGGTCTGGGCTCCACCCCAGGTCTCTGTGTTCTGTCACCTGCTTCCTGTGCGTCTCCTCACCTGGCACCTGTTCTTACCAGCCGGTGACCAACCACAAACAGGGAGGGCAGGTAGCAAGTTACCCCGCACCCAGCCCTGCAGTAGGTGGGCTCACAGCCCTGGCTGCTGACGTGGGCAGGGTTTGCACTCGGAGCGAGCGAGGGCTGGCTCATGGAGCTGTTCGCGTCCTGGCGTCCTTTGTGGTGAGAGCTCTCACCTGTCACCTCCTGTGGCTCCGGCGTCCCCCGCCTTCCTGCTCACTGATGCCTCCTTTCCTCTCCCCGTTCAGGTGTAATACTTGTTAATGGTGCGTGCGTTTCTAGGTAAGGTGAAGCTCCGCTCGTCCTCCCCACCCCACCCGGTCTGTCTGGTATACACACTCGGCGGGCACCAGGGAACTGCATGTGGTGGGTGGGGTGCCCCATGGGGGGTCCGCTCACAGAGCCCCCAGCACCTGCTTTCTCACCACCCTTTGCTGCTCCCCAGGCTACTGAGTCACAGCTTGGGGCCTTCTCCTTGGCTGCACACAGGACAAGGACCGAGGAGAGGGAACCAGGGGGCAGCTGCCTACACGGCAGCCACACACGGCCCCTCTACAAAGGGATCACATGCAGATTGGGCAGCTTCTCGGGTGGCACCGTCCTCAGCCCACTGGCTGTGGACGGGTTAGTGCACCTGAGCAGTGGCTGTAGGAGGAAGTCGGCTCACGTCTCTGCCACCACCTGTTCACTTGTGGGACACGGGTGTCTTGGAAGGGGGCAGGGGAGGGGAGGGCAGCAGGGCTCCCGTGTCACTTGGACAAGATGGTCTTGCTGACCCATGTCCTGCTGCCCTCCGCCCTGGGCTGAGCGCACAGGAGATGAATAGGCCGCTGGCAGACGGGGCTGCAATCCAGGAAACTAGGTGACGTCACCATAGACTTGGGAGTCCCGGTGGTGGCATGGTTATGCGCTGGACTGCGATCCACACGGTCAGCAGTTGGAAGCCACTAGCAGCTCCTCGGAAGGACTGCTTTCTACTCCCAGCAGCAGTGCCCGTCTCAGACACCGACAGGGGGCGCTGTGCGTCAGCGTCAAGCCAGGGCAGAGTAGACCTGGCAGCTGACTGCTAGTTGGCTCCCCAGGAGAGGGAGCCGCTGTTCTCAGGCAGGCTGCGCTGTGGTCAGACTCTTCACCCTGAACGGTAAGGCCAGGTGCTGGACCTCATGGTTGGCAGGGCATTTGGAAAGTGGTTCTGGCTACTTGGTGCCACTGCAAGCGGACACTTGGGCTCTGCCCAGGCCAATAGTGTCCTCAGGGTTGCCCCAGCTCTGGCCTTGGGCACTGCCTTAGGGCCCCAGGGAGGGCTGGGGGCTTCTAACCTGTGTGGCACGATGGGTCCCACTCTTCCTGTGGTAGCGCAGCTGTGCGTAGAGCGAGAACATCTCTGGCAACGGCTCGTCCCCACCATGTCACCTGAGGAGCTTTCATCGGCTAGCCCTGGTGCGCTGTGATGAGAGGCACAGGGCGGGTTGGCTTCGAGGGGGCGGCAGGAGCCACAAGCGCTTCCCCTCCACCCCGGGTGTCCCCCAAGGACGGTTTCCTAAGAGGGCACTGGGGCTGTGCTCTCGGCAGGAATCGCGGCGGGCCCGACAGAGCAGGAAGACCAGTGTGGGGCCTGCAGTCCCTGTCCAGTGGCCACGCCACAACCAGTTGCCGCCAGCCTGGTGAGTGGTCCCTGAAAGCTCTGCGCGCGCTCTCGTTCACAGAAGGACCCCAGCCAGCCGGCCGAGTGCAAGCAGCAATGAGGCAGACATGAATGGCCACTTGGACTCAGCCAGCACCGGACAGCTGCCCACCCGCCCCGCAGCCCCTGCATGGTTCTCGCCCCCCCTCCCCCTTTCTTTACTATTTGGCTTCACTTGTACAGGGGCAGCGTGGCGGTCATGGGTGAGGGTGGGTGCGGAGCCCCCTGCCCCATCTGGAGGCAGGTCCCCCTCCCTCCACAGGGCACTTTTCTTTGGTTTTGTTTTCTGGGCCGGTGGGAGGGGCGCACGCCTACCCCAGGTTAGCTTTAGCAGTTGGTTTCCTCTATTTATTCGGCCCTGTTGGGAAGGCCTTCCGTGTCGGCTGGGGTCCTCCTCCCTCCCAGGGAACGGCACACTGCGTCAGGGAAGCCCACTTGCCCACCCAGCCCCGACCCAGCAGCTAGCAGCTATGGGGCTCTGGCTGTGAAAGGTGAGGCCGGGCCAGGGGGTGGGTGCTACGCTCATACCCTGGCTCAGGCCAAGTGTACAGCTGGGGCGCAGTGGGGTGGGGGGGCTCTGCTCGGCCTTCCTCTGGCCTCTTTGCACCCAGCTCGGTGGCTCACTCTGTACAGCACACTTAGATATTCTATTAAAGCTGTGAAACAGGGCCGGCCTGTGGCTCCGTCTGTTCTCTGGGGGGGCGTCTCCCCGATGCCGGACCTGCTGTGCCCCTCACGGGGCCTGAGCCACTCGCAGAACAAGGGCAGTTTGCTTTGGGATTAAAAAGGTTCCGGGAGGGAATGCCCCACAAGAAACCCACATTCATTTCCTCCTGAGTCTTGTTACCCCGACCACCCCTCCCTTAGGGTTAGCCCACCTGGCACCACCTACCCCCCTCAGCGAGGTCTGGTAATCACGTTGGCACTTGAAGACACAGAGGTCAGCTCGGCTGAGGGCCATTCTGGGTGGCCACCCGGGGGGAGCTGGGGCCGGAGCCTGCAGGCAGGGAGAGCCGGCGTGAGCATGATGATGGGAGGGAACGGCAGCGTCCCCAGGCTGCCCGCCCAGCGCAGGCCCGGCTGCACCTGGGCCACCAGGCTTCAGTGGGTCAGTGCCTGGCGCACATCCATCCACGGCCACTTCCCTTGGTCAGTTCGTTGCCCCAAATTTGCTGTCAGCGGGTAAGGGGTACTTCTGCTCCCCTCCAGAGCCCAGCAGCCCCCACTTGGGCCCCAGAATCTGGGCCAGCTGAATATGGGTTGGGCAGGGGAGGCACCAGCCAGAGGTGACCTGGTGGAGAGGCAGTGACACCTGGCCTCCAGCCGTGCCTCCCTCTGGGCTGGACTCCCTGGAGTAGCCAAGGTGGCAGGAGGCCCTTGCCCCCCACCTCTCTGCCAGCCTGTCCACACTGACCTCTGAGCCCCTGTGCAGCTGCGGTGGGTCGGGTTTCTCCCTGAGGTCAACACCCAGTACCTCCCCCTGCAGCCAGTCCCCCAGACACACGGGTGTGGCCACAGCCCGCCCTCAGCACAGTCTGTCATCATCTTGCCAGCCCTGCCAGGGCCACACCTGCAGGGCCTGGTCACCTGGGAGCCATCCGAGGCCACCTCGCCAACTGACTCAGTCCCCGTTTGGCTGCAGCTGCCGCCGGATGTTTCTCTCCATGGCAACCCCAATGCCAGCCTCACCCACCCAGGATGCTCCCCAGAAATTCCTTTTTCTTCACATTGTAAACTGCACCCCTCTGCTCAAGGGACTGAAAGGTGCCCTGGCTTTGTATGTGGCCTGACTTGCCGCAGGCTGCCTTTGTAAAGGACACTGCTGCCGGGCTCGTCCAGCGCCCTCGGGCCAGTGCTTCTCGCCAGTGACCTGCTCGTGCTCGAGAGTAGCTGGCCCTTCGGTCTTAGGCGATGAGTGTGCCCAGCTCCTGGGGTGGTTTGCCCTTTACAAGCTGGCCTGCTCTTGTGCTGACGTTTGGGGCTTCTGGAATGTGGGGCCAGGAAGGCTTGAGTTGGTCTGGTTAGTTTGAAATGTGACTGGTGCACGTGTTTTCCATTTATCAGGATCCAGCTATGGCCATCCTGGTCGGCCGATGCCGGGGCACCATCTAGGAGTGCGGGTCTCCGAGAGGGGGAGGTAGTCCCCTGAGTAAACCCATCAGGGCAGAGAGCCAGCAAGGACTTTGCTTAGATAGCCACATCCCGAACTCTCAGGCCAGGTGACCTAGCAGTCCCCCCAGACTGTGACCCTAAGTCTTCAAACTAAACATGGAGTCCTGAAGTGAGTGGTCACCACAGAAGGCTGGTGTCTGTGGCCACAGCTCCGTTTGCTCCATACGGTGGCTGCAGAACAGTAAGTTGGCGTCTAAGTAAACATCCCTGTTCTTAGGACAGCTTGGCGGGGGCAGCTGCCTTGGCCCCCAGGAGCCCCAGTGGGGTGTTATTAGGCAGCAGAGATAAAAGAAGCTGCACAGGAGGCTATCTGGGTACCACGCACCTGATCAGAAACACAACGATGCATAGGCAGCCGCTCTTGAACACACCCCGCCCCTGGGACCTGCACAGATTTTCTCCAGAGAGATGGCCCGTCAGCAGGACAGGGTGCCCAGTGTCACAGGCCCCATGAAAGGCCACTACCCTCCCACCGGCCAGGAGGCTGAACCGATGCTGGCGTTGTTCCTGACAGGACCCTGCAGACCTGCCCCTTAGCATCCACACACCTGCCCTGGGGTCCCTAAAGCTGCCATGGGCATGAGAGCTTACTGCTTCTCTCCCTTGGTCGGTTTAGGCCATCAGCCCTTGAACCAGGTGCCCCCAGGACTCCTGTCCCTCCCAACAACATGGTCCCAGAGGACCAGCCCCTCCCCTCCCCATCCCCTTGTAGCACTTTGTGGTTAGTGGTTCAGGGTGGGGGGAGACGAGAGACCTGCTCTCAGAGTTGCAGTATCCAACCCTACAGAGTAGGAACTCATCAGGGGCTTAGGATAAGGTGACCAGACTACCCACTTTTGGTGGTACAGTCTTGATTTTTAACAATTTTTCCCAAGTCCCACGGCGTTTTTATTAAAAAGTCCCGATTTTTTGAAAGAATGCACAACAAGCTAGGGTATACAGTTTTCGACTGCCATGTGGCTATTTCGCCAGGATATGAGTTTTATCAATGATGTCCTGCTTTACCAATGTTACAATCTGGTCACCTTAGGTTAGGATGGCTTCCATCAGAAATGTGTCAGGGAGGAACCCTGGCGGGTAGGAATGTTGGGTGGTGCCTCTGCTTGGCGAAAAGCCAGGGGGCCTTCTGAGCCAGCACAATCCCCAGTCTTGGGGTTCCCCTCAAGACCTGGCAGAACCTCAGACAGACACTTGTATAAGATGGTTGTGGCAACAACCCTTATTACCAATGGACTCCTGGGGACGGGTTTAGCACAGGAGGCCTTGAGCTACTTGACCAATTGCAGAGTGGACCACCAGCCGCTCCCCGGGAGAAAGACGGGGCCGTGGAAACCCAAAGGGGCAGTTCTACTCTGTCCTACACGGTCGCAATAGGTCTGGACTGACCATGGCAGGGGATTTACTCCCCAAAAGTAGAAGCCTCCCAAGTGCCTCGCACACCTTGCGCCCTGTGTCTTGGAGGCGCGTTAATAGTGGTCAGAGGCACAGTAAAGACGCCTCAGCCGAGCGGCTCTGTCCCAGGGCTGCATCTCACGAGTAATGAGACAAGCGCCGTCCTGAGCGGACTTCCCACATGAAGGGAGCAGCACTGGTGGTGGGTCTGAGCTGGGACTGAAGGAAGAAGAGGCGCTCGCTGTGCTGAGGGGGGAATGCGTTCTTGGTAGGCAGCAGGGGGCCTCTCCCCAGGGTTTCGGCGGCACACCTGTTGCCCACAGGAAGAGGAGGGTGGCATGGAGCCCCGGCCCCAGGGGCCCTGTCCTATGACACATGACCTCACTGCCTGGCTTTCCACTGGGCAAGTTGGATGAGAGCCTGTGGCCTGTACCCTCAGTACCTCACCTTGCACAGCAGGCTGCCCCACAGGCCAAATAGGCAAAGGGTCCTCAAAGCTCCCTCCCACCCCCCAGTCCTGGAAATGGCCCCCAGGCACACCTTTAAACTCAGCGTCTCAGCCACGGGAGGAGCAGTCTGCTCCAGGTGCTGGGGGGCGGGCCAGGACGGGGATTCCGGAGGGGGCAGGGGGGCGTGTGGGGGGAGAGCTGTGTGACCTTGGCTGGATGGTTGTCCTCTCAGCACCTCAAGAAAGCAGCTCCCCCTGACTGACTCCAACCCGATGCTGTGGAGCCCATCCTGTTCCACCCCCCACCCCATAGGGGTTCCCAAGGCTGTAAGACAGACAGCCTTATTAGGGCAAAAGGACGGGCCCTGAAGGTTCCCACCTTCCTCGGGGGTGGGACTTTCTCCTGCCCTGGAGCAGGGCCAATGGGGGAGGGACGGACAGCCTGTGGGTTGGCTCACCTGGCCTGTCCCTCGCCTCACCTGCTGCGGTGCCCCAGCCCTCACTCCCCCTCCCTGCACCTCTGTCTACACCTGTGAGAGGTGTTCTTCAAGCACAGGGGCTGACTCCCCCTCCACCGGGTCTCCTGGGAAGCCCTCCCCACACACCCCAGCCCCTGAGACGCCTGCAGACACAGGAGCCTACTTTTGCTCTCGGGTCCTGCAGGCACACAGTAGGTGCTGAAGCAGGGAGCTGGTGTGTTTGCCCGAGGAGGAGCAGGGGTTAAACTCACCAGCTTCCCTAGGACCCAGTGAGCCCCCTTCGGGACCCTACCCCTGTCTCCTAGGGCAGTGAAGTGGAGGGGGTGGGCCCAGTGGCCAGGGTAGGACTACTGAGGGAACCCGCTGGAATGCCCAGGTTCCATCCAGGGCGAGTGGCCTCTGCTGGGTTACCCCCAGTGATGGGGACCTCAGCATGCTGATTTGGGCCACTCTGCTGGGAAGGTCGTGTCCAGAGGGGAAGCCCTGCTCTCCACAACGCTGTACTTGTGCCCGTGTCCCTCTCCCCTTCCGCCGCAGGCCTGCTTCCCTGTGAGGGCAGCCCTAGGCAGGGGCTGGTCAGACACACCAGTGGTCTCCGTGTGGTGGGGGTGCATGCCCCTCCTCCTGCCCCTCTCTATCACTCTCAGCCCCCAGGAGCGAGAGTCACCTCCGGCCGCCGCCCAACTCTAGAGGCACAAGGCTGGCTCCGCCCCTCGTGGGAACCCGGGTGCCCAGGCTCCACACCCCGCGGGCGGCGGGCGGCTCCCAGGCGCTGGGACTCGGCAGCCCGAGCCGAGCCTCTTCGGGCGCTGCAGGGGCGGCAGGCTCGCGGGCTCACGCTGCGCTCCGGCCCCGGCCTCGGACCCCGGCCTCCTGGGAACCTTAGCCAGGCAGAGGCGCTGGCAGGTGGGCGACCCCGGACAGTGGTCTCGCCCCTCCCGGGCGGCCTCACCTCCACCCCTGGGAACCAGGGCGTTGTCGCCTTCGCTTCCTGTCGACACTAAATCCTTACAAGCCCGAGAGTGAATGAAAGGCCGCCGCGCGGGCGAGCCGTGACTCAGACGCCTCCCTCCCTGACCCTCGGCCCCAGGGCGGAGGAGGGTGGGGGGGACGCTGGGCCTCGGAGGGGACCCCGCCCAGGTGGACTCCTCGCGCCACCAAGAGGGCCCAGCGAACTTCTCTACTGGCGCGGCCAGGAGCCTGTCCGAGGGTCGCGAGTGACCCCACTGTACCCGGGGGTGCACTGAGGCAGGCTGTCGCCGGCCCGGGCCGAGGAGAGGGTCCCCCGTCCCGGCGGAGCCGCAGGTGGTGCCAGGGCTGTTCAGGGGCCTGGTCACTTCCGGGGACGCTCCCGGGGGCGGCCAGGCCGCAGGGCGAGTTGGGGGGCGGGGTGTCTGGCCCCGCGGCGCCCCCTCCCCGCGGGTGCCCGCGGGCCATGAGTCAGCGCTCTGGGCGGGCTGCATTCCTTGGGGCGGGCCGGTGACGGGCGTCGGGGGGCGCGGCCGGCCGGGGCGGGGCGCCCATAAAGGCCGGCGCGGACCGCGGGGGCGCAGAGCCGAGCCGCCCCGCCGCCCGCCTGCCCGCCCGCCATGAAGACCCCCGGCGGCGAGGTCCTCCGCGAGGGCGAGCTGGAGAAGCGCAGCGACAGCCTGTTCCAACTCTGGAAGAAGAAGCGCGGGGTGCTGACGCGGGACCGTCTGAGCCTCTTCCCCGCCGGGCCCGGCGCGCGCGCCAAGGAGCTGCGCTTCCACTCCATCCTCAAGGTGGACTGCGTGGAGCGCACGGGCAAGTATGTGTACTTCACCATCGTCACCACCGACCGCAAGGAGATCGACTTCCGCTGCGCCGGCGAGAGCTGCTGGAACGCGGCCATCACGCTGGCCCTCATCGACTTCCAGAACCGCCGCGCGCTGCAGGCCTTCCG
>NW_022111317.1:335170-344060 GCF_000313985.2 Echinops telfairi | reverse complement strand
GCCTCCCCGGCCAGGTAAGCGCTCGCCGGCCTTCCACACGCGCCCTAGCCGGGTGAGCGCCTCAAGTGTCCCTGTCCCCCTTAGCCCTAGCCGGGTGAGAGCCCCCTACCCTAGCCGGGTGAGCTCCTTCCAGCCAGCACCCCCGCCCCCGCCCTCTGCGCCGGAACCAGGAGAGCGCCCTCGCTCCCGGGTCCCACGCTGACCTCCCTCTCCCCCCACAGGAGCCCGAGACTGGAGGAGTCCGGCGGGGACTGCGGCTGCCCCCACCCTCAAGATGCCGCCGGAGGAGGAGCCGCCTGCCCACCCACCCACCCGCCGCCAGGGTCGCCCCGCTGTGCGGGCGCGTTAACTTATTGGACCTATCTATCTATATATTTATTTTGATAGTCGGCACGGCACCGTCCTGTCTTTGTGTTTCGTTTTTTACATCAGTGTCCGTTCTAAATAAATAACTCCGCCGATCCATTTTCTACCAGCGCTGCCGGCCTGTGGCTTTCCTGCGGCGACCGGGGGAGCCGGCTTTGGCTTTGGCTTTGGCTCTGGACGGGCCCCAAGTGTCAACTTTCCCAGGACCGGAAGTGCCATGGGGTTCGGCTCTGGCTGGCAGGGTGTGGAGGCCAAGGCCAAGCAGTGGGCTTGACGAGGAAGGAGGGGGAGACGCGGGGCGGGGTGGCAGGGGTGGGGTAGAGGAGCCCATTTCGCCACAAACTTCCCCGCAGGCACTGGATGGGCCCAACCCGAGAACTGACTCGCCCCTCCGCCCACACACCACCTGTCCGGCAGCCACCAAGCGGAAGGACGCCTCTGCCACTCTGGCCTTGGGCCCGCGGCTCCTGGGGACCCCCTTGGAGTGGCCCTGCAAGGCCCAGCACCAGACCCTGTGGCCATGGCTTCCAGCAAGTGGTCTTTGAATCACAGATCTGGCACTGGCCTGGGTGTCGGGGGGCCACGGGGGTGGGGGTGGGTGGGGGTGTGTGTGCATCCAGGGAGCCAGCAGTTGAGCTCCTGTCAGCAGGGCTGAGATAGCATGTCCAGGACTACCCCCACCCTGGGAGGGGAGGCTCCCCCCACCCACCACCACACACACACACACACACACACACAGTGAAAGGTGTGTTACACAGGCTTCTGGCCAGGGAACACAAGGGGAGAGAGCCGGCCATAGGAGCAGCAGGACAGGAGGGGCCTGGCTGTCCCTTAACTGGGCAGCCTCCAGGGGTCCTGGGCGTTGGGCCCGGAGAAGCTATATTTCCTACAACCCAGTTTCTTCCAGCCCCCTACTGTGAAGACCCCTCCCCGCTTCCCGCACACTCTTGTACCTAGCAAGGAAGGAGAAAGACCCCTGGGCTGGACCCCGGGGCTGACTTGGGGACACCCCCAAGTCTCAGCCCCACTGGCTGGGTCTCGGGAACCCCACCCTGGGGTCTAGACCCTTGTCTGGGAAAATGACTCATGACAGAAACTGAGACTCCTGTCCCTGGTGGCATCCAAGCAGAGATGAGTGGCGCCTGGCCTAGGCTCCAAGCTCCTCTTTTCTGGGGACGGGGAGTGGGGGAGCGTCATCTGAAGACCCCTGGCTCTGGAAAGGGCGGGCCCCCCATCATAGTTGTGCCCTTTGGAGGATTGGTCAGACCCCGACTCCTGATGCCCCTGGTTGAGGGGTGGGGTGACAGCTGATCCCCAGTTCTTGGGGTCTGCTGAGGACCACAACTGGCCTTCACATCGGATCGGGGCCAGTGAGGTGGGCAAGATGACCCCAGGTAGCCCCTCCCTCAGGTGGCCCTGCGGGGGCGGGGTTGGTGCTGGGGGTCTGGCTTCCAGTTGGTCCCCTGATCTGGTTCTCCCTGGCTGGGGACCACGAGGGGGTGGGGTCTGACTCTGAACCTTCCGGAAGGCCCCAGGCCACGTGCTGGGCCGGGCCTGGGGGTGCCGGTAAGACCCTTGGCTGTGTCTGGCAGGGATTCCGGGACTGAACCAGTGGCCAGGCCAGGCCCACCTCACGCTGGAGACAGACTCCTAGCCGCTCCGGCCCCTAGTCCGTCCCCATAAGCAAGCTGGCAATGGGGTGGTTGAGGGGTATTTATTTTCAGTCCACGCCTTGGGTCACTGTGACTTGCCCCTCCTATGGGCCACGGGCTGCCCCCACAGCGTCAGGAAGACCAGGAGGTTGACGGCCATCTGTACGTGTCCAAAGACGGCCACACCGAACCGTCGATACAGGAGACCGCCCAGGGTGGGCCCCAGGGTGCGGGTCAGCGGCTGCACAGAGGCGCAGAGCCCCAGCATGGCACCTGTTGGGGGAGGGGCTACTCAGTGGCGGTCCAGTCCCCTGGGGGAGGAGGGACTCCCCTCCTCTAGCGCTTCCTCCCTACCCCCCAGAAAGTCTCAGGAGTTGGGAGTTCTGGGGCCACAGGTCAGACAGCAGACCCTACCTCCCAAGCCTGCTCAGGAAGGTCCCATCTGAGCCCCAGGGGGAGGGCAGAGGTGACCTTCCCCAGGCTTAGCCTAGCAGGACTTGGCTCTAGGTGCAGACAGGGATGGGCAGCCCCAGGTGGGGCAGGTGGACTGCAGGGCAGGGCTGGGGGGGGCCACGGGTCACTATCACAGCCCTGGGGTAGGGCGTGGCCACTGTCTACACTGGGCCAACATGGCGTGGGGGAGGGGCGGGCAGTCACCAAGCATAGGGCCTCCTGAGGCCATGAGAGAGGGGTCCCATGAGCCAACCGGATATGGCTCAGAGTGTCCTTGGCTCTGCCCACCTGGGAGTCGGAGAGCCTGTTTGGCACCTGTAGAACCTGGCTTCACCACTTCCGGCCCTGACACCTGGGAACCAGCCCCGGCCCACAGGCCACAATTAGCACCCACTCCAGGTCTTGGGTTCCCAGGCTAGGCTGGGTACGGGCAGGCGGCTCCTCCCCAGGCAAGGAAGGTGTGCAGGGCTGGCCCGGGGTCCTCCTCTCTGCTCACCCCCGCCCCAGCCAAGCCTTCTTGCTCCCTCCTGGAACCAGCCCCAGCCCCAGGCTTCCCCCAGGACAGGTCCTCCTACGGCTGTTCTTGCCCACTCTGAAGACAGGGGGGAGGGGGGGGGCACACACGGAGGGCAGCCAGTCCCCAGAGTGTGACGAGGGCCCTTCGAGTCCAGGCAGCCCACAGGAACCAGAGAGTGCCTCCTGTCGGCCAGGCCAACACCCAGTCCCCACTCTCTCCTCAGCTTTACAAAAGCAGGTTTATTCCAGAGTGAGGGCAGGGGTATGGGGGGATAGGGTACTCTCCTGTGGGGTAATGGGGCTCTTTGTGGGGTGACCAAGGGTCTCTCCTGTGAGGAGATGGGATCTACTGGTATGTGATGGGGGGGTGTTGACAAGGGATCTCCTGTGGGTGCTGGAGGAGGGGGACAGGGACCCTGTCTGTTGGTCCTCTGGGTGAACTGTCTCCCCCTGGTCCCTAACACCTCCTGGTCAGTGACTTCCTACCTGTGCTACACAACCCCGCCCACCTGTCCACCGACTCCAAGCCCTCCTCCAGGTCCTTGCCCTGGGGCCAGGCAGGCCACGGGTGGGCAGAATTCTCACCCCCAGCTATGCCACCCAGCCCCCACTGGGTGTGGCAGGGCCGCCCCTCTCCCGGCCCCTCCCACTGGGCCACATGGCAGCTCACCCACCGGTGTCGGAAGCAGACACAGCCTTGGTCAGCATGCTGTCGGTGACCACGTTGAGGACGCAGAGACTGAAGACTAAGCCGGGCACCAGGAGGCAGAAGTGGGACACGTGGGACATCAGCACCTGGGGATGCGGACGGGGCAGCCAGCTGAGCGTGGGTCCTTAGGGGACCCCCACCCAGTCCTCACCCACACCACCGATCAGCTGCCCCCACAGGGAGTCAGGGGGCCTGGTGTGCGGCTCTTTGGGCAAAGTGGGGAGGGGTACTCACCATGCCCAGGCCCACGGCTGTGAAGATCAGCACGCTGGCTCGCAGGAGAGTGCCCTCAGAGAAGCGTCTGCTCAGACGGCCCACCACCACACCCTGGATGACCTGGGCCAGGCCAGACAAGGAGGGGCCCTCAGTAACCCTCAGGGTTCCACCCCCGCAGACAGGCTGGCCACGTCCAGGGGGAGAGGTACCCCACGGGTCCCCTGCCAGGGCCGTGTCCCTGGGCCACGGGGCCGCAAGGGACCCCCCCCAAAAAACGCTTCAGTCCCTGCCAATGTGGCAAAATGACTGGACCCCCACCTGCTCACTGGACGGTTGATGGCCTGAACTCCCCGCCCAGCGGTCAGCCCCCCACAACGCAGGGAGAAGCCCAGTGCCCTGAGAGCTGCACTGGGCTCAGCTCAAGTTCACCCCACAACAAGTGAAGGTGACCACAGAGGGGCTGCCCAGGGGGAGAGGGCAGAACAACTGATGGTGTACGAGGCAAAGGGCAGCTGCCGGGGACCCTGATGGCTCAGATGTGCCCCCTCCAGTGTCATCTGACCAGTTCCTCTTCTCACCCCAGCCCCTCAGTCCTCCCAGAGAGGGAGCAGGAATCTCCCCATTTCACATATGGGAAGACTGAGGCTCCGCTACCATCCACGGGTGCCAGCCACCCTCGAGGCCAGCACCCATTTTCCATCAGGGGAGACCAGGACCAGGGGGTTGAGGTGGGCAGGGGTGGGTGTAGCTGGGATGAGGCCCAGGCTAGTGGCTGATAAGTCCCACCCTCACCACTCAGTGTGGATCCCCAAACTTGGTCCTTGGGGGGCTCTAGAGGTCAAGGTGGGAGCAGTGGTCAGCCCCATGTCCTGAGGGACCCCTCAGCCCGGGCTCCTCAGTACAGCCCTCCCTGCCCAGGGAGGGCAGAGGCCCCAAAGGACTCAGGGCAGCCCAGCCCTGGGGCAACTCCCAGGCGCCTACCTGAGGTTCATCTCCACAGTCAGGAAGTACCTCCACCCCGAGGCAGGGCGGGTGTGGTGTGGTGGAGGGCTGGGGAGAAGCCACAGAACAGGCCAAACCACTCTCCCCACTTCCTGCCAGCAGGGAACCAGGTGAACCACCACCCTGGTGGCTGGGCTGGGAGCCCCCAGGCTGCTGAGTGTGGCTTTGAAGCCGGATCTAGCCCCCAGCATCCCTGCAGGAAACTTCCGGGAGAACTGAGAGGTTTCAGAGACATCTGTTCAAATGGACAAGACCCGTCTCCTCAAGCGCCTGTATCCAGACTTGCTCCTCGTGCCTGCCCCCCACCCCTCCCCAACACCCCCTCCATGAGGCTGAGACAAAGGATGAACTCAGCCACCCTGGTCCAGCCCCAAGCGGCTTTGGCCACATGGCCATGTTCCCTGCTGGCGTGCTGTCCGGTCAGCTCTGACTCACAGTGACCCGGCACAACAGAACAAGACCATGCCCGGCCCTGCGCCGTCCCCACAAGGGTCCTTAGGTCTGAGCCCATCACCGGTGTCCATCCATCTTGTCCCTCCACTTCCCAAGCGTCGTCCTCCAGGGACCAGTGCCCACATCCCAAGCACGTGCCCCGAGTCCGGTCATCTTCCCTCTCAAGGGAGCCGTCTGGCTGCGCGGTTTCCAAGAGAGACCGCGTCGTTGCTCATCCGGCGCAACGGAAGAATGGGCCTTCCTGTGTCCGTCGCCGACACCGCTGTCCCGAGTCACCGTGTCCCTGCCGTCTTCCTTCCTCCTTGTCCAGCCCACAAGGGGACCTCAGGGACCACGGCTGACCAGGCGACCCAAACAATTCTACTCCGGGGTATTTTAGCCAAGAGAAGAAAACTGCCTGCCCACTCAGGGAACAAAACTTAGGTGCCTTACCCAAAACAAAACCCAACCCACACACCCACACCCCAGGCTGTCAAGTCCATTCGGGTCCTGCAGCCCCCCACCCCCAACCCCTTCCCCACGTCACACAGAGGGGCTTCAAGCCACTGTTAGGAAAGCGGAGCACCAGGCATTTCTTCCGCAGCACTGCTACGGAGTCCGGGCCATTCAAAGTTATGAGTTAGCAATTGAATGTGAGTGGGTGGGGGGCCCCTGGATTCTCGCCCAATGCCCCGTGTCATTTCCACTCTGAGCAGCCCCGCCCCCCGCCCCCCTTTACCTTACCCAGTGCCCTTGCCTCCCGCCCTGGCCTGGCTCCAGCTCCCCCTGCAGCCCGCCACCTGTCTGGTCTGGACTCTGCCTCCAGGCCCTTCCTTGGCCTCGGCCCCTCTGAGTAAATGGCTGTCATCCCTCTTGGGGTCCCCCCCTTTCCAGCAGGCCTCCCTTCCTCTCCCCCTCAACCTGTGTGGGTCCTACCTGGCTCCTCAGCACCACACACCCAACTCTGCGTCTTGGCCCCCCCCAGGTCCCCGTATACCCCCTCTACCCCCCCGCCCCCGGGATGCTGGTCTCACCCATGCAGAGCCTCAGCTAGCCAATGTGCCATGCCCCCTGCCCCACAGCAGGCGCAGGCACCGAGTCCACCCTGCGGTCTGCTGCAGAGAAGCCAAGATGCCCAGGCCCCAAGGGGGGAGGGGGTGTTCCTTTGACAGCCAGGCTCACGGCCGGGCGCAGCCCATGCTAACCAAAACGCTCGCTGCTCTCCAGTTGATCCCGACTCACGGAGACCCTACAGGGCAGGCTAGAACCGCCCCTGTGGTTTCCGAGGCTGTCACTCTTTACGGGAGCAGAGAGCCTCGTCTTTCTCCCTCAGAGCGGCTGGTGGTTTTGAACCGTTGGCCTTGTGATGAACAGCCCAGCATGTAACCACAACACCACCAGGGCTCCTGCCACCAGGAGGGTCTCTAGCCCTGTGCCACAGCCTGGCGTGAGGAGCTCCATTGGTCTGGTTGCCCCCTGGGCCTGGGCAGGGTGCAGCGGTCCTGGTCCCAATGGGCTGGGGTTGGTTGCGAGGGGGCCCATCCACCCTCCCTGACCTACCAGGGGGACACCTCCTGTCCAGCTCCCGGCAGTAGCACCGAGGTAGAGATGTGGGTGCTTCTCCCTTTAGCTCAGCAAACCGGGAGGGCTCTGAGGACGGGCATGCTCCGGAGCCTCCCCTGAGGAGGGGCCAAGATTCTCAGAAGCTGATGAGACCCTCACTCTGGACAGACCTCGCCCCCAGGCTGCCCTCTGCCAGACACTCTCCTTGCTGGGCCTTGCACTGCCCCTGGCTTGCCCCGGTGCACAGTCCTGGTCCCTGGGCCCAGGCTCACTGACTCCCCTCTCAGACAGGGCTCACAGACAGAGCTGTGGAGACGGAATTGAGTCACCCCCTCCAGGAAGCCTGCCCTGCTTACTCCTACGCCCGGGTTGGGGGGTTCTCTCTGCTTCCCCACCAGAAACCCCAGCACAGCAACTCCCAGGGTCCGCAGGCCCTGAGCTCAGGCAGTGGAGAAGGCTGGTCTCTGCAGCCAGGGGTTCTGGGTTCAAATCCTGCCCTGCTGTGCATGGCCCGGGCAACCTCAGCTCCCCCAGTCGTGGGTGAGCACACAAGCCCACCCTGAGCTGGGAGCCCAGCCATGGGGCAGCCAAGATGGCATAAAAGTAGCCCTGCCTGGCCTCTGCCCCCTCCTGGGGCCTTGCCTCTTAGCTCAACCTCCACAGGCCAGCCCAGGGGCCTGGCCAAGGCCACCAGTCATGAAGCTCCCGATGCCCATTCCACAGTTGTCCACTCTGCTTCTATCCCTGCTGGTCCTGGAGTGGGCACTGGGACCCAAACCCAACAACCTCCCTGGGGGGACAGCACCCTGCACTCACCACCTGGCATCCCACACTCCGCAGGTGCTGCTGGGCGGGGGCAGGGAGGCACGCCGAGAGGAAGCAACAAGCAGAGCAGGGTGGGCAGACCTGCCGCTGATTCCTGGGAGGGTAGCAGGTGTGTGTGGGGTGGGGGGTGGGGGGGTTGAGGACACCTGGCAGGGCCTACTTGGGGCAGGGGTGGCAGGAGAGGTGCTCAGGGAGGGAGGCACTGTTGGAAGTACCCAGCAGGAAGGCAGTTCCAGAAATGTCCACAGACTTCTGAGAAGAGAGGGCAGGGGAGGGCTGACTGGCAGAGGGGGTGGCAAGCCGCCCCCCCCCCCAAGACCAGAGCCACGCCACAGAGGGGAGAGAAGGTGGTAGCAGTGCTTGAGGGGGTAGGAGGTAGAGCCCCCTGGGTAGTGAAGGTGCTGGGCCCAGGGCTGCCCGGGCTCAGCAGGGCTCTAGAAGACAAGCCCTGACCTCCGGTGCCTGTCCCCTAGCATGACCTTCAGAGCAGTACCCCAAGCTGAGGTCACAAGGTCAGAGGCTGGGGGGATCCTAAGGCAATGACTAGTGTCCGGATGAGAGAGGGGCAGGAGACATCAGACAGAGACCCCAGGACCCCAGAAGTGGAGCCAGTCAGCCACCAGCCAGAGACAAAGGGCCTTCCCCCAGAGCCTTTGAAGCGATGTCCGGTCGACCCCTGGATGCTGGACTTCCGGCCTCCAGAGTGGACAGTTACAGGCCTGTGTGTGAAGCTCCCATGGACGAAGTCAGAGGGGGCAGCCCAGGGACTCATGGGGGGCCCTTGGAGATCGACGAGCAAAATTGTCTACTGGCCAGGGCGCAGACCCACGCAGGAGGGAGAGGGCCGGGGCGGTGGGTGGGGGACGCGGGAGCCCTGGCCCACTCACCATCTGCAGGACCCCGAAGTAGGACATGAGGTAGCTGGCCTGCGCTGCCCCCAGCTGGAAGAAGTCCATGGAGATGATGGAGAACATGACCATGAAGAGCCCTGGGAGGGAGCGCAGCCAGGTGAGCCGTGTCACCCCTGGCCTGGCCAACGGGGCCCCTGTGTGGACTCCCTGGAAATCCACACAGGTGGGCTCCATCATCGGCTCCCCCTGTACGGGATCCCAGGCTTCATTTGTGCTTCTGATAACAATTTACTTCCCCCCCCCCC
>NW_022111317.1:317551-334941 GCF_000313985.2 Echinops telfairi | reverse complement strand
TCTGTGGGTGTCTCTGTGGGTGTCTCTATGGGTGTCTTTCTGTGGGTGTCTCTGTGGGTGTCTCTGTGGGTCTCTCTGTGGGTGTCTCTCTGTGGGTGTCTCTGTGAGTCTCTCTGTGGGTGTCTCTGTGGTGTCTCTCTGTGGGTGTCTCTCTGTAGGTGTCTCTCTCTGTGGGTGTCTCTCTCTGTGGTGTCTTTCTGTGGTGTCTCTCTCTGTGGGTGTCTCTCTGTGGGTGTCTCTCTCTGTGGGTGTCTCTCTCTGTGGGTGTCTCTCTCTGTGGGTCTCTCTGTGGGTGTCTCTCTGTGAGTCTCTCTCTGTGGGTGTCTCTCTGTGGGTGTCTCTCTGTGGGTGTCTCTCTGTGGGTGTCTCTGTGAGTCTCTCTGTGGGTGTCTCTCTGTGGGTGTCTCTCTCTGTGGGTGTCTCTCTCTGTGGTGTCTTTCTGTGGTGTCTCTCTCTGTGGGTGTCTCTGTGGTGTCTCTCTGTGGGTGTCTCTCTGTGGGTGTCTCTCTCTGTGGGTGTCTCTGTGAGTCTCTCTGTGGGTGTCTCTGTGGTGTCTCTCTGTGGGTGTCTCTCTGTGGGTGTCTCTCTCTGTGGGTGTCTTTCTGTGGGTGTCTCTCTCTGTGGGTGTCTTTCTGTGGGTGTCTCTCTGTGGGTGTCTCTCTGTGGGTGTCTCTCTCCATGGGTGTCTCTGTGGGTGTCTCTCTGTGGGTGTCTCTCTGTGGGTGTCTCTCTCCATGGGTGTCTCTGTGGGTGTCTCTCTGTGGGTGTCTCTCTGTGGTGTCTCTCTCTGTGGGTGTCTCTCTGTGGGTGTCTCTCTCTGTGGGTGTCTTTCTGTGGGTGTCTCTCTATGGGTGTCTCTGTGGGTCTCTCTGTGGGTGTCTCTCTCTGTGGTGTGGCTCTTTGTTCAGTTATTCCTTTGTTCATTTATTTCCTCCCACTTCCCCGGCCGGGGCTCCCCAAGGACAAAGCAATCCGTCTTGGAAGAAGTACAGCCAGAATCCCCTTCGAGGTGAGGATGGTGAGGAGGACGGAGAGACCTGTCCCCGGAGAAGGACATCGTGCTTGGGGAAGCAGAGGGGCAGCAGAAAAGGGGAAGGCCCCCCACGAGATGGACGGCTGCGATCGTGGGCTGGACATGACAGTGGCGAGGCTGACACAAGACGGGGTGGTGCTTCATTCTGCTGTGAGTCAGAACCGGGTGGACAACACCCACCAGCAACCGACATACAACGGTAATTGTATGTATCTGCCACTGTCGTGAGGTACACGTGCCCGTCTGTTCAGCCCACCCTCCACAGACAGGCATTTGGGTGGACAGTGCTGCAAACCCCGGGGTGTCCGACCAGGCTCCTGCTTTCTTTCTTTGGGGGTACAGACTGAGTGGAGCGTTTTCAGGGTTGTATGGTATTCCTATGTGTGTTTGCTCATGTAAACGCCCAACTATTTCCCATGGTGGCTGTACAATTCTGCAGTCCCACAGCAGCGTGGGAGGGTCCCTGGCTCCCCACACTTTCTCCAGCTTTTGGTATTTTCTGTGTCTTGAATTTTGCGGGCGGTTGGCGCCTGTGTCTTCCTCCGCCCGTCTCTTACAGCTACGCGATCGCCAGCATTTATTTCTGCATGATGGTTGGCCACCCGGATTTCCTCTTTGGTGAATCGTCTGCCCGTTTCTGATTGGAGTATTTTTGTGTGTGCGTTTTAATATTGAGGTATTGCAGTTTTCTGTAGATGCTAGAGATTAGTCCTGCACCCCCAGTGTCGTTGCCAATCCCCATGCCCAGTCTGTGGGTTCTCCTTGGACTCTTTTGGTGAAGTGTTTGGATACGTACAAACGTTGGACCCTGCGTTCTGTAGTGTGGGTGTTTTTCAATAGGTTGGGTGGTGTGCTTAGGTCTTGTATTAGGGGCCCTTAAGTGTGGCCCTGTGTTTTCATGGATGATGTTATGATTCTAGGGTTCATATTGAAGCCTTTTGTCCATCTTGAGCTGGCCTGTGTCCATGGCGCTGTGGCAGTCTCATCATCTCCTGTCAACTTGGGAAGGGGTGAAGTCTAGCTTGTCAATCAGGTCACACGCAGCTTGATGGCCTCATGTGGAGGCATAGCTCACTGGCGGCCAGACCCTTTCTGCTTCGTCTTCCTGCTGACAAGACACATGGAGCCATGCTAGAGCCCTGGAGCTGGAGGAGCCACGTGGAGACCCACGCCAGCGCTGAGATGCTTCCACTGCCTCTGGATCCACAAGACTTTCCAGCATGTGTTGTGTGAGTCTGAAGAGGAATTTATAAATTAGTATCGGACATATGGGCTGATATCGGACTTTTGGACTTGATCTGGACTGGGCTGGGATGTTTTCCTAATATACAATGACTCTTGGATAGAGAGCTCTTTCTTACACCCAGATGCGTCTCCCTGGAGTTGTTTCTCTAGTCACCCCAGACTAACACAGGTGTGAAATCAGGGTCCCGTTTCGTTCTTTGCCTGTGAAGATTCAATTTTGCCGGCACCACTTGTTGAAAAGACGGTCTCTTCCCCGTAGGCGTGTTTCAGTTCTCAGCCCAAATCAGGGGTCTGAAGGTGCTCAGTTTTATTCCTGGGCTCTCCGTTCCGATCCACTGGTCTACATATCTGTCACCGTGCCAGCCCCAAGCTGCTCTGCCGCGGCAGGGTTTTAACAGCAGGGGGGAGAGGCTTCCAATTTGCTTCAGGTTTTTAGTCACGTTTCATGTATCCTGGGTGTCTTTCCTCTCCATAGAAAGTTAGTGATTCGTTTTCCCATTTCTTTGGAGAGTCCTGACGGAATGTGGATTGGAATTGCATTTTATTCAAAGAGGACTTTAGGTGACATCAACGTTTTCACAATATTAAATCTTCCTATCCAGGAACATGGCACATGCTCTCCCTTACGCAGGTCTCTTTTGCGTCTGGTAGTCGTGTTTTGTAGTTTTCTTTGTACAACTCTTTTGTTTCTCCGGTTAGGTCTGTTCCTCAGTATTTAATCTTTGGGGTGGTTTTTGTTGCAAAGGGTTTTCTTTGTTTTTTATTTCCTCTTCAGAGTCCTCTTCCTTAATAGACAGGAACCCTATTGATTTTTTTGCAAGTCGCTCGTACAAATTGCCAACTTCTTAAATTAGTTCCAGTAATTTTCTTATCAATTCTTTGGGGTTTTCTACCCATAGAGCAGTGGTTCTCAACCGTCCTAATGCTGCGATCCTTTAATACAGTTCCTCATGTTGTGGTGACCCTCCAGCACAAAAAAATTATTTTTGTTGCTACTTCATAACTGTAATTTTGCTACTGTTAATGAATCGGGCAACCCCAAAGGGGTCGCGATCCACAGGTTGGGAACCACTGCTATAGAGTCTTAACGATTTGCAAACACCGTTTCACTTCTTCTTTGCCACTTTGGACACCTTTAACACCGTTTTAATGTTTTGGCTCAGACCTCTAGTGTTCTGTTAAATAAAAGGTGTGGTAAAGGGCATCCTTGTAGGGCGCTGTTTAGCTCCACAGGGCAAAATGCTGGCCATTGGTTTTCCTTACGTGGCATCTGTTATGACCATGCGGAGGCACTGAACTGGGTGGACCATAAAACGATGTCGAGTAACCCGGGAAGAATGGGAATCCCAGCGCCCTGCGCTGAGCTCGCGTGGAACCGGTACCTGGGTCCAGGGGCAGGTGTGCAGACAGAGCGAGGGAACAGCGCATGGTTTCAAGGCAGGGCGGGCGTGCGTCAGGGCTGTATGCCCTCACCATGCTTGTCCAGGCGGTGCGCTGAGCAAGTCGCCAGAGAAGCTGGCTTTGAGGGAGAAGAGGTGGCATCAGGATCGGAGGGAGGCGTGTTGACCTGCGGTGCGCAGGGGCACAGCCTCGCCCGCCCAGAGCGAGGGGAGGGAAGCCCTCGCTGATGAGGACGGAGTGCGGCAGCCGGTCAAGAAGACCAGCATTGTCACGGGGCCCTCCGCACGCGCCGCCCACTCACCTGAGGGAAAGCCCGAGGCCACCTTGACCAGGAACACAGGCAGCACTCCTGGCAGCAGCAGCAGGCGGGTGATGGCCTTCAGGTCAAACACGCCGGCCTTGGGCTTGCCTGGGGAGCACGGAGCGGTCAGCGGCCGTGTCCAGGGCCGCCCACCATTCTGCCTTTCTCTGGCCCCTGATGTGGCCACAAGCCAGGGACGCCTGGGGTCAGTGGGAGCTGGATGAGGCAGGGAAGCCCTCAGGAGGAGGGAGCCCACTGACAGCCTGGCCTGGCTCGGGTGCTGCTCTGGGCTGGTCCCCTCTCGTCCTTTCCATTCCACTGAGGGCAGTCCTTTGCTCAGTACCCCCAACCCCGACCCCATCCCACACACACCAGGTCCTCGTCTGGTGGGACCCCAGCCTGCCTGACCCTCCCCATGTCCTTGGAGACAAGGACCACCCAGCAGGGTCACCCTGAGTGAGTTCAAAGGAGAGTGGGTATGGGGGTCCCCCTCATGGAGCTCTGCCCCATTCTGCAGGGACCCCCCAGTCAGGAGCCTTGTCCAGGGGCTGCCCCTGGTGTGCTGGTGTGCACACAGGGAGGCTCCAGGTGGGCTTACCTTGTGGGGTGGGTCCCTTGGTGTTGGCTGGGAGGCAGGTGAAACTCAGGGCGGCTCCCAGGAGGTTGGCTGTGAGCGCCACCAGAATGGGGCAGTGGGTCCTGGGAGGGGCAGTTGGTCAGCTGGGATGGCCAGCTCGGGAGATGCCTGCACTCCCTGCCCTCCTGCCTGCCACCCTCCAGGAGCCTTCACCCCAAGGAGACATCCGTCTGGCCTCCGGGTCCCCACAGCGAGGCCGAGGTGGCCTGGCCACTCGGGACAGGTCACTCAGGATGCGCGTGGCCCTCATGCTGTGGTCACTGCTCTGCTTAGGAGTGCACCCTGCACCCCAAGGTCAGTGGACAGCAGAGCCAGTGGCGCAGGGCTACCAACGGGTAGGAAAGACCCTATAACTTCCCCTGGGGCAGTGGGGCTGATGCTCCTGCCTGGGGAAAAGGGGTCAGGGCCCTGCCCGCCCGGTCTTAGCCCCAGGCTACAGACGGAAACACTGAGGCTCTCTGGGAAGGGGCCTGCCCTCCAGTGCCCACACACATACATGCACATGTGTGTACACAGACACGGGCCCTCACATGCATGTGTACACCCCGCCCCCACCCCCCCAGGTCTGGTAGAGTAGGACCAAGCAGGTTATTGTAGCCGAGAGCCCATCTGGCCTCCATACTGCCCTTGGGGTGTGTGTGTGGGGGGGTATGTGTGTGTTGACCCTCCCCTGTGGTCACTCTGGGGCACACTGTCCCCATTGCAAGACACTCCAGAATAACTGGCAGGCAGGGGTGGAGGTGACCCTAGGGAGGGTCACACAGGCTCAGGGCTGTCCTGGGCCTGGTGGGCTTCTCCCCGCCCCCCTAGAGGAGCCCTTTCTTCTGGACTGCACCTCCCCCCACCCCCCCAACCCCAGGCATGCACGTCACTGCCCGGCTGGCGAGGACAAAGACGCTTTCTCTGTCAGATGCCCCGGAGAGTCCAGGGGCAGAGGCGGCCACTTAGACGGCTATTTTAGGAGTCTGGCGACAAGAGGGGCAGGCAGGACGTCATCTGTCGTCTGTCACCCTGGGTGGCAGCCGGCTGCCCGGAAGCTAGCACTGCCCTCTGGGCCAGCAGAGCCCTGGCATGGGGACCCTGGCAGACTGGGGCAGTGAGGGTCACCGAGCCAGTGAGGAGTCGGCGATCCTCCCCCCACAAACATGGTGCCCCAGAGGAGAAAGGTGGGGTTCCGAGGGGACAGCGGCAGACCAGGCCCCTGCTCCTTGGGGTCTCTCAGCGGGAAGCCCTTCCCAGCCGTGCGCCGGGGGTGGGCAACTGAGTCCCTGCCCACTCGACCAAGCATACTGGCAGTCATCCTCTCAGGGAGACCCCCTCCTCCGAGCCCTTCCTCCTGTGACTCAGGCACGCGGGGGCTCCAGACCCCCGCCCGCTCTGGCAGGCTCCCCGGTGTCTCCAGCAAGGAGCCCCCATGACACAGTGGTTAAGCTGCTAACCCAAGGGTCTCCCCCCCCCCCCCCCCACCCACCCCCCGTGAGCTCCTCACGGTGCCGAAGGGCACGGAGTTCTCCCGGGGACGACTAAGGGTGGCCCCCGCCTTCATCCACCTGCGAGAAATGGGTGGGGTAGACAGAGGGAGAATGGTGCCTGTCAATCGGGGTCCCGGGTGTGGGTGAGAGGGGCGGGGTGGAGACTCCCGCCAACCATCCAGAACACCTGTCTCGGGAAAAGCAGGGCCAGAGGCCAGATCACATGCGGGCCAGGGAATGGCCCAGGTGGGGGCAGCCGTCTCTCTCCAGGCCCTCCGCCACCCCCTAGAATGGCAGCCAGACGCCCTCTGGGGTGGTTCTGCTCTGTCACCGGGGTCACCCCAGGGGTGCAAAACTCTGGGGATGCTGGGATTCCAGTGGAAACTCCTGGACCGACTGAGCGGCCATGACGTCATTCAGACCACCCCAGGGGACCTGGAAGTGGCTGGTCCGGCCGGAGCACCCGGGCAGCAGAGTAGTTTCATCTCGAGGGCCACCCCAACCTGCTGTTTCTCAGGTGACAGCTCTTCAGGGGCTCAAAGTCCCCTCCCCTTCTGCTCCACATGGCTCATGTCACCCAGTTGCCACCCTGGGCCTGTGGGACCCCAGGCTTGGCCGCAGCCTGTTGCCAGGAGCTGCCCCTCCAGCTTGACCCCCAGGTGGCCCCCAGCGTTTCATCACATGGCACCAGTGGGGCATGAAGCACAGCCATCCAGCCTGGACCACGAAGGAGGACATGCCCTGCCCGGTGTCCACAGTGGAGACCCAGAGCCACTCGGGAGTCATGCCTGCCTCTGGCTTCAAGGGCCCAGAAAACGGCTCCCATGCCCTGCCCACCACTCTCGGCCACTGGCTGCCCAGCACTGGGCACAGGGAGGTGCTTCGTCCCAGGGCCTGTGCGTCTCTCATGGCTGTTGATGACTGACCAATGTGTCAAACCCTCCCCTACCCCCCAACACCCCCACACACAAGCCCAGGCAGCCCGGCTGTCAATCACTGAGCTATAGGCCAGGCTGCCGGTCAGCCCAAGCTTCCGGTGCAGGAAGGGGATCCCATGGACTCCCTGAGTCTGAAGGGCCCTGCTATGGTTCCCAGACCCTACAAGGCGGCAGGGGTGGGGGGGCTGCACCACAGAGAGCCAGCAGCACCTGCTCTGATCCAGGTGTGAAAATGGACACCCTTCTGTGCCCACCGGGGCCGTAAGGTCCCAGGATGGCCCCCCTTGCACCCCTGCCATCACTCCCCTGAAGCCCCCTTGCTGGCTTCCTGTAAGCCAGGGTGTCCCAACCGCAGGGGGACAGGCCTCCCAGCCCTCTGCTGTCCTGCCGGACACTGTGTTTCTCACAGTGCGCCTCTGCCTCTGTCTCAGTGGCCCCTCCCCGCCCTTGATGGCCCAGCCTGTGGGGAGCGCAAGGCTTTAGTCACGGGGCCCAATCCCCAGTAGGCCGTGGTGGGAGGGCCTTGAGCGAGACCCCCTGACCCCAAGGCGGGGTGATTCCCAGCCCCGCCCCCAGACCCAGCAGCTCAGGGAGGGGCTCAGCCTCTCTGGGGCCTGCTTCCCCACTCACTGAAGGAAATGCCAGCAAGGGCACCCACGGGCGAGAAGGCGGTCTCAAGTGGCCTGTGACACACCTTCCGTGGACCGTGGGACAAAAGGAGGCAGGGATGCATGTGGAATGTTCTGGAAGGTGGAGGACCTGGTAGGGCCTCTGGGAGGCGGTGGGAGCTGCAGCTGGGGTTGAGCAGACCCTCAGGCCGCCCTCACCTCACGACCAGTCCCCAGGCTTCCCTGGGAGAGGGAGGCCTTTCACAGGCAAGGCGCGAGGCCGGCCGGGAGCAGGTAAGTGCCCAGGCCAGCCGATATGCCTGGCGGGCAGTTCTGGCGGGACGGGTGTTCAGCCCTGGCCTGTGCTCTGGCCTGATGGGGCAGTCCCAGGATGGACAGGCATCAGCGGGGACAAGTCCAGGCCTGCCAGACCTGAGGGAGCTGACCCAACCCACTCAGCCTTGGTCATTGTTCCCACGGACGGATCCGCACTGGGCAGGCCACAGTCCCTAGGCTCCTGTGTAGGGCTACAGGGACAGTGAGCAGCCACGGTCACCAGGGCTCTAGGCTACCTGGGGAGGGATTCTCAGGGCAGTGATTGACATAGGTGATAGATTTGTCCACACTCACAGGGCTGTACCACGTATCGGCAGCTGTCCTGTCCACCCACCGGGGCCTGCGGTCACCAACTGTGCTGACTAGTGTCTGTCCAGTGGATTATGACTCACGGTGGCTGCCCAGGAATCTGAGCAGAACTGGGCCCCTCAGGGCCCACGAGGCTGTGACCAGCCACCACCAGGTGTGGCTTTGAACTGCCAACCTTTCACCTAGTAATGCAGTGCTTAACTGTGTGTGCCACCAGGCACTTGTTTATATCCATCCATATATACCCAAACCTGGAGCCCAGAGCCACCGAACCCACATGGACTCACAGCGACCCTGCTGGGCAGAGTCAAACTGCCCCGTGGGGCTTTCCTGGCTGGGAAACCAGAACACATGCTTCTTTCTCCCTCCGATCGGCTGGTGGGTTTGAACTGTGACATTTCAGTGAGCAGCCCAGCACTTAACCCACTGCACCACCAGGACTTAATATCTCCTTACGTGTGTACATACAAAACATACATACACATGGATACAAAAACCAGTCTCACTGCCATCAAGTTGACTTGGACTCATAGTGGGTAGAACTGCCCTACTGTTTACAGGACTGGAAAGCCTCATCTTTCTCCCAAGGAGCGGCTGGTGGTTTCAAACTGCTGACCTTGCAGTTAGCAGCAGCCCAATACATAACCATTACACCACCAGGGTTCCCGACATACACACATGCTTATATCTGAACGTAAACATACGTGTATACACACACACACATATATGGTGAGCTGCTAACAGCAAAGTCAGCAGTTCAAACCCATCAGCTGCTCCGGGGGAGCAAGAGGAGGCGGTCTGTCTGCTCCTGTTAAGATTTGCTCTCAGGAAAAATAAAAAATAAAAAAGGTTTGCTCTTCGACAGGGAGGTGAATGGTGCTGTGAGCACGCAGACAGCATTGCAGAGTGGGTGAGGGCAGATGCAGTCAGGTTCAAATGCAACACCTGAGCATCTGATCGCCCTTTAGACCCATTTTAAAGTTGTCCTAGTTTTTAGTATTTTCTGTCTTCTTTTCTATTGAGGGCTTCCTCTAGTTTATGCTGTTATTGCTACTAGCTTTTCTGCCTCTTTGGGTTTTTTCGTTTTGCATATTTTTCGGTATATGAAACCCAGGCTGGGTAAAGCTATAGACACAGGAACTGGATGAATGGTTTCTGGGGGGCATGGTGGGGAGGTTGCAGGGAAATGGGGAGCTAATAACAAGGAGTACAAGAAAGAAAAACATGCTCTAAAATGGATTGTGGTAATGTGTGCCAATCTTCTCGATATGACTGAAGTATGAATTGTAGGATACATGGATTATGTCCCAATAAAACAAAAAAGCCAAAGATTTGGTCTGGGAACTCGGGTTGCTCTGAGTGGGAAAGGCAGTGCGCATGTGAACCGTGTTCAGCACTGAGCCTCCCTCCCCACTTGGCTGGTCACAATGTATCGAGACGGCGCTTCAATCATAACCAGGTTGCCAGCAGACGTGACTAACAATGTAACCAACCATGTAACTACCAGAAGAAGCTGTGTGTGTGTGTGAACCATGTAACTACCAGAAGAAGCTCTGTGTGTGTGTGTGTGTGTGTGTGTGAGAGAGAGAGAGAGAGAGAGAGAGAGTGCTCGCGAGAGGCTGGAGGGGAGAGCAAGGGGAGGTGTCTCCGCTTGTGGCACAAATAATTTTCCTGAAAGCCCCAAACTGCTTGCTGCTAAGAAATAAAGTCTATTAAGGAAAAAGAAACAGGAGCATCGCCCTCCAGAGGGCGAATGGCGCCGGCAGCCAGACCTGCCCCTCAGTTCCAGAACCTCCAAGCCCCCACTTGTCGATTCCACTGCCTCCTCCACGTGGCCCTGGAGCGCCTGCCAGCATTAGCCCCGTGTCCCCCATGACCCTGGGAGCAGCAAAGCTCACCCACCCTGGGCACCATTGCAGGTGGGGCAGATGCCTGAGCAGAGCCTCTGCCCCAACACCCCAGCCCCAAGCTCAGCAGGCACACGCCTGCTTCAGGACCTTGGCATAGGAGCCTGCCCCCATCCCCATGTCCTCTCCCTAACCTCTCTGGTCTCGTCCCAACTGTCCCCTGCTCAGAAAGGCCTTGGCTGCTCCCTGTCCGCACAGCCCTTGGCCCTGTAGAGAGGTGTACGCAGACGCACTAGGCAGGTCACTCGCTGCCTGACCCCTGCAGCACCTGGCAGGGGAGCGAGAGTCACAGGTTGGGCCCAGTCCCCTCCCAGCTCCCTGCTCCCGCAGCGGAGGCCGTGACCTGCACAGAGCTTCACATTCCTCTACCCGGGCCCTTCAGAGAGTCTGGAGACCCACGAGGCCTCAGGGAGTCCCTGGGGAAACATAGGCTTCCAGAGGCCCAGGCACTGGCTCAGGGCCTCACATGTAAGGTGCTCTAGGGGATGTGGGGGCAGGGCATTAGGAAGGGTGGCTGGTGGCCAGCGGGCATTGAACCTGGATAGGAAGTGGGCAGGGCCTCTGCTGGCAGCCAGCACCCCTTCCCTATCAAAGGCTTGGGTGGCACCAACGCCAGGGGCAAGGTCCATTCATGTGGGTGGCTCAGGCCTTTCCTGGGCAGGTAGGGTGGGGGTGGAGGCATGGAGAGCTGGCAGCAGCGGAAGTGACACCTTTCCCCTGGGCAGCGAAGGGTTCAGGGCGTGGGTCCACCCTCTGGACACCCTGTGTCCCCTCCCAGGAGCCTCTGGGGCCACCAAGACCCACAGGACAGGGCATGAGGGTTGGCAGGGCCCCGGCTTGGGCAGTACAAGGATGAAGGGGGGTGGGTGGGTGGTGGTAGTGCCCTTGGCTTCACACATGAGCCTACTGGGTCCTCCTTGTGTGCAAGCTACTCTCAGAGGTGAGGAGACCGCCCTGCCAGAGGACCCCTCAACCCCTGCCCCTCCCACCCCTGCTTCCGAGCCCCCCACCCAACTTTGCTGTCTCCGAGCACAGATGGGGCCACCTCAGTCCTCCCGCTGCCCTCAGCCCTCGCCTGCCCCACGCAGGCCCCGCCCAATACCCACAGGGCCTGTAGCCCGGCCCCCTCAGCCACCGGCTCACCATTTGCTCAGGCCTCGCCCCACCCCGCCCCGCCCCTCCCCGCCCCGCCGGCCACTCACCCACACATGCCACTCAGGGTCCCTCCCAGCAGGGAGCCGAGGATGAGGCCGACACCGAAGCAGAGACCCAGCCGGCCTAGGGCCGTGGGCCGATCCTCGGGCGGGGACAGGTCCGTGATGACCATCTGGGCAGCTGCAGGAAGGTTGGGGGGCTGAGTGTGTTGCTCCGCCCCGCCTGCAGGGTCCCGCCCCCAGTGCCCTCGAGACCACGCCCAACACCTCTCACCCATACCCCTGACCCCGCCCCTCGAGCTAGGCTACACCCCTCCAGTGCCTCTCACCTGCAACTAAGCCACTCCTCATGTCAGTCCTCAATGGCAGGCCACGCCCACAGCTATTACCCCGCCTCCTGGGTTAGGTCACGCCCCAGGTCATTACCCCGCCCCGGAGTCACGCCACGCCCCCACACCATCTGCCCCTCCTCCCCAAGCTCCGGAGCTCAGGCCCAGCCCCAGGCCCCACCCCCACCCCACGGGCCACCTGCCTACCTGGCATGGCGTGCATGAACACGCTGGGCAGACGGGAGAGGAAAAGCAGGACCACACCGGGCAGGGCCGGGCTGCAGGCAGCCGCCATGAGCAGGTAGAGCGTTGAGGCCGCCAAGAAGGACAGTGTGAACGCGGCCCGTGCCCCGCGCTGGTCTGCGAACCTGCGCCCGGGCATGGGGTCAGCTGGGTAGGGTTCCACCCCTGAACCCCACGGACTGCAAGCCCCACCCTAGCACCCCTCAGAGTGGGAGCCCACCCCTGCACCCTTCACAGACTGGGAACCCCCACCCTTGCCAGCCACCAGTCTGGGGACCCTCACCCCTGCCACCCATCAGATAAAGGTCCTGCTGGCATCTGCCGCCCCAGGCCATCAGTGGGCCCTCCACCTCTCCAGAGCTCAAGGAGAGGTTGGGAGGGGGACAGGGCAGACCTCCCTCCTCTGGCCTCAGTTTCCCCTCCTCCCTGCACTCCTGGGGGCAGTGAGCTGGATTCTGCACAAAGCAAGTGTAGGCTTGCAGGAAATCCTGCCAGGCTGAAGCTGGGACCCTCCCCCAGGGCTCTTTCTGGTGGGCATGGACCCCCAGGCCCCCCTCATACCATACGGCCTCCATGAGGAGGATCCTCCCCAACGTCACCCTAAAGATTGGAGTGCTGCTCACAGTGATGCCATGTGGCTGCTGTGTCCCGGAGACCAGGGGGGGTGCGGGCCACGGTCCCTGGGAGGCCCTGCCTGCAGCCTCTGCATGTCCCTGAACACCTTCAGTAAGAGCTGCCGGGGGCCTGTCCTGGGCGTCCACTGAGGGTCACTGTTAGAGCCTTCCTGGACGTGTGTGTGCTCGCAGAACTTGGGGGTGGGGGTGGGGGCAGGTTACTCATCTGTGGTCAGGTAGCAGGGGTGAAGTGGAGAGCCCGCCTCTGAGGGGTGGGTGAGGATACCCTGAGTAAGCCCTGGGTCACCCCACCCCTCGGTACCTGCCGAACACGGGCCCGCCCAGCAGCTGGAGCACCCCGAAGGTGGTCTGCAGGTAGCCGAAGGCCACGGAGTCCAGGCCCAGACTGCGGGCCAGGTACTGAAACACAGGACACCCGTGGGAGGGACTGGGCATCGTTCCTGAGAGGCCGCATGGGGAAGGTGATATGCGGTCAATTGTCCAGGCCACCTGTGACCTTTAGGAGGTGACATTGCCAGCAGGACAGGGGCCTGTTTTGGTGACTCTTGGCCAAAGCTTATCCTCCAGGCTTTTGTGTCCCCCTCCCTCCACAGGTGAGCCGGTGTACCCCCTCGCCGCTGGACCACTCACCCTCTTTCCCATCTCTGAGGATCAGTCCCACCACCTCTCTGAGCAAATTCCCCCCTCTTCCCGCTTCCCCCTCCTCACTGTGAGAGCCCCACTTGCCACTATCCCACCTGCCCACCCCTCCATCCATCCCAGCCTCTGGCCGCCTTCAGGCCACCTTCAGGTCTGGGCCCTCCCAGTCCCCACCTCCTGCCACCTCCCTCCACTTCACCTGTCCTTCACACCAGCCAAGCTCCATCTAGAGGGGCCAGCGCACATCTCCCTGCCTCCATCCGGCCCCACCCTCTCCTGGAGGAAGGGGGCACCCGGGTGCTTCCTTCCGGCATACTCCCTTCCCCTCTCTGCCCTCCTTCTAGCCCCACTTCGGCCCATCCCTCAGAAGTATGCACCTCTGAGCTGTTGAGGTCCAGAGGGACCCCAGAGCCAGGCCCTCTCTGCCGGACAAGGGTCCACCCCACTGTCCACCACTCCTGAGTCTGAAAGCAGCTCCAGGGCCAAGTGTGGCCACAGCGGCGCTCCCAGCACCCCCAGGCTGGACTTGCTTACAGCCACCCCATCCTGAGTGGTCCTCGGTCTCCCTCACCACACCCACACCGAGTCCCTCAGCACCCTCAGCTGATCCACACCCCAACTCCCAGCTCCCTGTCCTTCCAGCTCTCCACCCGGATCCCTCAGCCCCTGGTCCACCTTGCAGCCCAGGTCCGGAGTGGCAGTGTGACTCATATGTCACAATGAATCCTTCCGTCCGCCAGGACACAGTCACCGTCCCTGACTGCAGGCCTGAGCCAGCTGCAGCGGCCATCTGAGCCCCGTGCACCCCTCCTCACCTTATAGGCCCTCACCCCTGGGCCACTGGGCCATTCTGCTTGTCAGAGCCAGGCGCCCTGCGTGTGTACGTGTGCCGCAAATCCCCAGCTTAGGGCCAACTTCAGTGGCACCGTCCTTTCGTCCCCCCCTCTCTCTGCCTGGGCACCTGGGCAGTCTTAGAGGCACAGTGGCTCCATGTTGGGCTGGGATCCGCATGGTCTCTCCAGTTTGAAACCGCCAGTAGCTCGGGTGGAGAGAGACGGCTTTCTACCCCTGTGAACAGCTGCAGTCTCGGAAACTCACGAGGGGGCTCTGCGAGTCAGCACGGGCTCAGTGGCAGCGCCCAAGAGCCTGTGGGCTAGTTCTCCTCCCTGAGCTGTGCTGCCGGGAGGACATCACAGGTTCCAGGACCCCCGGGGGCATCTCTCTGCCCACCCAGTCTCTGTGCCCTTCCCCCAACCGTGTGTGCCTGCTGCCTGTGTCTGCGTGCCGAGAACCTCCACTGCTTGGGTAATGCTGCTGCCGACACAGAAGGCAGGAGGCAGTAACATCACTTTCACTCACGTGCCTTCCTGTGGTGGTCTACTACCGAACTCAAATCTCTGAAGCCCCCTCCTCACCCCAACTGGGCGCTGGCACTGCCATCACCTCCAGCCCAGCCTGGGACTGCCACTCAGCAGCCTTCACGACCTGGCCACTCACAAGCCTCTGGCGGGTTTCTCAAGGTGGCCGGGCCCAGTCCCACCCAGCTGAGGAGAAGAGCTCCCACCACCAAGGGTCAACTGCCAGGGGCCCGAGGGACGGACGGGCAGTGGACAGCCAGCCAGGCGGTGTCCCAGACCTGGTGGGGGTGGGGGGAGTGGTCATCCTGCAGTGGTCATGTGCAGGAGTTCCCTGCACATTCGGGACAAGGAGAAATAGAACCCTCTAGCTCAGGGGTCTGCAAACTTTTAAAACAGGGGGCCAGTTCACTGTCCCGCAGACCCGTTGGAGGGCCGGACTACAGTTAAAAAAAAAAACCAAAAAACTATGAACAAATTCCTATGCACACTGCACATATCTTATTTTGAAGTGAAAAAACAAAAGGGGGAAAAACACCCGGCAGGATGGATAAATGTCCTCGGTGGGCCGCATGTGGCCCGCGGGCCGTAGTTTGAGGACACCTGCTCTAGAACAGGTGTCATGTGGTGGGTGCTGACAGGGCTCAGGGCAGGTTGACTGGTCACGGCAGCCTTAAAGCGTGTGCTGGACAGAGGAGCCACAGGGCACCAGCCCCAAGGTGGGAGGGAGGCGGAGCCCAGGAACAGAAAGAGGACAAGGGAGGTGTGTGCGGAGCCCCACTGTTGATGGTCTGGGGGAGGGGGGGCGCTCACCGGCATGACTGAGAACTGCATGAAGAGGCAGGAGAACTCCAGGGTGGCCAGCAGGTAGGTCAGCAGGAGGACCCTTGGCCGGTCCAGAGAGCCGGGGGGCTGGTCCTGGCCCCTGGGCGTCTCGACTGCCCGCATCCTGGCAGGCACTGCAGGGGAACTGGAAGAGATGGCCAGAGATCGCCCCTGCTGAGCCATCCCGCGGGCAGAGGGCAAAAGTCATGTTGGTGAGGTGTGCTGAGTCACCCGCAGGCAGGAAGCTCAGGCACCCACCTCCCCAGAGGAGCTCCCTGCCCCAGTCAGCCAACCGCCTCCAGCTCCGGGTTGGAGGGTCCCCAACACACATTGGTGTCCAGGTTCTCAGGCCCACTGGGAAAGGGGGGGGGGGCGCAGCTAAGGTGTGCCTCCATCAGGAAAGCATCAGCACCCCAATTTTAGAGGGGCTTAGGCCCCACACGAGGAGCTCTAGTGGCCCTGTGGGCTCAGCACTGGGCCAGGGAGAAAGATGAGGCAATGGGCTCCCATGCAGAGTTACAGCCTTGGACCCGTCCGGAGCTGTGCTACGCTGTCCTGGAGAGTGGCTGTGAGAGGGAACAGACTTGATGGGAAGGCCCAGTGGGGAGGAGGTGGCCCAAAGGCTCTGGTCAGGGTGGGGGCGACTTGACCCTGGGCCTCCCCCTTGAGCTGACAGTGCACACCCAGGAGGCCCCTGTCATCAGGGGCGCTGGGTGGTTACTGGGACTGAGGACTGGAGTTCTGTGGACCAGTCTAATCTGGTCCGGTACCAGGCCTGGGTCCAGAGCCAGCCTTCCACCCACCACCCTGGGGCAGACTGTCCCCCGCACCTGGCCCACCGGCCCGCGGTCAGATGCTTCAGTCGCTAGCACCTGGCAGTGCGCTTGCTTAGAGGGCAGACTTGAGGTCCGAGGGCCGCGCCGGGAAGCGTCTCAGCGCCAGGAGGGGGGCCCCGCCCCCACTCGGGGTGTGGGCGATGGGCGGCGGCGGCGGGCGCGCGGTAGCACCTCGAGAGGGTCGCGGCTTTCGCTGCGTGGGCACTCCAGTGCGGAGCCTGGCCGCTGGTCCGGCGAGCTCCGAATCCCGTCTTCCGGGGCTGCGCTGGCCCCGCCCCCGCCCCGAGCCCCGCCCCTTGGCGCTGGCACAGCCGGCCCGCCCCTCCCTCCTGCGGGGACCCAGGAAACTGAAGCTCCGCCCTCTCAGCGCTCCGTGGGGGCCGGGGCTGGTGTTGGCGGAGGGTGGGCATGGGCGCTTAGGTGGAAAAGGTGTACGGGGGTAGGAGGAGGAATTGAGGGAGGAAGAGGGAGGGAGTGAACGGAGGGCAGGGGTCGGGGGCAAGAAGGCAGGTGCAGGGATGGGGATGGAGGACTCAGGGGAGAGAAGGGGCAGGAGGGCGTGGTCCGGCTCCCCAGGCCCAGCGAGGGTCTGCTCTGAGACGTCCCCACCTTCCCCCTCCAGGGAGCAGTGGCCAGTACTTCCCACCACAGAGGTGGAGGCAGCCCGACTTTCTGATTCTGCTGGCTGCTCCCCCTGCACCCTTCCTGGGCCACTTCAGCCCTTTGCAAAGCCAGCACACACTGTCCCCAGCACCAGCTGGGCCATCAGAGCCACCTGACCAGGGCCTGCCTGCCCTTGGGCTCTGTGCTGTCTGCAGGCCTATCACAGCGGCCGGACTTCTGTCCTGCCTTGAGGTGGCTGCCCAAGAGCAGGCCTGAGGCCCAACTAAACACAGTCCTGGGCAAGCTGGAGAAGCAACCAGTGTCCAAAGGAGGGACCCAGGGATAGACAGGGGAGTGGGGACAGGGTCGGACAAGGGGGGTGTCCAGGGACAGACAGGGGACTCACAGAACAGATGGGGACTCAAGGGATGGACAGAGGCCCCCAAAGTCTGTCCCGACAGTTGACTGAGGATTGGCAAGGGTCCCCCGACACACACACACACACACACACACACACACACACACACACACACTGGTGTCATTTTGGGGAGGGGAGGGGACCTCTCAGCACAGTGTGATCGGGG
>NW_022111317.1:316187-317451 GCF_000313985.2 Echinops telfairi | reverse complement strand
ACACACACACACACACACACACACACACACACACACACACACACTGGTGTCATTTTGGGGAGGGGAGGGGACCTCTCAGCACAGTGTGATCGGGGACATGGTTGCACCTGCTAGCCACCCCCTAACCCTGGCCAGGCTCACTGCCACCTCCCTAGAGGCAGGGGAGGACAGGAGTCTGGGCCCCCTAAGTCCAGTGCCCAGAGGACCCCTATGGATGACACAGCCAGGGTCACCTGGCACTGCTCAGGGCAAGGGCCTGGGAGGTAGGGGAGGGTGAAAAGCCTGGGGGTGTAGGAGACACCATGGAAACACCAGGTGGCTTCATGGTCGGGGGGCATTGTCCCTGAGAAAGTCCAGAGCCCCCACCTCCCAGCACCCATCAGGCCTGGCTGCTGCCCACAGGCCTGGCTCCCCCAGGGCCGTCCAGGCGGGGAATGCAGGGGTGGACAGAGGCATGGGAACAGGCTGGAAGGGGCGCCTACTCACCGGGACCACTTCCTTCCCTTCCTCTGGGACAGCGGACAGGACTGCGGTCTGGGGAACTGGTTGGAGCAGCTCAGCCCGGCCAGGCCCCAGCTTCCTGGTATGGGGCAGCGTGGGAAGCCCGCCCTTTGGGGCTGGAAGGAAAGGGAAGCCCCAAACCCCACTTCCTCCCCAGGCTGGAGGCAGGGCTGTGGGCCAGGCTTACCTCTCCCTCAGCTGCTCAGCCAACACGCCTGCAGACCCGTCCCCACGCCACCAGGGACTGTGCAGCGGGCAAGGGGTACCTGAAGTCTGGACAGAGGCCAGGAGTCCCAGAGGGCCAGGAGGTGGGCGTGTAGCAAGCAGGGCTGTGTGTGTGCTCACGCATAGAGCAAGGCCACTGTGTGCTGGAGATGAGGCTGCTGGGAGACTTAGGGGCATCCCTGCAAAATGGGGAGAGGCCATGAAATAGGCAGCCCGTTGAACCTGGTACCTGCCACGTGCGCTCTCTGTGCCAGCTCCTGGGGGCCTTGGCATAGAAATGACCCAGGACCCCTGCCCTGCAGCCCCGGCATCACAGTGCATGTGTGTGCCCTTGCATGTGCGTACATGTGTGGACACAAAGAGAAATTTGCCACCTGCTACCTCCTGAGGTTGTGGCCGTGTCCCCAGAGCATGTGAGGGTCTACGTACCAAGGTTAAGAACCTGCTTGAGGAAGGACATTGGGCCTCCACTCAAGTACTCCCTCAACACAAGAATACTTTCTTCTAGTAAATTGGCATTCTATGATGCTCACCTTCC
>NW_022111317.1:307102-315244 GCF_000313985.2 Echinops telfairi | reverse complement strand
TGTTTTGAGAAACGATGTACAAATGCGCTTTACACAATTGATGTGTGTATGGATTGGGATAACAGTTGTATGAGCCCCTAATAAAATGTTTAAAAAAAGAACCTGCTTGAGTTCCAGAAAGATCTGACTGCTTGGGGAGGGGGGGTGCGGGTGTATGGCCCTGGGGCTGGGTGTGACCTGCAGCTTTATGGGGGTGCATTGGGGGCAGGTCGCCCATCCTGGGAGCCACAGGCTCAGGAGGGCACCAGCGCCGGGTGGGAGGCAAGTTCCTCCCAGGGAGGCCTGGTTTTGACTGCTCTGTTCTGACTGTCAAGGTACCCATTCGGCAGAGACTGAGTTCGCAGGGATTTTGGGGTGGGATGGGGTGGGGAACAGGGGCTGGAAGGGAACCTGGTCACCTGCCTCCAGGTCCCCCAGGCTACATATTTCGCTGCTTGGTCAGAGGACACACAAGCTTCAAGTTCCCCAGGAAGGCATCCAGGCCTCGGGCGAGTCACCTGGTTTTCAGGTGAGGAAAACAGACAGTTAAGCGGCCCAAACCAGTTCCTCTCTGTGGGCCCACCTCCCTGCCGGCTCCTGCACATTCATCACAAGAAGAGGCTGCAAACACCCATGCTCCTCCCTGCAAGGCCCTCATCTGGCCTTGGCCCTGCTTACAGGGGCCCCTCCGTCCCCCAAACTCAGCCCACAGTCAGCATGGTCTCGGACTCCACCAGCCAGCAGTCCAGATGAGGGACCACCAAGTAGCCTGAGGATTCTGGAGAAGTCTGAGGAGGGGTCCTCAGCACCCCTGGCCATGCTGACTCTAGGTGGCCACTGTGCAGGGGTGGGTGGGTGGGGGTGTTGCAGCCCTGGCTGCTCCGTGCCCGACCACATGGCTTTACTGCTCAGCCTGGGCAGCCAGTGCCACGGAGCTTGGGTATGGGAACCCCTGGAACCTCCCTCTACCGGCCGATCCCCTCCTCCTATACATCAGCCCTCCCCACCTTTGATCAGTTAGTTGGCCCTTGGTGTGCCGGGGTGAGTCCTGGCTTATTCCTTTAGAGCTCCAGCCTCTGCCAGGTACCCTGCCCACTGGGGAGATGGTGTGGAGAGTGAGGTGGACATCAGATGATCGTTGGATGCTTAAGGTAGGGCTGCCAGTGGTGGCCAAGCCGAGCACAACCGCTGGTACCCGGATTGCCTCCCTGGCACTTCTCTGGGCACCCTGACCAACACCCAGGCTCCGGCTTAAATCAAACCAGTCAGTCATCCTAGGAGGGGCTGATCTTAAAGTCATGTCTGACCGGGGGGTTTCTGGGGTCCTACCTGGGAACTTGAGCCCCCCAGTGGGGCTGAGGACAGGAGAGAGCCTCCTTACTAGTTTGGGATTCGGGGCAGCCGCGGACAGAACTGCCGCCAGTTAGGCCAGGCATATTGGGTGCTGGGTGGGTGGGAGGAACAGTCATGTGTCTACGCACGGGCCCTTTCTAAACTGCTCACTGACGCCACTGGGGGTGCCTCACCCCCTCCCCAGCCAGCATGCTCCCCCATCTCATGCAGAGGCGGGTGGAGTAGATGAGGCTGCGGCTCTGTCCCCTGGCTGGCTACCCTCTGCGGGTGGGGGGAGGTCGGTGACAATGAGAACAAAGCCACTGGACCGCCAGGCCCCATGAGCAGACAGAGGTGAGAGGCCAAGCTTGTGCCCAAAGTCACACAGCCAGGAAGGCCACCCCCTCCATGCCAGGCTCACCTGCATCCTATGCATGCCCCCTCCTACCTCGTCTTCCTCACTTCTGCACACCTGCACACCCCAGGGTCCCAGAGCCCTGTGGCCATGGCCCTCCAAGCCCCCAGCCCTTCTGCTGGCCAGGGCCACCATCAGGCCCTGCCGCTTGAGAGGGACCCTGGTCCCCAGCCTCTCTCTAGCTCCTGGCTCTCATCTTTGGGAGGGGCCTGGGAAAGGTACCTCCCACCTGGGACCCCTTGTAGCGTCCTCAGGCCCCCAGCTCCACATCCCAACCCTTCTCAAGGAGCTGGGTTCAGGTGGGAAGGCCCACTGTACCCCAGTTCCCCGGCAGGCTGTGGTACGGGCATGGATAAGATAGCCTGCAGGTGAGCCCCTGCCTGCCTGGTTGCTTGCAGGTTGTCCTGAGATTCTAGATTAGCTTGGGGTGGGGGTGGGGAGGGTGCCAAGGAGGCCCAGGCTTCATGTCCGTTCTTGTCTGCTGCCCCGGTCCCTGGATCTGTAGGATGGTCAGGTGCCACTCCGACTGTGACATCCCCTGCGTGACATCTATGCTAGAAGTTTGTTTCAAGGCACTGAAGGGGGTGTGTGTCCCCTCTGCTGGACTGCAGAGAGGGGGTGGGTATGTGTGTATGAAATGAACCTCAGCAAGGCAGAGGGGGCTAGGACCAGGCCAGGCCTGGGGCGGGGCCCAGGGAAGGCAGGAAGAGGAGGAGGAGCTAGGGGTGAGAAGGAAGGGGGAAGGAGGAGGTGTGGCCAAGGGTGGGAGGGAAAGGGGGGCAGGAAGGAGGATAGGGGCAGCAGGGAGGGGAGGGACCACCCCCACCGGCCCACTTCAGCCCATAGTGGCCCAGTATCAGGCCCATTGTCTGGTGCCCCTTCCCTGCCCCCCCATCCAAACCTCACCCCCACTCTACCCGTCCATCCAGGGCTAGGGCTGGAAGCGATGGAAGGGACTTTAATTCCCACTATGGGGTGAATGACTGCCCCCTCAAGACACCCAGGGGCATTGGCTTTTGAAAATGAAGTTCTATCCATGGGCCACCAACTGTTGGCACGGGGGAGGTCCTCAGACAGATACGCCCTTGCCCAGCCGGGGCCCACAGGTGTGAGGCTGGAAGGGGCGGGCGGTGCCAGGCTGCTCCTGGTGGGCGGGGCTTTCCGCATCTCCGCTGGGTGCTGTGCCGACTCCGGACACCAGGAGGCAGCAGACGCTCAGTTTTGGCGCTCAGGGCCGAGCTGCTGGGCATGCAGGGTGGGGCGACAGGACAGACTAGATTTGCTTCAGGGCTGCTTCAGCTAGGCACCTACTGTGCGTCCCCTGGGTGAACGTGCAGGAAAGGCTCTGGGCCGCATTTATCCCTCTAGGCTGGTGCTGACCGGTCCCGAAAGTAATTGGCAAGACTGGAAAGAGGTGGTGAATGAATGAAGGAGCGCATAAATGCTTGAGGGGAGGAGGCAAGAGCCGGCCCCTTCACCACACCGTGGGCTCACTGATGAGAAGGGACCCTCGCCACATACAGCACCTTGGTTCCTGGGCCTCATCCTCTCTGTCCAGGGCCCAGGTCCAGCCCCTCGCTCGCACAGGAGGGTGGGGGACAGCTGGGGGCACTTAGAGCTCTCTGGGGCAGCCCCCAACCTGCCCTCAAAGTTGGAAGCAGAGTGTGTGTGTGTGTGTGTGTGTGTGTGTGTGTGTGTGTGTGTGTGTGGTGCCTCATGGGCAGGGGATAGGGGCTTGTAGGGGTCCCCCCAGGAAGCCAGGGGTGGGGATGGGGTGTAGGGAGGTGGGTTTTTTTTTCCCCGGTTTTTCCTTCCCTGCTGAAGGGAGAGGCCAAGCCTGGGTTTGTCTTGGGAGAGAACTAAAACATTCAGTACAGAAAAAGGCAAAATCCTGGGTTAGCTGGGCCCAGTGGGGCCCAGTGAGACTCCCGAGGGTGAGCAGAAAGGACCAGCCAGCCACCCCTGGCCAGGGCACCTTGCTCCCGTTGCTTCTCGCAGCCTCCCTGGCGGGGCCCCGCGGATTCCAGGAGCCAGGACCCCGGACCCCAGCACAAGGCCACCCCTGTAATCAGAGCCGGCCAGATCACGCCATGCGGCGTGCAGACGTGTCGTGGGGGCCAGCACCTGCGGGGGACGTGCCTGGCAGCCGCCCCAAGAACAGCTCGTCCTTGGGGGGCGGGGCGAGCAAGCGCGGGAACTCGCTGCGGGGGTGAGGGGTGGGGGGGCGTTCTCCCGGCCACTGGGCCCCGGGCCAAGGGCGCGCTGGGAAAGCTTGGGGCTCATCCGGAGCCCCCGCCCCGCCCGGCCCCTCAGGGCCCCAAGCTCTAGGACGACTCCTGCCCCCATTTCACGGAGAAAGCTGAAGGCTTGGCCTCCCTGCCCCGGGTGGGGACAGAGCCAGCCCCGGGGCCCCTGCAGCTGGAGGCGCCGGATGGGGCGGTGAGGGGGCGGTGTCTGCAGGATGCGGCCCTTGAGATGCTCAACCTGGCTCCAGCGCTGAGTGTGGGAGGGGGAGCTGCATCCCGGGACCCCTGCCTTCCCCTTCTTTCCTGTCCTTGTGCTCACTGGTCTCCCGAGGGTGGTTTGACCCCCTCCTTTGAGCTAAAGTTTCGATTGTGAATTGGGTGGAAGTTTGCAGAGCAAACTGATTTTGCATCCACAATCCTGATCCTTGATTTATGACATCGATTGCAACCCCTGCCCTCTCCCCATATCGTCCCTGTACTGCCCCTTCCGCGAGTCCTGCTTTCTCCTCCCTTCCTGCCGCTCCGCATGGTCCTTGGACACTGCCCCTTGGCTCCCATTTGGCTGATGGTCCTAAGGAGGCCTGACCTCCCTGAGTTCATGGATGCCTTCTAGGCCTGCCTGCTGTCCGGCAGGAAGTTGAGCCTTAAGGGTGAGCTTAGATCTAGGCTCCAAGGGTCTCTAAGGGTCAGAGTCTTGGGGAGCAGGGAGGGCTCACCGGTGTCTTTCACTAGGAACCTGGTTTTGGTTTGTTTTTCCAAGGTGATCTCACCTTAAACATTTTGGTCTCCATTTCCCTCCACTTTATGCAGGACCTTCGACCACGAGCCCCTTCGTGAGGGTCCTTCCTGGTGGCCAGCCACCATCTAGTTCTGTCCTGCGGCTCTTGGAGGAGGTGGGGGTTTGATCCGGCTTCTTTGTCCTGGGTGGGGAGAGACCAGTCACTGCGTCTAGATGGCCCCTCACAAGCCTCGAAGACCCCGGCTCTTCCCACCGAAGCAGGCTGTAGAGCATTGTCCTTGTGAACTCTCTCCTGCCATCTGACCGGTGTCTCCCCGACACAGTGGTCCCTCCCGGGAAGGGTTCCTGGGCCCAGGGACTGGATCCCCTCAACATGTTTGTTGCTAAGACGGTTTCATAACTCTGCATGCCCCTACCACCTCCTCCAAATGCTCTCTGATACCGGGGACTTTCAAAAAGTTCGTATAAAAATTCTATGACCGTTTAGTTCCATGGATCCCTGAACCCTGGGAAGCCCCTCACCCCCACCCCCACCCCCACCCCATATTCACGGGGAGAGTTACACCCTGACACATGCTTGTGACCCAGTGCTGTTCTTCCCACCCCTGCTCAGCTTCACTGCCTGGCTGTGATGAGATCTTTCTTGAGGCCTGAAATTTCCTGGAAAAAGACAAATATTTCAATCTGGACAGCTGGGGGTGGGGGGCCTCACAACCTTGGAAACTGCCCGAGGCAGGGCTGCTCCGAGGCGAGGCGAGGCCCAGCCCCCATCATCAGTGACTTTCTGGTTCACATTGGTCCCTGCCCCAAGACAGGCGCCCCCAAACCTCAGCTTCGGGGCTCCCCCTAGGCTATAGGCCAGAGGGCGGGTGCGGGTCGGAAAGAAACTGCGGGCGAGCCAGGTGAGGCCGCAGGGTGGATGTCAGCCGCCAGGGGGCAGCGTGGGGCTGCATAGCGGGCTTGCAGGGCGCATCCCAGATCCTAGGCTGGGGATACTTGCCCTCGCCCACCTCGGCTGCAAAACAGGGAACCCCCCAGTGTAGACCTGCGGGGCGTCGTGAGGCTTGACATGTGGGTGACACCCGGTGAAGTGAGCGTGCTCAGCTGCCCTAGCCTCCTCCGGGAGGTTCGGAAGGGTTTTGATATTTTCAAGTTGGCGGTACACACACTGCTGAAGGAGGGTTCTCTTCCAAGGTTCTGCATGGGAACAGCTCATCCTGTTGTTTCACCAGCGCTATGAACCTGCCCTGGCCCCCACCCAAGCGCTTCCAGCTCCCCAGAATGGGGGGAGGGCACATGTCCCCTAAGCCGTGAGCCCGCTGCCCCTCCCGAGGTGACTTCTCTTCCCTGGGTGTCGGAAGAGCACACAACCCTGTTGGCGCCTGAAGTCTCCATAGAAATGTCCCTGGTCGTGGACGAGGGGGTGGGGAAAGGCTCCATCACCTGGCATTCTGGGGTTCCAGGACGGGGCAGCTCCCTGCCACGTTACCAGGGGAAGGCATGCTACTCAGACGTTGCACCAGACCGCCTAGCCCAGTGTCTCGCGGGCACAACTCTCCAATGAAAGTTGATTTTTCGTCCCTCCACCAAGAGCCTCGGTGGTCCCTCCGGGTTTGGGGGAACCCATGGTCTGTGGCGCAAACTGGTCACTCAGCCCCACCTCGCTGGGGAGGGACAGGGGGTGGTCTTCTCTGAGTGGGGGTGCTGAGTGCACGGGTATGGTGGACAGGCAGCACTGTTCCGAGCCCCAGAGAACAGAGGAGACTGAAAAATATGCAAGATGCTCAACAAGGGGCCAGGCAGGAGCACCTCTGGCAGTGGGCTTCCCTACCCCTGTGCCTGGTGGATCTGGGACTCCGGGGTGAGGGTGGGTGCAGAGCACCCCCGGGGGGGGCACCCCTTCCCTGCTCTGTTCTCAAAGCAAACGCACAGCCCAGACTTTGTCCCCCTGGCTTCCTGGGGAAGTCCTTCTCGGACAAACTAGCCACTCTGTTGGTGTATCCAGACCAGATGTTTGCTTGCTCAGGGGCCCTTGGAGTGGGTGGGGGACGGGGCCTCTGCTTGGAGCCGGGCTCTCAAGCCCCCGAGCACAAGGACAATCCTTCTCCAGGTTTGTCCCAAAGGCTGGCTTGGGGGAGGGAAAGGCAGCTGGCTCCTGGAACTAGAGGTTTTATCAGTCCTCTCCCTCCATCCAAATGGCACCGCCCTCTTCCCCTCTGCCTTCTCTGTGGCTTGGAGGAGTCAGTGCGAGCCCCCCACCCTCAAGAGGTGGCGGGGTTCCCTGCTCTCCCTGCCTGAGTCTGCCCACCCCCTGGGCTCCTCTCATGCACAAGGCAAGAGCCCTCTCCCTAAGGCACTCACTCCACACGATCTACTACCCCCCAACCCCACCCCCGCCCCACTCAGCCCCTCAGTCACACTGCCCAGGGGGCTGGGGCCTCCCGGGGGGGTGGGGGGGTGGGGGATGGGCCTGCTGCACCTGGGCACCCGCTCTCTGTCTCCCACCCCTGAGAGGGCTGAAAAAAATCCCACCCTCACAGCCCTGGGCTTGCTGGGCCAGTCTCTCTGATGGCCCACCTGGTCTGTCCTCCCTCCCCAGACCCCCTCTGCCCCTGGGTGTGCTGGGCTGGGGCCCCTGGGACCCACCGCTTATCTCAGAGTCTGGAAGCTGTCCAGCCAGGGCAGGCTGGCTATGGTTCTCTTCTGCCTAGCAACGCCTCGCCTCGTGACGGTGCAGGGGTCACCCAGGATGAGGACTGAGAGCCCAGGGCTGGGACCCTCAGGGGGCCTGGGATCCCCGGCACCTCACCCCCACGCTGGGCTGCTCCTGGCCCCCAGGGAGGGGCCACTGTCCCACGACAGGCTTGACCAAGGAGAGGGCAGCAGGACCTCACCACGGCTTCCTGGTCCAGTGGGAGCAAGGCTGGTGTGGGCAGGAGGGGCACTGGGTCCCTGCTCTGACACCCGGCGCTGGTGTGACCTGGGCCAGGCCATTCTTCCCCCAACGGTCAGCACATTCATGGGAGCAGGAGGGTGGAAGGTGCCAAGCCCCTGTAGTGGACTGCTCCCCTCAGCTGATCCAATCCGCCTCACACCCCAGTCCAGTTCCTTTGTGAGGTTGCCCTGGGGACATGCACACAGGGAATGCCACAAAATGTGGGTCACCAGCACCCCAAGAAAGAATCCTGTCCACTTTCCAATCCAGCACCAGGGGGTTGAAATGCACTCTAAGTCGCGGGGTGGGGGGGGCCGGCTGGGCATGGGGGCCTGCTGGCCAGGGAGTGGTGGCTCTGTACTATCGGCCAGCCTATGGCCCTTCACTGGGTAGGGGACAGAGTGGGTGGACAGGCACTAAATCCCAGGCTCAAGAAGTCCACCGGACGCCCCTTGGGGGCAAAACGGAGCCATCTGCTGCCCCTTCGAGAGGGCGG
>NW_022111317.1:298158-305743 GCF_000313985.2 Echinops telfairi | reverse complement strand
GCCCCGGCGCCGGTGGCGCGCGCCCCGACCCCGCCGCCCGGCCCGGCCCCCGACGCGCCCCAGGACGACGGTGAGGAGGAAGAGATGGAAGAGCCGCGCAGCCCGGAGCCCGTGGGGGACACTCTGCACCCCGGGGTGGCCGCGCGCCCGGCTCCCTCGGCGCCCGCCGCCAACGCCGCTGCCAACTCCGGCGGGGCCATGAAGAAACTGTCTGGATCGCTGGTCTCAAGTGAGTTGGCCGTCTGTGATGCGCGGGAGGGGACTCGGGGCGGTTGGGGGCGCCCCGAGCCCCTCCTGGCGTCTAACGGGTTAAGGCCGCTGCGGCGGCGGGTGGGTTGGTGGGTGGGTGTGGGGGGTGGGTTCTTGGCCGCGGGACAAGGGGAAGTGCTTACGCTGCACTTTGCTTCGACCTCAACAAAGCTGACCGTCCGTCTGCGGACCTGGGCGCCCCCCTTCCCCTCCCTCCTCCCCGCGGGTCCTGACTTCGGTCTTTGCTATCCCGATCGCCAGCAGACTTTTACCCCAAGCGTAAAAGGGTTGCATCCGAGGCCAAAGGATCGTCCAGCGAGGTGGCCTCTGGCTGCAGTGCCCCCGGATCCCCAGCTGCCGTCGGGTCTGCAGAGCAAACTCCCCGCAAGCGCTTGCGGTAAGTCAGGTGAGTATGCTGGCCGGCCCGGGACTTGGGAGGGGGGAAGAAACAGGGCGGGCGCTCCCCGCAGGTCTTGGGGGACATGTGGGGGGGCCGGCACTCATCCCTTGTCTCTTTCAACCCCCGCCCCCACAGTCTGGCAGTGGAGGAGCCTCCAGGGAGCCCCTCGAGGGAGCACCAGAGCAGCTCGGCTCGAACCGTCCATGTAGCAACAAAAGGGCCCGCGGTGGCAGTCGCGGAGGATCGGCTGTTTTTTGTGTTTTAAGTCGTTGGAAAACTGTGCAATGTACTAAGATCGCCCTTTCTATCTCATTGTTCTCTGCGGGAGGGTGCACTGTCCACCCCAGACTAGGGGAGAGCGCTGTAAGAGTCATTTATATAAAGTGTTTAATCTCTGCTGCAACTCAGTGCTAAAGAAAAAAGTAAAATGGAAAAAAAAAGAGAAAAAATCAGAAAAACATGTATATTTGTACAAAAAATTTAAGAAAGTTATACTAACTTATATTTCTATTTATGTCGAGGCGTGGGCCACTCTGCCACGCCCTTGCCCGGTCACTGGTTGATGCCAACGCAAGGTCACCTGCACCTGGTCACTCACCACACCTTAAATGTGTCTTGACAGTGGGATGGATCTAGGGGAGGGCGCCCCCCGCAGCTGCCAACCGACCTAAACGCCGCCACACAGCCGCCTCTCGCCAGCCAGCTTTCCTTGAGCCCAATATATACTATCTGTGAATTTGACGACAAACTTGTTCAAATGGTTCCTGAGCCGTGTGTACCACTGCCCTGGCTACCTCCATTGGGGGTTAATAAAGAGATCAATAAGTGCTGCAACATGGGGTCCTCCTTGCTTGACCACGCCGCCTCACACCCCACTGACCGGGCAAGGGGAAGAACACAGAGGCCCCAGGGGCCCCTTGGCAGTGGGTGGGGCCGGGGCAGCCCTGACTGCATCGGCCGGGCTCAGGCTAGATTCTAAGGGGCCACTTGCTGCTGCCCACCTGGGCCCAGGGGTGGGGTGGGGCCCTCACTGCCAATTCACAAGTGCCAGGCCCAGCCTCCCCTCTACCCCACCCCTCCACACACTTGCTCCCTTCTTCTGGAGTTTGGGCTGAGGGGGGTAGGGCTGCCTCCACAGAGGCTGGGGAGTGGGATCCCTGGACTTCAGCAAAGGCTATGGCGAGGCAGACTCTCCTGACTGCAGGGCGGGGCCCTGCCACCCTGGACCTTCAAGTTTGGACACAAAGCCCAGGCCCCAACCCCCGGGGTCCAGCAGCTCTCCCTCCCCCACATACACACAAGGCCCCCCAATGCCCAGCTGTAGAACGCTGTGCCTCATGTCTTCCGGGTTGTGTGGAGGAGGGGCAGGGGGCGGGTGGACTCCAAGAGCACTTGGGCCTGGCTGGGGGTGATCAGGAACTGGAGACCTCCGCGGTCCTTCTGCGCCCCGCCCCTCAGCGCCCCCCCCCCCCCCCCCCCCCCCCCCCCCACGCTTCTCGCCAGCTTTCTGGTTTCAAAGCCTCCACTTTCAGTCAAAAAGGAAAGGTTTATTTTTTCATAACTGACCTATAAGCCTCTGAAAGTTATGGTTACCATGGGAAGGGTGACGTGTGAAGGAGCGTTTTCGCGGGAGAGTCTAGTGGGGTGGGGGACGAAGTGAGAGACGGAGAGGTCCGTGGTTTTTAAATTAACCCTTCGGAGGCTCAATGCAGGACCGAAGCCCCCTATGCATTCCCACCGCCCTACTCCCCCAACCCCCACCACACACTCGTGTACGAGGGACAAAGGCCAGGTGTAACCTGCAATTTTCCAAGATGTGTTTAGGCATATGATTAACTTCACCTCCCCCCACTGCCAGAGAGGCCAGGGGCAGTGTGCAAGGGGCTCACCCCACCCCCAAGACCCTCGGCCCCACAAGGACATGGGAATGAGCCACACTGGACACACAACTCACCTGGGCCGGGGGTGGGGGAGTGGCACCTGAGTGACCAGAACAAGGTGCTTCGAGATGGAGGAGGATCAGGCCACCTTCCAAGGTGGGCAGTGGAGGCTGGGTGCTGGGGCCCAAGGGGGCTCCCGGACCCAATGGGCCAGCTCACTGGGTATAGAACGGGTGGGCCGGCCAGGGTCAGTACCCTCTGAGTCTCAGAGAGCCCCCGACTTCGACCCACATGGCTGGTATCTCTCATTCCAGGTGGGACTGCCACGGATGGGGTACCTGTCCACAAAGCCTGCTCCCCACAGAGCCCTCCTGGGTGTTGGGTCCTGAGACTCCCCAAGGAAACACGAGAAAGACCCCCTTAGCCTCAGTTTCCCCATCTGAACTGAGACGTCAGGGCCCCCTCCTTTCTCTCCTCGTGCCCCCTAGTCCTCAGTGAGCCCAGGACACCCAATGGGTGTGAGCTCAGCTCACGGTAGAAGGCGGGCACAGAGGCGATGTCCACCTCCACCCACTGCAGACGGCCACAGAACGTACCCAGGGCCAGTCCCGGCTGGCTGGTAGCACTGGGCAGCCTCCTACTCACCACCCCGCCGTGCTCTCTCCCTGAGGCCCAGAGCCCTCTGTCTGCTCACATGCTGACATTGGCAGTGTGTGTGTGTGGGGGGGGGGCCTTCAGAGCCGGCACAAAGGCCTGAGTGGGGCTGGGGGCCCTTGGAGCCAGAGGGACCATGAGGCATACTTGGGTCCATTTTCTGGACACACGATGCCTGGGCCTCGTGCGCAACCCCCTCTCCCCCACTTACACTCCCCCAAACCTGTGGAGGGCGGAGGGCACAAGGCCCCAAGGCAAACTGGGAGGGTTGCACCCGGCGTGGGACCCAGTGGGCTCAGGCTGCAGCAGGCTGAGCAGGGAGGGGATGTGAGACACAGCTGGAGGGAGTGCCAGTGGGGTTGCAATGGGATTGTGTGTGTGTGGGGGGGGGGATGTGGAAAGGAGATCGGGGCCCCCAGGTCTCCGGCTCTCTGCCAGTATGACACGGGCCCTTCACCCAGCAAGACCAGTCAGCATTGCAGCCTGGTGCCCCGAGGGGCAGGCCCATGGTGCCCTGGAATCCAGGCCCCCGGCCTCACTCTGGAGTCCACTCTGAACCAGGCCCCACAGTGGCCAGGAGCTGCCCTCAAGCCAGAGGACCCTCTTGGCAGGCCCACCCATAAAAGCCTGCAGCCCCTGTGAGGCAGGGGCTGGGGACTCAGAGACAAATCCACCCTCCCAGAACCATGGCCCTCAAGGTCCGGCTGCCACACCCTCCCCCTCCCCCATAGTGCCTGCCCCCTGTGCCCCACCGCTGCCTCTCAGGAGCCCTGCCTTGCTGGAGGATGTTTCACCTGTGGGCCCCTGCTGACCACCAGCCTTAGTTTAGTGGACACCCCCCCCCCCACCTTCTCAGTCTAAAAGTCACAAAGGGCAATTAGAATGAACTTGGGATGCTCACTCCTTGGCCCCGAGGGGCCACCACTCAGTCCCTGGGCTGCAGGGTGGTGTGTGCCACGGATGTAGTGTGGGCTCTCCTTGACCCTCAGGACAGAGCAGGTCTACCCTGTCCATGTTCCAAGGCTGTCCTTGTCCTTTCCACAGCAGCAGGTGGCCCGGCGTGGGCTAGAAGCCCTGGTCTCTCCGCTAGTACCTGAGCCACTATAGGCTCCCCGAGTTGCATTACTGCCAAGATATTTGTGGCGCCCCTCCACCCCAAGAGGGCTCTTCCCAAGCTGACCTGTTGCCAGCTACCTCTTTAAGAGTGTCAAAAGAAAAGGTGGCCCTTGCTGACTGAGGTGGGCCTGACCCAAACCATGGCTTTACCGTCCCCTCACAGGCCAGGCAGCACTGGCTAAGGGAAAGCGGATGGAATGTAAAGGGGGAGGGGCACCAGAGCGGACAGTGATGATGGACATGTATGTGCTCTTTTACAAAGGAGCTTAACTCTGCAAGTCTACCATATGGGACTCTTGTTTTTTAAAAATCATTTTACTGGGGGCTCTTACAGCCCTTTTAACAATCCATACATCCATTGTGCCAAGCACATCTGTACCTATGTTGCCAGCCATATGGGAATCTTATGTCAAGAACACTACTTGAAGAAGAGCCATAGAAGAAACCAGAGCTGACCAGCAGTCACCGCGGGAGAAGGAGGACGTGTTTTTGCGCAGGGGCATTGAGTTCCGGTCACTGGTGGTGGGCTGATTCGGAGCGGGGTGTCCATCACGGCGGCACCACGGGGTAGCCTCCACGGCCCAGCGGTGTGGAGAAGGTGTGGTGGCACATATTTCTGCCACCACTAAAAAACGTAATTGCGTTAATGAGGAGTACAAGGAAGGGCGCGGGTTCTCGAAGCGGCTGCGGCACTCCGGCACTCCGGCGCACGCTCTTCTGGGCAGGTGTGTGGAGGAAACGGCAGTGAAACCGTGGAGGCAAACACATAGCCAAAGGGAGGATCGGAGAAGAGCTGCTGTGTCCTGCTGTGTCCCAACTGGGGGGCCGGGAAGGCTCTCGCGGGTGCCGGGGACACTCCGACGAACCGGCCCGTCTGTCTTGGAAGAACCTTCGACAGAAAGCTCCTTAGGAGCGAGGACGGAGCGAGTTGGGCCCACTGGCCCTGGACACTTCATCCGTAAAGCCCATCGCTAGCAAAGGACAGGGGGTCGGCGAGTGAGAAGGGGGACAACTTCCAGGAGGTGGAGGGGCACAGTGGCCACACTATGGACCCAAGCCATCCAACCGCCATGGAGAGGGTGCCGGAGACCGGGCAAAACTTCTCTCTGCCGTCCACTCCACGCAGCCGAGTAGATGGCAGTGGACAAGAAGTCCAAGAGGAGGAAGCACGTTCCTCTCTGAGAGGGCCACCTGACTGGTGGTGACTGTGGCCGGGGTCCACCCTCTGGGGCTGACCCCGCTGTAGAGCAGGAGGCCCAGGCAGGGGCTGCTTTCTGGGCCGTGCTGAGGTGGGCTCTGGCGCTGCGTGGTGAAGACCGCACCATGGGTGGGAGCTCCTGAGCGTCCGGGGACTTCTCTCCTAGAGTGGGAGGTCCCCGTGGGTGGCTCCAGGTTGGTGGGGAGAGTGGCAGTCACTCTCTCTCTTGTTGTTCTAATACTTGGACAGAGGGGCAGAAACGGAGGCGAGACCCCCGCCCGTGAGCTGTGTCTCAGACCTGACCAGTGCTGACTCAAGCCTGGGACAGTCACAGGCGGGGAGGGGGCTGCCTGGGTCAGCTTGGCTGCCAACGGGGCTTCCCTCGGGCTCTCTCGGGTTGCACGCCCGATCCGCTACAGTGTCCATGCGGGCTTTGAAAGAGTGCATGACTTCATCTGGATTTTTTATTTTGGGGGTCGTTGTTGGTGGTGTTGTCCTCCTCTGATGAAGGAAGAAAGTTGTCCGGTGTTAGGGAGAGTCACCACTTTAGAGGTGGGGTCCCTCGCCCCGGGAGCGCTTGTGTCGTTCCAGCTGCTTCTGAAAATGCAAAATGGTTTCGTTTAGCGGCCCCCCGGAAGCTCCAGGGGCCCTGAGGGTGTTGCTGATGTCCCTGGGACACGTGGCACGGACAAGCCCTTTGGAGAGAACAGAAGACGTGGCCCTTATCAGCGTCTCAGAGAGATGATTTCATTGTAACCATTGTTGTGAAGCACGCAGGGGCGGGTCTCCATTCCTAAGCCTGTCCCAGGCCAGCTGGCTTGCACGTCCACCACCCCTTTCAGTTCTGCACCATGACCTCAAGGGTATGACTCAACATCAGGGCTCCAAGGTCAGGTGTGAACTGCTGCAGAGGACCTTCTCTCTAAACAGCAAAACAAAACCACCAACCAAACAAGCCCCACAGCCGCGGAGGCTCCCGGGCTCCCAGTGGCCCTCCAGGAGAGAGCCGCCATGCTCTGTGGGGTCTCTGAGGCTGGACGCACTTCCAGACGCAGTGTCCTCGCTCTCCCACCCAGCAGCTGGTAGGCTGGTACCTCTCCCCTTCGCTTACCAGCCAGACGCGAGGGCCACAGTGTCACCGGGACCCCTGACCTCCTCTCCCTCATTTGCTAAGGGAAAAGCGCTCCTGATACGGTGGTTGAAAACAGCCACTCATGTTTCTACCTATGATCTAGCGAGTCAGGCATTGGAGACTGGGCAGCTCGTCTCTGCCTTAGCCAGTGCCCACTAAGGCACTGGTTCTCAACCCACTAAGGCACTGGTCATGACCCCTTTAGGAAGGTTGAGAACCATGCTCTAAGGGCTTTGGCAGGGGCTGCAGGGTCCACTTGGGCTGGGGACCTGGCTTTCTGCGCAGGTGGCTTCTCTCCTACCGCCTGCTTGGGTTTCCTCCTAACATGGCCCCGGGTCCCCAGAGTTAGAATTGCCTGAGACCCTGGTGGAAGCGGCAGGGCCTCCCACATCTTCCGCCGCTTCCTTTCAATCAAGCACCTCGGTAAGCCCCGGCCAGGCTCGCAGGGAGAGTGTTGTCAGACTCTGCCTCCCATCGTGGCCCCGACGCCCTACCCAGAGGTAACTCGGACTGGGGCACAGTTGATGCCCAGCACAGTTTGAAGGGGGGTGGCTTGGTCCGGGACTCGCAAACCAACTGCCACCGAATTAAAAAACCACAAAAGAGCCTGGTTTTCTCTAGCCACAGTTTTCAACACAGAACTAAAAGCCACGGGCCACAAAAGTCACGGAACACTGGGAATGGACTCCCACTCAGAGGTCAGAGCTGTGACAGCTGGTGGCTCGTGGCACTGAGTGCAAGGCTGCAAGGACCCCATGTCCCCAGGTCCAGTGCGAGAGCGATTCATACGCCCGTTCTGCATTCTTATTACATGTGGGTGCAAAGCACGCATATCACACACAGGCGCGCGCGCGCGCGCACACACACACACACACTCACACACGCACGTGTGCACACACACACGCACACGCACTCTCACACGCACGCACTCTCACACACGCACTCACACACGCACA
>NW_022111317.1:279946-297781 GCF_000313985.2 Echinops telfairi | reverse complement strand
CGCGCGCGCGCAGTATACAGTAGTAGTATACAGAGTAGTGTGCAGAGTCCTGAGGGTGCTTGGCTGGTAACCGAAGGGGTGGGGCTCAGACCCACTAGAAACTCGTGGGAGAAAGACCTGGTGTTCTGTTCCAGTGAGGAGCCGGTGGTGGCGCGGCTGCTCGCTGGGCTGCTAGGCGCAAGGTGAGCAGTTCGAAGCCTCCAGCAGCTCTGTGACTCCCACAGCGTGGCCGTCGGCAACCCCCGGGCCGCTCTCCCCGCCCCACAGGGCTGCTTTGAGTCCAGCGGATGGAATGGCAGTGAGAGTGTTTTGCTTTTGCTTTTAAAGATGACCAATGAGGAAGCCCCTCGGGGCAGTTCACCTCTGACCCCGGGGTCACAGTGAGTCACACTTGACTCCATGACACCTAACAGGGACAGCAGCATGATGCTTATGCAACGTGTGCACATCAAACGCTGCTGGCTGGACGCGAGGGGGACCTGAAGCCCTTGCTGATGATGATCAAGTGGGGCGGCCTTCAGTGTGGCTGACCTCACAACTGGACCAGTGGGTCACAACATGATAAACGGAGACAAGGCTGGAGTTGTCGGGGATGTTGTCTCGCTTGGATCCCCACCCAAAGCCCATGGAAGCAGCAGTCAAGGACACATGGCCCTGGGTCAATCTGCTGCACAAGACCTCTTTGAAGGGTTGAAAAAAATAAGGCTAGGGTGTCGCTTTGAAGACTCAGGTGCACCTGGCTCCAAACCAAACCTCGCCAAACTCCCTGCCATCCAGTTGCTGCCAACTCACAGCCACCCTACAGGACAGGGAGGAGCTGCCCCTGTGGGCTGCCGAGACACTAACTCTTTACGGGAGTAGAAAGTCCCGTCTTTCTCCCATGGAGCTGCTGGTGGGTTCAAACTGCCGACCTTGTGGTTAGCAGCCCAGTGCGTAACCACTACACCGCCAGGGCTCCCCAGCCACGGCGTTTCCCATCACCTTTGTGTGCGCGTGAAAGGAAGCCCAAGGAAGAAGTCGCTCCTTTGAACCACGGTCTCGGTGGCGAGTGTTGAAAGTACCCGGGTCGCCAGAGGAACAGTCCGTCTTAGAATAAGCACAGCCAGGTGGCCCTCGGGAGCGAGGAAGGTGAGGCTTTGATCCCGCGTGCTTCGGAGTCACATGGTGTCAGGAGAGAGCCTGGTCCGACAGGGCCGCCGTGGACAGCGTGCTTGGCAAGGAGGAAAGGCGGCAGGGAAGAGGCAGGCCTCACTGCCTGGCGGGCAGCTGCCACAGCGGGCTCAAACACGGGCCGTGTTTCCATCTCTGGGGACCCGTGGCCGTGGGACCCGTCTGACTCCCGGTGACCCCTGTGTGCAGAGCAGATCTCAGGGGGGTTCAAGGCCATCTCTCAGACCTCTCCCCGCAGCAGGGTCAGAAACTAGCCTTTGGGTTCCCAGGCCAACACCCCACTGATGGTACCATGCCGTGACCCCTATGTGTATAGGCTTCGTCTATATCTGCTGTGTTTACATTTTACACATACAGACGCTCATGGGGATAATGTGTACGGATGATGTGTTTACGTTAGACGTACAAATATACAGTGTGTGTATATACATTGTCGACGCAGCTACGTGTGTGTCATTTCCATTCCATGAACATATTTACAAATAGAAAGATAAGATGTAAATAGTAGAAGAGCGGGGAGCTCTTTTACAATAACCAAAGCCCAGCTCAGCGCCCTGGAGCCGATGCCTTCTCCCAGTGACCTGGAGGACGGGGCACAACTGCCCCTGTGGGTTTTCTGAGATGGCCACTCTCCCCTGGACTAGAAAGTCTGGACGTTCTCTCGCTGTACAATAGAGTAGCCATGTTTGGACTGGCCCAGCTCTCTAATTTCCCTTTGTAGCCAGTTCCGAAGGCCCCCAGCAACACGGTCATGTCTTGAAAGTCATGCGATGGAAGCCATTCGCAAAGGTCACAGAACCGTGAGTGCCCGCTGGCCAGCCATGTCACGGCGAACATGCTTCCAATCTTGTCCCTCGGTTTCTCACTCCCATTCTACTTTGACTTACTTCTTTTTTTTGGCAGGGGTATTTTAAAACGAGCCCATGTCCGCCCCACCCCACCCCCGACCTGGACAGGCAGCACGGTGTAGTCCGAGCAAGTCCCCGTGAGTGGCACCACATGGCCCAGGGCCCTGCAGAAGCAAGCTTTCCCCGTCAACCCAGACCACTGCATCACAACGAATCCGGCTCAAACCACGCCATGTGACCGGTGAGAATAGCTCGCGGTTCTGAGGCTGTACATCGCGGTGGCGGGGGGCAGACTGCCATACTTTTCTCCCGCTGACCTTGAGGTTCGCCGCTGGGTGCTTAACCAGGGCCCTGTTGGCAAGCCCTGCCTTCCTCTTTTGGTAAAAGGACATGGGAGGTTTCCGGAGAAGGTACTGCCTGAAGCCCAGCCCGGGCTGGCGTCTGGCCGGGACTCGGGAGCTCCGCTAAGGCGGAAGGTTATGGTTTGGAATATATCTCCTCCGGCCTGTCTGCCTGTTCAGGCCGGCCCCCGCCCCTTGTAGGGCAGAGTAGAACTGCTCTGTGGGTTTGGGAGCAGACAGCCTCCGTTTCCTCCTAGTGAGCGACGGGTGCGCTCCAACTGCTGACCTGGCGGTGAGCAGCCTATCCTGGACCCCAATGCTTGCCACCAGCCACTGTGCGTGGGAGTCCACTCAAGGGCAGTGGGCTTGCTTTTGTTTGTCCTTCCTGCCCGCAGCCTTGGCTGGTACAGTGAGTTGCACGTTGGGGGGGGGGCGGCTAACCTTAAGGTCACCGGTTCAAACCCACCAGCAGCTCTTCGGAACAAGCTTGGGCCAGTCGGTGCTATGGAAACCCCAGGGAACTGTTTTGCTCTGTCTCACAGGGTCACTAAGAAGCAGAATTGGATCCAGAGCGGTGGGTGAGTTCATAACAGAGTCACGTTGAGGAGGATTTGAAACCCTTGCTGATGAAGATCAAGGGCTGCAGCTCTATGGGAAGAAGACCCAAATCCTCCCACCTGCACCCATAGGGGACAGCATGATACATGGGGCAAAGGTCGAAGCGGGCAAGGGATCCACCATCAGTGCTCGCGGAAGCAGCAGTCAGGAGATCAAATGATGCCTTGTATGGGGACAGTCTGCCGCACAAGACCCCTTTCAAGCGTGGAAAAGCAAGGAGGCTACTTGGAGGTCTAAGGTGGTTCTGACCCAAGCCATCATATTTTCAACCACCTGTATGCGTGTGAAAGTTGGACTTTGAAGAAGAAAGACTAAATGAAGAAAAACGAATGTGTTGGCGAAGAATACTGAGAGAATCACGGGCCACTGAAAAGACAGCCACGTCTGTCTTGGAGGGGATTAGGCCAGAGTGCCCCTTAGAGTCCAGGGCGTGAGACTTCCTCTCAGCTGCTTGGACACCTTGTCAGGGCAGACCGGCCTGGAGGAGGACGGTGTGCTTGGTCAAGTGGAGGGGCGCCGGAGAAGAGGCAGGCCCTCTCGAGATGGGTGGACATAGTGGGTGCAACACGGGCTCGGGCACAGGAAGGGTTGCGAGGGAGGTGCGGGACCGGGCTGTGTTGTGCACGGGTCGCTGTGGGCCAGCACCAACTAGATGGCACCTCCCACCAGCAGCAAGGTCATGCGTCGAAGGTGAGTTCTGCTGGTGCAGGGGTGCACGCTGGACTTGCAACCCTGAGACCCGTAGTTTGAACCCACCAGTTGATCCAAGGGAGAGGAGGAGGCTTTCTCTTCCTGTAAAGATGTTTAAAGCCTGGGAAACCCCCAACGAGGCAGTTCTGCTCCGCCCTACAGGACTGCGGCGAGAGGTTGAGTTCCATGAGTTGGAAGAGACCAATGGCGGGTTTGGTTGGAGGTGGGCCCTTTGTGCCAAAAGGAGCCCTGGTTCCGCTTTGGGCTGCTATCCACATGGTCGGCAGTTCTAAACCACGAAGCAGCTCCTTGGGAGAAAGGCTGGGCTTTCTACACTCGTCAACAATTCAGAGTCTCAGAAACCCTCGGAATTGCTGGGAATGTGCATTGACTCTGTGGCAGTGAGTTTGTTCATGCTAATGGAGTCGTGTGTGTGTGTGTGTGTGTGTGTGTGTGTGTGTGTAAACCGCTAGCCAGGTTTACTTGGTTACTTGGCTGCTCACGGATTGGCTGCTTATTCCACCCCCACGCCCACCCCCACCCCACCACGTGCCTCAGAAGAAAGGCAAGGCATGGTGATCTTCTGAGAACTCAGCCCTTGAAGACATGGTGGGGGCACAGACATGAAGTTGGGGGGCCCCTGGGGGGCATGAGCCAGCATAGATATGACAGCATCAGGTTTGGGGTTTTTGGATCCCAACCCTGGTGCTGACCTGACCTAGGTGCCCCACCCGCCTGAGCTTAGATTACTGCTGCCCATGAGTGGGGCTGATGATGGCGGCTGTAGGTGAGGCTGGGCAAGGCTGCAGTGGTTTCTGTCTGAGCCAGCTTTGAGCGGTGGGGCGCAGAGGGGGTCTCCCCTGTGACAGCCTCGGCCAGGAGCATTTTAGCGGGCGCAGGGGTTGGTGGGCAAGAAAAGGGAACAGTGTCGGTCTCCTGAATTTTCTCGTGTGACCCTCTGACTCGACCCTCGGCCTCCTGGATGAGAGACACCCCATGTTGGTCGAGTGTACCCCAAAGGGACAGGGACAGTGCTCATGTTCCTGGGAGGCGTCCTCAGGCCTGCTCTGGAGACACGTCTGTGTCTGAGGGGGCTGGGAGTCATGTGGCAGCAGCGGGAGCAAAAGGAGAGAGACCGAGCGAAACAGGGAGGAGCGAGACAGAGACAGAGAAGAGAGAGACAGAGAGAAACAGGAAGGAGAGAGACAGAGGAGAGAGAGGAGAAGACAGAGAGTCAGATAGGAGAGAGACAGAGACAGAGAGGAGAGAGACCGAGGGAGACAGGGAGGAGAGAGACAGAGGGAGACACAGAGAGAGAGGAGAGAGAGAAACAGCGACAGAGAGGGTCAGAGAGGAAAGAGACAGAGTCAGAGAGAGACAGAGAGGAGAGAGACAGAGAGGGTCAGAGAGCGCGCGCGAGGAAGCGTGAGGAAAGATGGAAGAGAATGGAGAGGGAGGGGAGAGAACAAACAGAGACAGAGGGGGACAGAGAGGGACAGGAGAGGAGAGACAGAGGAGAGGCAGAGAGGAGAGAGAAAGAAGAGGAGGAAGATGGGGCAAGAGGACGGCGAGACAGACGGACGGACCAAGAAGGCGTCAAAGTGACGGGGCGGGCATGAAAGGCGGCCCTCGCCCTGGGGCCCTTGGGCAGGCTGCAGTCACTGCAGGTCAGCGGTGCCCAGGCAGGAAATGAGATGTCACTTGTAAAAGACATCAAAGGAAATGGAAAAAACCTCTTCTCCTGCTGTGGGGTTTGGGGGGTGTGTGAGGGGGGCGGGGCGGGCAGGGGGCTCAGGGAGAGCCAGCCGGCTTTTCTTCACCACCAAGCCGGAGAGGGGGAGGGGATACCTGGGCAGAAAGAAATCAGTAGGACTGGATGTGCCCCGCGCCCAACGGGGGTTGGCGACAGTTCCCTCCCTGCCAGGAGCCCGGTGGGGCCTGGGGCCTCCAGGTGCGCCTGCGCAGTGTCTGGCGGGGGCAGACCCCCTGCGGCCCAGGCCCAGTGCTGGGGTGCGGGGCACGGGCAGCCAGCACAGGCTGCTGTTTGCAGACTTGGGGCTGAAGGCTCTTTTTCCTGGAAGAGACGCCGGCCGATGCGAGTGCCAGCCCTTGAGGACACGGAGTGAGGCCGTGCCAAGCACGCGTTCCGGAGCCCTGGGCCAGCCGCCTTCCTCAGAGCGAGACCCGGTGGCCATCCTGGCCTGTCGGGGTGGGGGCACCCCTCCTCAGGTACCAAGTGCGCTCAAGCACTGGCCCAAGGAGGCTGCCTTGAACATTCAGCCAGGAGCTTGTCCCCCAGCCTGGGAAGTGGACGCCTGGGACCAGGCGCACAGGCCCAGGGCGGCCCAGGATGTCCTGTCTGACAGAAGGTGACCCTGGGGTCCACTTCGGCACTGGCGCTGCTCTCCCGCCCTTCCTCCGAGTCTGGACACCCACTCTCAGCTTCCGGAACATCCCTCATCGGGCGCTCTGCCTCTGGCACCATTGGCCTCAGCCCCAGGCCGCACCCCCTGCCCACCAGGGACACTGGAGGCCGCAAAGCCACAGCTTCCTGCCACTGGGCTTCTTGGACATGAGCCCCCAGGGGTGCTGCCACCTCGTGTGATACCTAGTCCTGCACCCCGGGCCTGGGGCCACCAGGCCACAATGTGTCCACTCAGCTCCCTGTTTGCTCAGCACAGGGTCCAGTCAGCTCCGTGCCTACTCTACTCAGTATCCACTCTGTTGGGGGTCTGCTCAGATCAGTGCCCACTCAGCCCAGTGTCCACTCACCTCCCCACTCACTCAACTCTGCGTCAATTCAGTGTCCACCTAGTGTCCACTCTGCTTACCACCGGCTGGGCGGGCTTCTCCATCGGCATCTCCAGAAGGGCAGGAAGGAGGCTCTGGGGAGTGTGCCCAGGGACCGGCTGCTCTGGGGTTCCCCTGGCCCGACACCCATTCATGGGTGCGGGTCTCATCCCTGAGCTCTGATCTTTTGAAATGAGCTCTGATCCCTGAGCTCTGATCTTTTGAAATGAGATGTTATTGTAGCAACACGCACAGCAACGAAGGCCACCTTAACCACCGTAGGTGTACCCGTCACCCATCATCAGCGACCTGAATCATATCCACCATGCTGTCCGACCACCGTGCCGTCCATTCCAAAATGTCTCTGTCCACCTGCAAAGACACCCTGTCCTGGAGCTGTCCCTCCTCCGCCCCCTCCAGCCGACGGTGACCTTTGCTTCCCGGGCCCACGTCCCGGTAGGGATGTCATGGAAGTGGGGTCTGACAACCTTTGTCCTTTGTAAATGAGCTGTTTCACGCAGGTCCCACCTGGGTGGGAGCCAGCACCGGCCCTCAGCTCCCTGCCAGACTGGCCACACTGGGTCTCTGTCCGAGGACACGGGGCTGTTTCTGCACACTGGCCAGGAGCACTGTTGCTTAGAGGCCCGCTTTCAATTCTCGGAGGAACCCTGGTGGCGTAGTGGGTTATGCACTCGGCTGCTAACTGCAAAGTTGGCAGTTCGAAAACACTAGTCACTCTGAGGGAGAAAGATGAGGCTTTCTACTCCTGTAAAGAGTTACTGTCTGGGAATCTCACAGGGGCAGTTCTACCCTGTCCTATGGGGTTGACACAAGTCCGCACCAACTCAATGCAGGTGAGTACTTTTTGAGTTTGGGGGGATCCCCTTCTCTGTCACCCTTCTGTCCCCATGTTCTATTCCAGTGGTTGGTGTGTGGTGGTGAGGCTGAAAGCCATGCTGCTGGTCTTTCAAAGCCAGGTCACCCATGGGAACCAGGTTTCAGTAGAGCTTCCAGACTAAAACAGACTAGGAAGAAAGGCTTGGAGATCCACTTCTAAAAAGTAGTCAAAGACCAGCCCAGGGAGAGTAAGAGAACACAGCCCCACACAGTGCAGGAGGGGAACCCCTGCAGGGACCACTGAGAACTGGCAAGGCAGGGCTACAGGCCAGCAGTGCTTCTATAGGGCAGCCTTCAAAGGTCAAGGTGGCTCACTCTGCCCTGTCCAGCAGCCATGCCGAGTCTGGAGTCCCACCGGCTGCCTGGTAGGCTGGTGTCCTTTCTCCAAACAGTCTCGGCTCTCGGCGCAGTGGTCACACTGGCCTGCACACGGTGTACTGGTGGCCTCAGCCCTCAGCCCACTCTGTAAGGTCAGAGTGGGACTGGCCTTCTCCTTGGACACCGGAGGTTTGCTGCTCAAGGCTGGGCCCTGTCCTCCCAGCTCGGGCACCGGGGGGAGCCTCATAATGAATGGGCTGCACCCTGAGGTGAGCCTGCTCTCCCAGCCTCGGGTGTGAGTGCACCCCTGATGGTGTCACCAAATGCTGTGTCCCCCGAGGTCACACCCAGCCTCTTCCAACAGGCTCAGCTTGTGCTTCTGGCTTCCAAGGAGACCTGCTCGAAGCCACCAAAGGTGTTGGACATCTTCAAGCAGTTTCTGGAGACGGGGCACCCATGGAAGATAGGTGGCCACCTGGAGGGGACAGTGACCAGCTGTCCTATCTGGCCTTATGCCTGGCCCCTGGCCTGAGGGTCTGTGGAGTGGCCAGCTTGCTGGGGTGTCAGTAAGACCTGAAACACACACTTCTTATCCAGCCTTGGGAAGGGGTGTGGATAGGAAGGGGAGGGTGCCCTGGCCTGGCCTCGGGAAAGGGAGCTATGGGAGGGGTCAGGAAGGGATCCCTAAGGGAGATGGCAAGACTTCAGCCCCAGTTCTCAGGGAGGGGACCCCATTGGCTCTGGGCTTCGGTCTAGCAAAATGAGGCTCCGAGGACCCCAGCAGCCAGAGCCCCGGGGGCAGAATGTGTTGTTTGCCCCAGGTCCTGGGGGGAGCAGAGAGGGCTATATACCCCAACACTACAGGGACTACACAGGGTAAGAGACTGGATCCCAGGCCTCCTGCATGTGGGGTGTGTCCAGGCAGGACACCCCCAGCTGGATGGTCAGTGGCTGCCTGGTGGGTGGGAGACAAGACACTGGGTCCTGGCCACGAGAGGGGTGGCGGGGCGCCCCGACAGGGGACCTGGCCCGGGCCGGGTGCGTGCTTGGGGCGGGCCGGCCAGGCAGCTGGAAGGAGGACCTTTCAGGCGAGCAGGTGCCTTTGCCGATGCCCATTGTCTTCCGGCCTCACAAAGGGCCGCTCCGCACCGCCCCCGCCACGGGCTGCCGGGCCGCGGGGGCCAAGGCGGCGCGGGCCGGGACCGTCGGGGGCGCACGCGCAGCCCTCTGGGCGCCGTCCGTGGGATCACTGGGGGTCCGTGTGCCGGGGTGCTGCTCCACCACCCGGGCGAGCCCGGAGCCCGAGCCCCTCACGCGCCGGCGGGGCTACGCCCGAGCGGAGCCCATGGACACAGACAGCGGCCCGGCTCAGGCAGGCGTAGCCCGTGCGTATGGGGAACAATCGCCAACTCTGTTCGCCCCTATTATAGATGCGGACCAGGGGGAGAGGGAGCGGGAGGAGGGGGGAATCATTTAACTCCGGGAGATAGTCAGCTAATTACCAGCCATATGTGCGCCCCGATTCAAGCCGGGCGCAGGAGTTCATTCTGCACCGGGTGACTGTATTAGGTATAGAAGACAGATGTCCCCAGAGCCCAGTGTCACAGGAAAATCGAGTCCTGGAGTTCGTGAAATGACCTGAGAGTTCTTTAAATATTAAAGACCAGCCTGCTGAGGGGCAGGGCCGGGGGCCCCATAGGGGACAAAGTGGACGCCCAGGTGCCCAGGGCTATGAGTCACGCTTCCTGTCTGGCCTCCAAGGGGTGTGAGCCATCCCCCACGGAGAGCACTGGGGCAGTAGCTGCCACGAGGGTGTCGGGGTGGCTGGTCACTGCCGGTCCAGCCGAGCTGTGCACACAGTAGGCTTACCTCTGGTGTTCACTGGATGACCAGAGGGTGAATGAGTGACTGGGGGAGGCGAGGGGGCGGGGTTGCTGGGAGTAGGGACAACAGACAGGCTCTCAGTCTTGGTGCCAAGCGAGAAGCTGTGGTGAGGGCCCCCCCTCCCCGCCGGTCTTTCAGAAAGGAGCTCAGGGCCGTCAGGGAAGGAAGGAAAGAGGAAAGACGCCATCCTTCTGTCTCCCATGCAGCATAATCATGTCCAGCACTGCCTCCTTGCCGGTCTTCCAGTCCAATGTCTGAGGACAAGGATTACTGCCCGCCCCTGGAAGGCCGGACCTTATTTTCCAGGGATGCCGCAGGCTGGGGTTCACCTCTGTCAGGCCCTCCCCAGTCTGATGGACATCCGCAGGGTCAGCTGCCATCCATAATATTTGACCATTTTAATAATCGAATCAAAAGGAAATGGGGTGGGGGGTGGGGGAGGGGGCCCGGATTTGCATTTCTGCCTGGATGAGAGCCGGGCACAGTGAGGTATGCACAATGGGACCGCTCAGTGGGACGTGGGACCGACCCGCCTTCTCCCAGAGGGCCCGGACCAGCGGCGCTACCGCCTTCCCTTTGTCTCTGCGCTTCGGTTTCCAGCAAGATTCTCTCTCCTCCTCCACGATCTCATCTACCCATCCACGAGGCTGCATCCTGGGGCTTCTTCATTCGCCCAGGCGGAGACTCGGAGGCCAGCAAGGAATGGGAGACACGGTCAGGAAACCCACACCAGAGGGTCACTGACCATGTGGGGCTGAGGACCTCGCTAGAGGTGCTCATTGGGAAATGACTGGTCACTCAGGTGACCCCCCTGCCCCTGGCTTGCACTGGATGGAGGGCACAGACACCCCCACCATCTTCGGCAGCCCCAAGCCCAGGCTGAGTCCTCCAGGGGAACTCATGTGTCCCAGTAGCACAAGCTGGTGGGTCCAAATGCTCACTCTTCCCAATTACTATTAGGAGCATGCCCGGCTTTCATTGTCTCCCCCTCCCACCCCCGGATCTTGGACAGTGATGCTTCTGGCGGGGACTCTCTACTTTCAAAAGAGTCTGGTAGAGCAGTGGTTAAGCGATCAACTGTGAACCGAAGAGTGACTGTTCAAATCCCATCGGCGCTGTGAGGGAGAAGGAAGAGGCAGTCAGCCCCTGGAGGACTTCTGGCAAACCCAGTCTCACTTTCTAGATTCCAGGAGGCAACCCCTCCTCAATGCCTTGGGGCCTTGGGGCCTTGATATGGCTTGGTTGTTATGGTTCTGTGTCTACTTGGCTGGGCCATCATTCTCAGTGGTGCGGCAGTTAGGACTCAGTAACCCACCATGGTGAGGATCCAGCCAGCCTCCAGTACACATGGATGCTGTGGAAAAGCTCGCTCGATTTTTGCTGGCCCGAATCTTGCATCTGGCTGGCCGACTTCCAGTTCTTGGCACTTGAGTCCACCCTCCGATGGAGTCTTTAGCTTCTGCAGCTAGCAGCCTGTCGCCTTCCTGCCGATCTCATCAGCCCCTGCAGCTACGTGAGTCAGGAGAAGCCTCCAGACTGACGTCCGACTCGCGGACTTGGAACCTGACCACCTCTACGAAGGTGTGAGCCATTTCCTGGAGCTAGACCGCTCAGGATATCCGCACCCACAAGCTCGTGGCCTTGATCTTTTAGAGAACTCAGACTACAGCTCCTGGGCCCTTGTTGGGATCCACACCCACCTTAATGCTGAGTGCCCAGGCCACCCCTGGTAGTGTTCTTGCCCATCTGGGGGCCTCCAGTGGATTCTGGACAGAGTGGGTGCAAGGGTACGGATGCTCTTCCCTGAGGCAATAGTGCCCAGTGGGTGCTTCGTGGAAACTTCTGGACTTGGTGATAGAAGCCATCTCCTTCCCACATGGAGAGAAGCAAGCCCCAGGCCCATTCATTCCTCTCCAGGGAATGTCTTAAAACAACATTTTCATTCCTGATTGAGTCTCAAGTCATTTGGTCACATCATCCATCCATGGACTTCCTGGGAAATGGAACCAGAGAGCCTGAGTCAGCTCATGGGGGCCCCGATGCTTGTCCTGGGAGCCTGCGGATTTGGGGGCCCCTGTCCCTCATCCCTAAGTCTTACGCTTTCTTTGATCACAACACCTCATTTCTAGGGACCCTCTCTGAGCTCCCCACGTCCATGCTGCCACTATCCACACAAGCTAGGCCCAGACTAGTCACCCGGGGCCAGTGGCCTCGGCCTGATATACCCCCCAGGACCCCCCACCCACTTGCCCACTCCTCTCTGAGGTCACGCTCAGCCCCCACTTTGGTCGCTTGAAAGGTCGCTAGTTGGTGTAAATTTCCCACCCTCATCCAGCCCTCCAGCAATGCAAAGACTTGTGTGAAGGCTAATGCTTTAATATCCGCACAGAAGCAACCAACCTACTGAGCACAGAGCCCACGGGTATATTCCAGGGCACCTGGTCCCCCACCCCTCCACCCAGGCGGAGTGGGGCTCAGGGAGGAAGCTGGGGGGGCAGGGAACAGGGATGTTTGTTTTCTCTTTTATGCACGTCTGAAATGTTTTCTTTCTTACAACAAGTCCATGGTGCTTCTACATTGTTAAAGGAATATCTGCCTATTTTCATTTGGGGAATTAAAAAAAATACAATAAAAGCAAACCCCATTGGTGTGGCAGCTGGGTGACCCTGGGGTTGTGGCAACAAGGATGGTAGTGCCCCAGGCACAGCCCAGCGCCGGGTCCGGTGGGCGGCAGGACCCCCTTCCGAGGGGCGCCTCGGTAACCAGACGTCCCCCTCCCCTTTGGATGGGGGCCAGGCCAGGCCCACTCCACGCCAAATTCCACCCTGCCGCTCCGTGCCCCAGCAAAATTCCAAAGTATATTGTTGTTATCCTTATTATTTTTCCATTAGGTGACATTTTTAAGATGCCTGGAGTGTTTTTGTAACCGTTTTCATTAGCTCCTTCCCTCTTGGCCCCAGCACGCTGGGTCAGCTTTTCACTTCCTTGAGCTGGCCAGCCAGGTCTAGAGAGACCAGGTTACCTGCCCAGGGCGCACACAGCATGCTGGGGTGGAGGCTAGCCCACACCCTGCCCCCCCCCCCCCCCCCCCCCCCCCCCCCAACCTCCACTGAACCTGGTGGGGATTCTAGCCGGTGGAAGAGCTCTCTGGGGAACAGCAGGGAGGAAGCCCAGGGAAACTGCTCACTACCAGAGTGGCCTACCTTCTCCAACAGCTTGGGGAGGGGCTGGGGCGGGGGTGGGGAAACCTCCGTTCTCAGTGCAGGTGTGTGGGGATGGGCAGAGTGACCTCCCCGGATTCCCAGAGGCCAAATGGGCGTGGCCCCTCCAAGCAGGCCCAGGTGAGGTGCCTCAGGCAACAGGGAGGAGTGTCACCTGGCCAGTTCACCAAGTGATGAGCTGGGGGCAGGTGCTGGAGCAGAGGGCATAGCGGGATGGCTGCCTGCGACAGGCCAGGGGGCTAAGACCTGGAGACTGGCCAGCTGGCGCCCAGTCTGAGGAGGCCACCTCCACAGGTCATTTCATCCTGGTAATCGGCCCCTTCCCCAAGTACATGGGAGGGGCACAGAGACTCCATCCCTCAGAGCCCGCGGCATCCTGTAACCTGCCCTCCCAGAGCCCATGTCCGGGCGTGGGACAGGGAGCTGAGATCGGCAGCTGTCACGGGCCAGCTCCCACACAAGCCAGCCTCTTGGGCAGCAGACGAAATCCTGCCTGGCCCTGGTCACCCTGGGGTGGCCACCTGGGCCAGTCCCTCTGCGGAGGCCCTCCCTGGGCCCCGCCAGCCCTCTGCTCCATCCAGCAGGCGTGATGCAAAGGGTTCCCCATGACCAATGCTTCGTAGCGAGACCATCACCAGGCCTTTCTTCCTGGTCTCTTCCTGTCTGCGTCTGCTAAGGTTCACAGAAACGTGTCCCCCTTTGGGCGCAGGGCCCTACTGGTGCTTGAAATCATCAATGTCACAACCAGGCACTAGCCACTCCAGGAAGACACACCGACAGTGGAGGCAGGCAGGATGGGGGATTAGGGTAATGCGCACACCCAGAAAATCGTACACCCTGTTTGGGAGGGGAGTGAGGGCGGGGCAGGTTTCTCACCCACCAGTGGATGTTGGGTTGTGAAGTTTGTAGCTACATTGTTTCAGAGTTGTGTGGGCACTTCAAAAACCTTACTCCTCCTCCTCCCCCTCTTCGAATCCGGCATGCATTCACTCATTCACTCGTTCGTTCATTCATTCAAGCGGCTCAGCGGTACTCGTGCCTGGCTCTGTTTGGAACAGAAAGGGACCAATTGGTTTTCAGGGGCGGTGGGGGTACTCTGGAGAAGTGCGCTGTCCCGCCAGCCCGTGGGGTGCCCGACGCTGGGGGCGCTCCCCCACAGCCCCGCCCATCTGCAGGGTTGCCGTGAAAGGCGGGGCGGGGTGGGGGGACAGGGGGCGGGGCGCCCGGAATTAGCATTTCCGCGGCCATCTGGCGCTAGGAGCAGGCGCGGCCGGACAAAGGGCGTCGGGCGAGTGTGCCGCGGCATTGACCTGCAAATGAGCCTTTGTCCACGCAGTAAAGCCCGCAGACCCGCCCCGCCCTGCCCGTCCGCTCCTCCAGCGCACAGCCCGGTCTGTCCCGGGGCCTGTGGTCCACGGGCTGGGCAGGCTAGGGCCCTCAGACCCTGCATCCTGCTGGCCAGGCCCCTGTCACCCACTCAGGACGAAAGCCCAGCCTGTCAGCTAGAACGCGTGGGGCAGGGTTGGCTGCACGAGTTCGAGCTCCAGGCCGGCACAGGCCTCCAGTGGGGGCACTGCTGAGAATGGGCCCACAAGCTCGACTTTGGGGGGTGTTTGTGTGCTTTTGGGGTCTAAAGGTCTGGCATCATGGACGGCAGGGGCTCCAAGTTTCCCACTGGTCCTCGGGTCTTCAACACGGGGAGTCCTTGGACACGGACACAGCGGCTTAGGACTGGGGACTTGCTCCACATGCTCAGCAAGGTCCTGAATCCTGGGGCCTTTTCCTGGGTGGGTGGAGCCCTTTGAGAATGCAGCGTCCATCAGGGTACAGGCTGGGAGGCAAGGACCCAGGGCCCCAAGACAGACTGGTGCACAGCAGACGCCTGACCTGGGAGCCTCCACAGGTTCCCGGACTTTCCACACCATCACCCTAACTGTTGACATCCACCCCTGAGGTCCCTGCAGGGGAACAACCCCGGGAGCCCCCGACACCCTCAAGGGTAAACCGTAGTAGCAGGGTCCCCTCCACCACTGTCATCCCCCGGGAGCCCCCGACACCCTCAAGGGTAAACCGTAGTAGCAGGGTCCCCTCCACCACTGTCATCCCATTGAGGCACCACTCCTTAGGCATCTCTCTGGGGCAGCAAACCTCCTTTCCCCCCAGTGGCGTGGCTAGTGGCTTTGAACCATCAACCCTGCAGTTAGCAAGTGGCCCAATGCATGCATAACCCACGGAGCCTCCCAGCCTCCTTCAGCCATCCGGAGTCAAAGGCCTGAAACAGACTGTGCAAGGAGTGCTGTGGCTGGACCCCACTTCCCCAGATGGACAGACCGGAGGTGCCAGACAGGATGTGATTGTAGGATCCCGCCAGGGGGAGCTGCCTGGGGTTCATCCCTGCGTGTCAGTAAGGGCCGTGAGGGGAGGGGTCTGGGACTCACTGGAGGAGGGCCAGAGCTGAGTGAGCAGAGGAGCCCACCCCCCAGGCCCACCCCCAAGGTGGACAGGAGGGTGGGGGGATTGTTGGGGTGGTGAGGAGGCAGGCCCAAGATAGGTCCTTTGGCCCTGAGCGCTGGGCTGCGTATGTGTTCGTGGTGCCCCATAAAAGCCCTTCTAGAACAGAACCAGCTGCCCCATAAGAGTCCCCCTGAAAGGGAGGGTACTGGTGGAACAGAATAACGCATTCAGTTCCAAACAGAACCCCAGCCCCAGGCACCCCGTCGTCTGCCCTGTAAGATGGGTAGTCCTGCTCTGACCTCAGGGGTCACTCTGAGAGGACTCGCTCGGGCCCTGGGTTTGGAGGCTCTGGGACTGTCTTGAAGCAGATCCCAGGGGCCTCCTCTTGAGCAGCACTTCACCAGCATGCCACCGGGGAGAGGGGGCCCTGGGACCGACGCCGGACTGTCCCTCAGGGCTCCTGTTCCCTGATGTAAGCTGGGAGGGCAGGTGGGTAGTCAACCACACTCTAGTCAAAGTTAGCAGACAACTTGTTTTCCTTGGGAACTGAGTGCACCAGGGCCAGTGTGGGAACAATGAGGCCCTGGGATGAGGGCGGGGGCCGCTATGCCACTTCGTGCCACATTGGCTACCAGTCATTCCAAGGGGACTGGGTGCCTCTATCTGTGAGGAGGAGCTGAGTCTCCCCTGGGCCCATCTGTGTATTGTGCATACGAGGGAGGAGGGACCTTACTTCACTGCACACCCCCTGCCTGCCTGCCTTAAGTTTTGTACCTGTAAACAGGCCAGGTAGCTCTCTTCCCTCCCTGTGCCCTTCCCCCACCTGCCCCGCCCAGGCCTGCTGGGAGGTCTTACAAGGTCCAGTCCTGGTATTATGCCCGGCAGTGGGCACCCACCGGCTGGTGTCTTGCACTTGGGCACCTGACTGAGTTTCCTCAGACATGTGTGCCGGATGCCTGAGAAGTCAAGCAAGCGGTGGCACATGGGTGGGGGGTGGGGGAGCTGGAGAAGCCTGGGAGGGTGGGGCGGGCGAGGAGGAGAAGGAGGCCCAGGGGGTGTAGGGGATGGGGAGGATAAACGGAGGGTGGAGATGGTGAAGAAGTTGAGGGTGGGATGGAGACCCCCTCACCAGGACTGGGCCCACAGCCCTCCCCCATTCTCTCAGCAGCTCAGGGAGGAGGTGGGGTGTGGGGGCTGAGGCACCCTGCCCTCCGCACTCAGCTCCCTAAGCCCTCGGGAGTGGGATCGGGCGGGCTGGCCAGGCAGAGTGACCACTCTGATGCTGCCTGGGGATTGGCGGGGAGCTGGAGGTGTTGGGGAGCAGGGACGGTCCCCTCTTCTCCCGTGCTCCAGGGCCAGTGCCGGAACACTGGGCCCCGGTTGTGAATAGTCTCAGCTCCCTGCTTTCAGGCATCCATGCTGGCACCCTTTGAACCAGCCAGTTCCGGACAAAACTCCCAAGGATTCTCCTCGCCTGGGTCCCGTATCTCTGCCCACCAGGAGTGGAGACTAGCCACCAGGCCTCAGACGGGGTCTGTAGTGTGCTCTGTGCTGAAAGGGGAAGCCCGGCTCCTGCTGGCTGACCCTTCAGGAAGGCTTCCTGGAGGTGGGGCCCCTTGCCTGGGGTTTTGTGGGATGAGCAGGAGTTTGCTTAGTGGGGGTAGGGAGGAAAGATGGATGTGAATTGGGAGAAGGCTGACTCTGCCCTGGCGGCGCTTTCCCCAGGGCGCTGAATGGACACATGGGGCTGCTAGTTGCCTCCGGCTGCCTGTCAGGTTTGGGTTTCTGGGAGCTGGTGTAGCTGCAGTGGACCCTCCAGGCCGGTGACCTGCCGCCGGGGGCTGGGGGGCACAAGGAACCCTTCTTGGCAGGTGCGGGGGCTGGCCCGTGGACCTATAACCCACGCCATTGGCACACGGGACTGGAGGGGTGCTTTTGGGGTGCAGCCAGCTTCCCTGGGCAGGAGGGGAGGGTCATAAAGGTGGGTACAGGGCCTGCCACCACTATATCCTCCACCCACAGCAGCTGGAGGGGTATGGGTGGAGGGCAAAAGGGCTTCCTGGGAGAGCAGGGTGCTCATTAGGGATCAGCTCGCCAAGCCCCACCCTGCCTGCTGCCCACCCAGAGCCAGGCTTCACCCTCTACCTGCCACTGGGGCCCCAGAAGCACTGAGGGAGGGCTCCCAGTGTCTGTAAGGCTACACTGAGCACTAGGGCCTCCTCGCAAGGGGACAAGGGTGTCGGGCATCCAGGAAGGACTGAGGGCCAGCATGGGGGTGGGAGCGGGGTGGAGTGGGGGGAACCTGGCTGCCCAGAGCTCCCCTGCCGGTGGAACAAACACCCGAGTCCTGGGCAGTTTTTGGCCCAGGCCCTGTCCCTTCCTGTCTGCCTTCCTCCCTGCACTGCCGCCAAGGCACAGGCCAGCCGCAGGCAGCCCGGTGGGCAGTGGCAGCAAGGTGGCAGGGCCTGGGGCCCACAACAGGGCCCCTCGCTGACGCTACATGTGTGGGGGCATCTTTCCAGAAAGGTGGGGTGGGATGGGGCAGGCAGTCCAGGGAGAGCTATGTTGGTTTTGGGCTATGTGTGGACCCAGCACCGCTCCCTG
>NW_022111317.1:269708-279830 GCF_000313985.2 Echinops telfairi | reverse complement strand
GGGGGTGGTGGTGGAGGGGGGACAGTAGCCTGCCACGTTCCACCTGTGCAGAAACTCACTCCTGCTCACCCTGTGGTGAGTAGTAGAAGGGACTGGCTGTGGGTGGCCTCCCAGGGCCTGGGGCGCAGCTGGTGCAGGGAGGGCCCTGTGGTGGGGGGTAGGGACAAGGGGACCCTCCCTCGCTGTGGACACATGGGAGAATGATTTGATTGGCCCCGGCCATGGGCGGGTCCCTCTGAAGTGCTTGCTGTCCACCAGCAGGTCAGTGGTTCCGGTCCAAGGGAGAAAGGCCCAATCCCTTGTGCCTGTACAGACAGATGCCTGGGAGCCGTGGCAGGGTCTGTTCTGTCCCACGGGTGACTCAGTGTCCCCTGTGGCTGTACGAGACTGTGACTGCTGACAGGAATAGAAAGCCCCGTCTTGTCTCCAGTTGAGCTGCTGCTGGTGGTTTCGAACCGCCGACCTCGGACTACCTCATAACCACTGGACCTCCAGGGCATGGGGGTAGTCGCTATGAGCCAGAATTACCACCCAAACGCCTCCGGGTGAAACTCAGTGAAGGACGGGTGGGGGCCTTGTAGGTGTGAGGGTGCCGCCAACCCTCAAAACTCCCACAGCCACCACCCACTGTCCTTGCCCGAATCCGATTGTGGCAGAGCCCCAGGGTCAGAAGTGTTGACCCTGTAACCCGCAGCAGTGAGCCAGGCAGGATCTCTCTCCAGCACAGCGGGTAGGGAGGTCTTGTGGGGAGTTCTGCCTGTGAGGTTGGGGTCCCGGGGACAAGAGGGCAGGGACTACCCCCACCTCGAGGGGAAGGAGACCAGCCTAGGGTAGGTGACAGGTCAGCAGGACATCCTTCCCATGTGCCCCTGGTGGCCCTGACCTCCAGACTGCACCCAGTCCTGGGGCTGAGCGGACAGTGAAGGGGACACGACAGAGCCCATTGTCCACCCTCTGCTCTCCCGAGCCCCTGCCTTGGGGGCCGTGGATGGAGTGGGATTTGATTAAAGCCCTTTGAGAAGACTTAATGACATTAACCTCTCAAGAGAGCTCTTCTTCTCCCGGGCGGGGACTCCCGCCCAGCAGGCTAGTCCCCAAAGGCCAGGCCCTTCCAGCCTCCACCCCCACCGGGGCCTCGGGGCACCCCAGCAATCCCAGCACAAGCTGCCCCTTTCAGAACCCCCGCCACCCGCCAGCCTGTCTCCAGCCGCCCCGGAGCCTCTGAGGGCCCAAGGGAGGGGGAGCACTTACGCTTCCAGGTGGCAGAGCCCTGACCGCCTCCTTGGGGCCAGTGGGCCTGTTCCCTCAGACAGCGGGGCACTCGTCCTGGGGCAAGTCTGGGGTTGGGAGACCTCCCTCCTGGCTCTCATGGGGTAGCAGGGCATGGGGGTGGTGGTGGCAGGGGGCAGTCGTCTAATCCCCCTGGAATGTGGTGTCTTTCCCTTGGATCCGGTCCCTGTGGCCCCTGCCATCCAGCCACTCTGGGGGCGCTGTGCTTCTGGGAGTCTGTTGTTCCGGCCGAGGACTTCCTGGCCCAGCAAGCGACTCCACAGAGGGGCTCTGCCTCCGGAGGCCTCACCAATGCCAACCCCGAGGGCAGGTGTGGGAGGGGCCTCGGTTTCCCCAGCTGCATGCGTGTGTGCATACACGCTGAGTGTCCGGGCGCAGGTCCCCTCCTCCCCTACCCCCCATGCCGCCCTGGGCCCTGAGCGGGACAGATTCTCAGGGGGGTGCCAGAGAAAGCAGGTGGGGATGGAGGTGGCTGGGAGCTGGGGACAGGGCTGGGGAGCGGGTTTGGCTCTGGGGGGATTACGTATAGTCCTGCCCCAGCCCCCAGCGCCCCCCCCCAACAAAAAATAGAGGGGCTGCTGGAATGGCAGGATGGGGGGTGTGTGCAGATGTGCCTAGGCCATGCGCCCCTCCCCCTCCCACTAGAGGCCAAAGAATCCGACCCTGGGGGCACAATGTCAGGTCTCATCTCCACGCGGTGCTTCTGGCAGGCACCATCCCCTTTGCCCTCTGCCCCGCTGGGTCCCCCATGCAGGGGGGCAGCCCCACTCAAGCAGGTGAAACTGCAGCAGCTGGCTATGGGGTCGGAGGTCACTGGCCTGTGGGCTCAGGGACCTCGAAGGGTCCATGCTGAAGTAGGGCTTGGAAAGGACCACTTGGGCAGCCCTCAAGGGCCGCCGCCCAGGTCGGGATGGGGGCCTGGCTCCTGGCCACTGACCTCATCTCCCTAATGCATGGGGCCGAGGGGGGCCGGGGGGAGGGGCCTGAGAAGAGCAAGGCCAAGTTTTCAAGTGCCCACGAGCCACTGGTATACTCGGAGGTGGCCCAGGGTGGTCGGGGGTGCAGGCTCGTGCCCAGGGAGGGAAGCTCTGCCTGCCCATGCACCTAAGGAGGGTCAGCCCCTTCTTCGAGGTGGCTCTGGCACCTAGCAGATCCACTCGGGATGGGATATGGGACAGGCTTCGGCCAGTCAGCCTGCTGTAGGGACTGTGTGAGCGAGCCTCCTGGGGCAAGCAGGGGTGGCCTCTTGGGTTTGTAGGGGGTGGGGGGCTCACGCTGGCTCCAGGGGAAGCTGGGCACAGTGAGGACTTGGGGGGCAGGTAGGGTGTTAAGCCCATACCTCGCCTCACCCCGGCCAAGGACCTGTCTTCACTAAGCGCCTACTGCGTGCCCAGGGCCCTGCCCATCCCACCAGGTGACAAGATGGATCGCGGTAGAGGGAGGGCTGGTCCTACCCTGGCCTCCTCCCTCTGGCCCCCACCCAAGGAGGGCACAGCCTCTCCTGAGGTGACTACCTCAGGCAGGCTCCCCCCAGGGGCTGCCGTCGGGGCTAGGGGTGGGGTAGGTGGTGGGCAGAGGTGGTGGGCGCCCCAGACCGTGGGCAGCAGGCCTGGCTGCCCCTTCCCCGGCCTGAGCAGATGTGCTGGCGCCCACTGGACTCCGGGGACCTCAATAAGGAGCCCAATTTGGAGACAAAGGCGGGCGCTGGGGATAAAGTGCTCAGGGACATGGCCAGCGGCCGCCCGCGTCCGGCCTCCAGGCCAGGCCCACAAAGGACCAGGCGGAGCTGGGTGGGGGCGGGGCCGGGGGCGGGGCCGGACTGCACATGCTGTGTTGCCTGGGCGACGGTCTTCCCCGGGAGAGGTCCGCTGGGCCATTGTGTGGGCACACAGGACGAGCCTCACACCAGATGGTCCTGTGCCCTGCGAGTCAGCTAGCGGCCAGTGAAGGAATGCAGCACGGGCGCCATCTGTCCCGCGGCCCGCGGGCCCGGGCCCTCGTGGCCAGGCCTCCAGCGCGGCCTTCATTAGCTAATTCCATAATTGGGCTTTATTTCAGGTAAATTGCATTTCACACCCCAGAGGACGGCAATGGTGCCCATCCTGAGCCGCTGCCCAGCAAGGCTGGCTGGACGCAGACAAAGCCAGTGTGGATGCCGCGCCCACCGAGGGCAGGCCGGGGCTCTGGGCCAGGGTGCCTGCGGGGAGCCCCACTTTCCAACCAGGCTCCCCAGGGTTTCCACAAATATTTACTCGACACGACCTGAGGGCTGGCCTTCTCAGGAACTGACCCCCCATGGGACCCGGAGTCGGGATGCTAAGACCCTGGGGGGCGCTGGCCCTGTGAAGGGCTGGGTGCTCTCCCCCAAGGGGGTCTTGGGTCACCTCAACACACATGCCGCTGCCCTGGCCACTGCCTCTGGTACCAGCTGTGCTGGCTCAGTACAGGCCCTGGAAATCTCACACAGCCCCTCTCCTTCCCACTGCCAGGCTGAGAAGTCGGGGGCAGGGACTTTGGAAAGTGGGGAGTCCAGAGGGTTGAGGCATGGTGCGTGGATGTGCAGGAGACAGACACAGACACACTAACATGGGACAGCAAAGATACACAGAACCTGAGTGACAAGATACTAGAGACACAAACAAGACAGTGAGTGTGCTGGGGGTGCGCACAGGGAATAGGGGGTGAGGTGGTGACTGGGGGACACAGCATTGGGGGCTGCAGCTGGGGGGTAGTGGGGTTGGGTGTGACAGCTGAGGATATAGCGTTTGGGGCAGCCGCTGGGGGCATTGGGTTCAGGGGAGTGACTGGGTGCATTGCGGTCAGTGGTACCAGCTAGGGGTCCTAGGTGGGGGCTGGGAGCCGAGGCCCAGGCACCCCATAAGCACAAGTGCACACACACGTGATTCTCCCATTTATTAGGGATCCCACCCCATGAACCAACACCACACCGTGTAAAATCACATGATCACCCGGAGTTCTGTGATACCAGAGGGTCCCTGCCCAGGGCAGCCCTGGTTCCCGGCTGGGCTGGGCTCAGGGTCCGTGTACCTGTCTAGCGCTCATCATATAGAATGGGACTCAGAGCCGTCTCTCTGAGGGGGTGGGGCCAGGCCCTCCAGGGAGGAGGTAGCTCGGACATCTGTCTCTCCAGCCCAGGTGGGCATCTCCTGAGAGTCCTGGGAAGGAACTGAGTGGGACAGCTGACTTCATTGAGAGACCCCTGTCTGCTCTGGGTTCTGGGTTCAAGGACCCCCAAAGAGGATGCCAGGTTGACTCTCTGAGTCTCTTGTGAAGCTTCTGGAGACATCCAGGGTGACCGGCCCTGGCCCACACTGCTCCGTATCCCAACCACTGCCTGCCAGGTGCCCCCAGCCCAGGGGAGAGCAGCCCCGGCCCCCATCCCTGTGCACTGGCCAGCACACAGCACCATGGGAACAGGGACTGGGGCGACAGGCTTGGACCTGCCAGCCTCCACCCCAGCCCGGGCCTGTGACCCTCCCGGGCTTGGCCTCCTGGACCTTCTAGGGCACCACCCTGCCCGGGGTGTCCCAGCTCCTCCTCGACACCCCTCTGGACCCGCCGGCCCTCCTGGGCCCTCATCAGGACCCCTCATCGGCGGCCCTGCGGGGCACGGTCAGCTGTTCGTAGGTGGGGAGTGAGCTGCTGGGCAGGTGGAGCTCTTGCTGGGCGGTGCAGCCACCGCCTCCTCCAGGGGGGCCTCCAGCCTGCAGGGCAAGCAGCTGCTGGAGCAGGTCCGTGATGAGCAGGAGCCTCTGGTCCAGCTGAGTCACCTGCGGACACATGACCAAGGCAGGTGAGGGCCTGGGCCACGTTCCCGAGGTAGGCGTGTAGGCACCCTCGGGCCTGGCCTGCAGTCACCCCTCTGTGTGTGTGTGTGCGTGTGCACGTGCGCACCTGCCCCTCTCTGGTGTGTTGCATGCAAACGTGTGTACGATGTGCATGTGTGTATGTGTATGTGCAAATGTATGTGCATGTGTGTGTGTACCCTCCGCCCTCTGGGGCGGTGTCTCAATGTATACAGTGTGAGTGTATCTCACCTCTCTTGCGTGTGCTGCGTGCAAACACGTGTGTAGCATGTGAAGGGGTGCGCACCTCTGGCCCCCAGATGCTGGGTGTCAAGGTGTGCATGTGTGTGTCCTTCCCCGCTCCTGAAGCATACATATGTGTGCGCATGTGTGCAGTGTGCAGTGTGCTCCTCCCCCGTGAATCCATGTGCGTACAGAATGTGAAGTTGTGGGGTAACATGCGTGAGCATTCATGGGGGGTGTGGATGCCCCTCTCCCCGGTGCTGTGTGTGCCTCGTGTGGACACTTGATAGGATCCCCCCACCCTGATGCCGACTCTGGGGACTCCTCTCCATCCTTGGTTGAGGGAAGGCTGGTTGGTCCTCCCCCTGGGCCTGGTGGCTAGAGTCTGGGACCCACGGGGCTACTTAGCTGTCCCGCCCCTGGACCCTCTGAGGGCCTGGGTCCACACCAGGGACTGGTCCTAGAACTTTTCGCTTTGGGGGAATGTGGGGGATCTGGGGAAGGGGCGTTCTGCACAGGTGCCCTGGGGCTGGAGTTAGCAGTGCAAGGAGGGGGTTGGGGGGGTTGGGACCCACCTGTCCAGTCTGGGCAGGAGAAAGGTCATACCTCAGGAAGAACAGCCAGGTGGGGCCTCTCCTCAACCTGAGACCAGGGCTCCTACTCACTCCAGGAGCTCTGACCCCCATTCTGTGCAGCCCCCCCCTTTTCCGAGAGCCAGGGGCACCTACCCCCACCTGTCAGATCCCAGGTGCTGGGTGTGGAGCAGGAGGCGGGGGCAGAGGAGGGGATGGAGCCAGTGTCCTGGGACCCCTGTGGAGGGAGGGCTGTGCTGGGTAGGGGGGGTGGGGGCCCCAAGGGGAAGGGCTGAGGGAGGAAAGGCAGGTGGGCGGGTGGCAGGGAGGCCCCCCTCGGGCAGGTGAGGGTGGGAGCTGGCTTCACTAGGTTTGGGTGTGTCTGAGAGGCCCCATCCCTAGGAAGGGACAGGAAGTCGTGTTGGTTGGGTGTGGGGTGGGACTGCAGGCCCCAGGGAAGGAGGAGGCTCTTGGATAAAGGGGCACCCCCATACACACCCGTCCCCACCACACCCAAGCTGAAGACCGAAGGCAGAGTCATGTGGGAGAGTGGGGGGCATTGTGGCTACAGAGCAGGGTCTACCAGCCAGCTTCCCTCTCAGGCCCAGGAATCACCCAGCCCCGCCCCCCCCTTCAGGGCCCATGTGGGGAAACTGAGGCCCCACACCCATGAGTGCTGAGCAAGGCCAGGCCTGGCTGATGGCAGTTGCTTTGACCACTGTGGGTGGCCAGCTGGCCAGGCCAGTTGTCCTGCACGCTGACCATGTTGGCCTTGCTTGGGCCCTGCCCGCTCAGGGCCCCCAGACACAGCACTGAGAACACGCGAGTCATTTTGTGGGCTCCTCCAACGTGGCCAGGGACTTGTGACCGTCTTCAAGGGGCCTCTCCCATCTCAGGGTACACAGGGGGTGAGGAGGGGGTGGCCTTGCCCCCTGTCCAGGCAGGTGCTCAGGGACAGTGCTCATCTCACCGGGGTCCAGAGTGGCCGTCTCTGTGGGCTGCAGGGTCCAGTCAGTGGGGGTGGGTGGGTTGCAGAACTGGTCATAATTTACAATTTGATAGTGATCACAAGGACAAAGGGACGAAAGTGTCTCCTCTGTGCCTGACCCGACTCCCCAAACCCATAACTACATGGCGTCCGCGGGGCTGCAAGAAGCAAGTTGGTAGAGAGGCAGCAGGGAGGGAGCGGTGGCGTGCCCCGTGGTCAGACCCAGGGCCCCATGCGGCTCCGTGGGGGAAGTCCTGACAGCATCTTTCAAGGGGGACACCGGCAGAATTGTCCAGCCTGGGCCCAGGGCATCGTGGGTGCTCTCGACCAGACCCCTGGAGCTGGCTCGGGATGCCCAGCCTGGGACATCAGGTTGGAGTCCCTGCTGCCCCCACTGACATTGTGGTCTGTTGGGTCCTGGGCAGAGGAGACCCTGAACTGCTGCCCTCTTGGACCTGGCACCCCCTGCGGAGGCCAGGGGCACCCCAGCGCCCCTCTGGGCCTGGCATGGGACTCTCCACCCCCCCCAAGTCACCTCGCTCCTTCTGCCTCCATGTTTCCCCAGCCCCCCTGCAATGCCCCAAGGCCGCCTGCTTTGCCCCTGGCTGCTGCCCCCCTCAGCTAGTTGACAGAACGGGTCTGCCACGAACACCCCCAGAGACCCATGGTCCTTGGAGAGACCACCTGCATGACGGTCAGCATGTGGGGTGAGCGAGGGCGGGAGGGCAGGGGGCCAGGAAGCTGGGGGAACAGAGTTGGGACCACCTGAAAGGGCCTGGGAAGAGGACTCCTCCCCCTGGGGGCTGAGCGCTCCATGCCACTGGGCGCTCTGTGCAGGTTCCCCAGGGGGGCCCAGGGCAGAAAGGAGAGCTACCCCAAAGCCTCACACCTAGGGGGCTTGCTGTCAGCTGTGGCCTGGAAACTCCCCGCCCCCTGGGCCCCTGCTGGGTGCCCACACCCCCTCCTAGGCTTCCTGTGTAAGGCCCACCTGTTCATCCTCTCTCTGCCTGTTTACCGGCTGGCCGTTATGTCCGGACCCCACCCGGCCAACCTCCCAGGGAGACACACGTTCTAAGTAAACAGCCCCCCCCTGCCCGCCCCCCCCTGGCAGAGCCCCCCTGTGGTCTCAGCCTCTGCTTGTGACGCTGTGTCCAAAGGCTTCCAGCGACAAAACACCACACTGTGCTGCCAGGCTGGGGGGCACCAGCCCCCCTGCCTCTCTCCAGCTGGTGCAGGGTTGGGGGGCTGGGGGCTAGGCCTGCAGTGTGCAGGGGGCTATGGCACTGGGGATGGGGGGCCCTTGGGGTCAGCAGTCAGCGCCTTGCTCCCCAAAGGCCTTCCCCCTGCCCGGCTCCTGCACCCACCTTTCGGCCACCCCCGCCTCTCCTCCTAAGCCCCCCTGCTCCCCCTCTCCCCTCACAGGCCCCCTCTTCCCTCCTCACTCCCTCACAAGCCCCCTTGCTCCCCCCTCTCCCCTCACAGCTTCCTCTCCCCCCCTCCCTTGCAGCCCCACATGTCCCCTCCCGCTGACCCTGGCCATCCGTACAGGTAGGCACGCCCCATGGCTCCGCATGGCCGCCTCCGTCCCCCAGGCTCCGGGGCTCAGGTCGTGGGACAGCCCCTCCTCGATGCTGTGAGCTGCCCCCGGGCCCCTCATTCCGCAGTCAAGCTCCGTGCCTCTGGTCATGGCTCCCAGGCCCCCAGGTGCTCGCTCCACGGTCCCTCCGGTCACTGGGTCACCACTCTCCCAGGGGCCCTGCCTGCTGCCCCAACTGCTGGCCTCCAGGGGATGCCGTTCCCACTCCTGAGGACCCCCACCCCCACCGAGCTCTGCCTCGCAGTCGTCCCCCTTCTCTGGTGTGTCCATGGCTCTTCCACAGCCCCTAGGAACGCTGCCCGTTGCCACATCCCAGACCACATCCCTGGGCAAGTCAGCTCCTGCTGCCCATCCCTCTGCCCACGGCTGCCTGCCACCTTTCGTGTGCAGGCATGTGTGCACGTGTGTGTGCACGTGGCATGTGTGCACATGCTGTGCATGTGTGTGTGGATATGTATGTGATAAGCACATGTGCGTCGAGGTGAGTGGATGTGGATGTGCATGTGTGAGGAGTGGATGTGCACATGGCTTGCATGTTGACACGGTGCATGTGTGCGGATATGTGCTCCTGTGTACAGGGGGGGCACACGTCCATATAGTGAGCAGGCTGGAGGCTGCAGGGGCGGTGGGGCCGAGAATCTGACTCCAGCCCCTTTCCCAGTTCCCATCAGTTGCTGGTGGTGGGAGGAGAGGGGGATTGGGAGCCTGAACCCGACGTCCCAGGGAGCTGGGCTGTTTTCCCGCCTTTGCACCAAACCCAGCACCCCAAGTTCAGCGGGGAATTCGTTCCTTCTTAGGCCCTGAGGATGCCCCACCCCCAGTCTCCCCTTTGTTTGTGCCCCCTCAGCCCCCAGCCTCTGCTGCACAACCTTCAAGATGAGACCTAGTCCTCTTCCCAGCATCCCCACAGCATCCATGTTGGCCCCACGGTGCTGGGAAACGTGGCTGTGGAGTCCACATCTGTCCCCCCACCCCTACTTTCCCCTTACCAGGCCCCCAGCACTGTCAGCGTCCCTCCCCCACACTTCTGCCTATACCTGCAAACCCTACACCCCCTACACCTAGCTCAGGGGTCCAGGCTTCCCTTCTGCTCCGACTCCACCCTGTTCCTCCGTGGGCACCTCCTTGGCTGGGCACAGCAGCTGGTCGGGGTGACAGGGTCCATAGTGCACCCCAGCTCTGTTCCCCTGGGCTGCCGGGGGCAGGGGCCAGGAAGTTGCAGGGCCCCAGGCCAGGGCCCCAGCCCCATCTGGGTGTATTTGGCAGGCCCGGCTTCCTGGCTCCCAGAGTGCCTCCTTCCCAGGGTGCCAGAGAGGCCCCACACTGGAGATTCCTGCCCCTCATTCCAGACCCAGTCTCCTCCGTCTCCACGTTCCCTGTGACGGCCACCTGCCACCTGGTATGGACTGGGCCCCCTCCGTCTTCTCCCTGGGCCTGGCCGGGGCAGGGAAAGGACTGTCCGCTGATGGCGGGACACAGCCTGGCCTGGGGCCCAGGGGGCGGTGGGTGACCACTGGGCTCTGCACAGCTCAGGTGCTGTCTGTCTGCAGCAGAGTCCCAGTACATGGGGCACGGGGCTCTCTGTACATCCAGTGAGGGCCCCGCGGAGACTGAGCAGCCGGGGCT
>NW_022111317.1:264292-269353 GCF_000313985.2 Echinops telfairi | reverse complement strand
CTCATCCTTGCTCCACACCGACATCGGCTCTGGCTGTCGTTCCTGCCGGAAGCTGCCCAGTCAGTCCCGATGTGGTGACCACACGCACAGCTGGACGGTCCTGCAGGCACCCCTGCTCCCCTGGTGCAAACTGGACTGCTGGGATCTCTGGGGTCTCACTGGCTGACTATTGGAAGTAGATGCCCGGGCCTTTCGTCCTAGCCCCTCTTAGTCCGGAAGCTCTCCTGAAACCAGTTTGGCATCATAGCAACCCGACACCAATCCCCCAGGGCAGACAGGTGGTGGCTGTGGGTGAGGTGTGCTGGCCAGGGCCGTCCTGTGTTAGAAAGGAGGAGATGGAAGCTCAGAAAGGCTGGGTACTGCCCTTAGGCTGCCCAGCAAGCAGGAGCTGGGTCTGGGACACAGGTTTGCGGCTCCTGAAACTGCTCCCCTGTACGGCTTCAGTGGGACCATCACGGTTCCCAAGCCCACCCCCACAGCCCCCAAAGAGACCCGCTCCATTCCTTTGCACACGGGTCAGTCGAGGTCTTGAGCATCCTGGGTCAGCTGGACTGGCCACCAGGTTTCTGGGAGACCCAGGTGTGGGCTATGTGGGCAGGGCACTGGGAGCCACTGTTGGGGAGTTCTGGGCTCCAAGAGGCCTGAGATGCTGCTGGCGAGGCCCAGAAAGTGAGGGGAAGGGTACAAGGATCCCACCCAGGAGGGAGCCCTGAACTGGCTCTCGGCCTGCCTGGCCTGGGTTTGCCCTGGGAACTGCCAAGAAACTGAGGGCCCCCCCGCCCCCACCATCCTGCAGCTCCCAGCCCACCTTTCCTGCTCCCGGGTGCCTGCGGCAGTCCTAGGGTCTGGGCCTCTCTGATGAGCCCAGTTGAAAGTGGGCAGCGGTGGCCACAGGTGTGTCCTCTGCATCCATGCCTTACCCCGATCCTGCTGCAGCGCACCCAGTCACATGCCCTGATCTCCCCACTGGTGCCCCCATTCTTCTGAACCCCCTCTTATACCCCCTCAGACACACACACACACACACACACACACACACACACATCCCTGTCTCCTCCAGCAGGCCAGCTCCTGCGTGTTGCACCCTCGTTTCTTGCTATAACCTTTATCCCATTACAAAAAACAAAAAACCCCTCATCAGACAACCTTCCCTGGGTGCAATGCCTCCACCCCAGCCCGAATCCTGTCCCCCGAGGCAATCTCTCAGCCCTGCAGGCTCTGTCTCGGGATTTCTAAACCACATACTTGTCTGATCGCCCTGCTTTCGAAACTCCAGACATTATCCAGTGAGGAGCCAGGGCTTAGTGCTCACAGCCCCGCCCCTCCCCTCTGCTCCTGACAGTTTTATCACAAGTCTTGGTTAATAAATATTTACTGTTTGTGTCTTGCGTAAACATTGTGAAACCAACCACATTGCCGTGGAGTCCCGGGGTCCCAGGGGGGCTTTCAGGATGACAACCTTTCGTTTTCCCAGGAATTAAGATTTGCCTCTGCTTTTCCCTCAGTTTGCAATTTATCAGTCACTAATTTGCTCCTGATATCTCTGCCAGATTCCTAAAACTCCTAATCCATCCCGTGGAGAACATCAGACAATCCATCAGGTTCATCATCGTTTTTCCTGGAAGTTCTCCCCTGAGGCCCATGCAGGACTTAGCTGCACGCTAGACCTCTGGACAGCTACGAAGTTAGGGCTCCTCTTCCCCACCTTGTGGGGGGGTTTCTGTGTGCGGCCCCCTTTTCTGGTGCTTCATGGGATTCTGCTGGTTCCGAGAGTCTGTTTCTTTCTTGGTTCCCCCGCTTATTTAGCTGGAGCACACCCTCAAGTAACTTTCTGAGAAAAGGTATGCAAAAGGTAACATTTCGACTGGGCATGTCTGAAAATGCCTTGCCTCCATGCTCACGCCTGCGTGTTTGAGTATGGGACTCTAGGGTGGGAACAACTTCCTCCTTCAGGTTTCGAAGGCATCCTCCACTGGAGACTAGCTTCCGGCCTTGAAGCCACTGCGACTTCCCACCCCTGGGTGTGGGGCCCATGTATTTCTCTGGAGAGGTGGGATGTCCACTGATCGTGGCTATTCTGTGGGCATGATGACGATGGGCCCTGTCTTGGGGGGGGCATCCTAGGAGTCAAAGGGGCCTTATATTTTGCAGCCCCAAAGTGCTCACTGAGACCCCAATGTCCCCCCCAAGCTCAGAGTCACACAGGCTGAACTTTGACTGACAGGGAGCCTCCTACTCTCCTCGGGATAGGGAGGGGACAGGAACTGGAAGCCATCTGCTCATCAGACTGATTTTCAACGACTAATCCTTGGTCTGCAGTCCCCTCCTCGCTCTCCCTCTCTCCCCCGAGCTTTGAGCCCACCTGGGGTTCGCTAGGGGTTCTTGGCTCGGAACTGTCTCTTTCTCTGTCTACTCTCCCTGATTAGTCCACTGCACCTTCTGATTTTCAGCTTCCAAACTTGTGTCAATTATCTATCTATCTCCCCCCAACTACCAGGACTCCAATTTTGCCTTGCAGACCTGGTTAGACCAGATGATGCACAGCGGTACAGATGGGAATTGGAAACGCAGGGAATCTAGGACAGATGAACCTCTCAGGACCAGGGGTGACAGTGGCGATACCAGGAGGGAAAGGGGATGTAGTAAGGGGGAATGGATCACAGGGAGCTACATATAACCTCCTCCCTGGGGGACGGGCAGCAGAGGGGTGGGTGAAGGGAGACGCCGGACAGTGTAATATAAGATACAATAATAATTTATAAATTATCAAGGGTGCATGGGGGAGGGGAGGAGGAAGGGAGGGGGAGGGGAAAAAAGGAAAATGAGCTGATCCCGGGAACCCAAGAGGCAAGCGAATTTTGGGAATAATGAGGGCAACAAATGTATAGATGTGCTTTACACAATTGATCTATGTATTGTGATGAATTGTATGAGCCCCAATAAATTGATTTTTTAAAAATGCAAAAAAAAGAATAAAAAAATTATATATCTTTCTATCTTCTATCATCCATCCATCTTCCTATCTACCTATAATCAACTTACCTACCTGCCATTATTAGCATCTGTCCACCCATCATCCGTCCATCTATCGTCACAGTCAAAGCACCAGTGGAACCCGCATCCCCACCACTCCCTGCTTCCTCCCTGCTCCCCTTGCCCCCCATGCTACATGCAGCTCAGAAATATGTGAATCTGATCTCCCCACTTCTGAGCTGAGAGCCCTCTGCCCCCTCCCCACCAAGGCTTCTAACTGAAAGGGAAGACCCCAGCACTTCCTGGCTCTGGAGCCTGCTCTGACCCTCAGGGCCCCGCCCCAGGGGCTCTCCTGAACACACCTGGCCCCGAGCACCTCTTGGAGACTTGCTGAGCGACTTGGTGTGCGGATGAGTAAGCACATAAGTGTCAGGAAATAGGCCCCAGGTGGGGGAAGAGCCGGGGTGCTGGGCAAGTCCACTAGCCCTTCCCCTCCTACTGGACGTGGGCTCAGGGGCAACCTTCACTCAATTGCTGCTCAAGAAGCCTCCCTGCCTCCCAGCAGACACACACTGCACCCGCTCCCTCCCTCTCTTCCCAGGGCGCCCTGCTGAGCAGGGGACTCATGTTGTGGGGGCTTGAGTTGCTAACTCATAGATCTGGGGATACAGGTGGGGCCTGGGGGGGTGCTGAGTCAAGGCTTCCTGGGGAGCCCTGTGACCCCACCCCCTGTCCCTCTCCGGCCCCCTGTCCAGCTCCAACATTGGGAGGATGTCTTACATACAGGAGACCTGCTGGGTGAGGAGGCCCCACACTCCCCTGCCGCACCCCAAGGCTGGTGTCTCCACATGGCAGCTTCCAGGAGCCCTGCTGGCTCCTTGCTCCCAGCAGCCCTAACGACAGTGCTCAAAGAGTTAAGATCCTGAGCAGCTCCCCTCTGTCCCCCATCGCCCCTGATCTAAATTTCTTCATTTGTCAGAGGCTGGACCCTCTTTTCCTTCCAAGTCACAGCTGACATGAAGTGCAGTCTTACAGCCCAGCTGAGAGAGAATCAGCAGTCTCCCCCCGCCCCCCTGAGAGGCCCCCGACCCCCCAATCATTACTCAAGACATTGGCATGAACCGGCTGGTTAGGTAACCAGCTGCTCACTCAGGAGACTTATAACTCATAAGCAGTTACACGTCATCTCACAGACAAGAAAATTACTTCCAGGATGCCTGGGCGGGCCGAGGAGGCTGAGGGGGGCTCCTGACTGCCCCAGCAAGGAGGCAGCCTGGGAACTTGGGGGGCCGCATGGCACCTTTGAGGAGCCGGCACCCCTACCCAGCTGCCCTGACCCCAAGCCTGTATATGTGGCTGTGCCCTGGAACCAGCGGTCCCGATTCCTGAGAGACTCATTCATACTGAAGTGTGAATGACTGCTTGTGTGGAGCGAGCGCATGCTCACGGGTGCACATGCTCATGTGGAGAGGGTGTTCCATTCCCCCCCTCCCCCCCCAGATACGAAGCGCTCTGGGGCAGGCCTGCAGGCCCAACCCACTGTGTCCGCAGTCCCCCTCTCTACTCGGACATTCAGGATATATTTGTGACAAATGAAGGTTGTGTGGAGCCCAGGGCAGAGGTGGGGCCCTGGAGGCTGACGCTTATGAGCCAGGCCTGGAGATGCCTACTCCCAGAGGCAGACTGGCTGGCCAACTCATGGCTCCTGAACCAGGGGGTGGCCTGAGACGGGGCCTGGGGGAGTGGACCGGGGGAGTGCTCCACAGAAGCACTTCCTGAGGTCGAGAGACCCATGGACTGAGGAGAGGGACATGGCCTCCTTGTGCCTGGGCCAGGGGACCGCACCCACTCCTGCAAACTTGGACTCTCTCTGGCACCAGGGTACATGGGACCTGGGGGTTCAGTGGACCTCTGGGGGGTCATCTGACCTTGGGGGACCCATTCCCATGCAGACCAATCCCATGGCTGGGACACTGCCCTCTTCTGCCTACAAGCACCGCTCCGGGCACTCAGGCCCCAGGGATTCGCTGAGCACTCAGCCCTGTGTGGGGTCGGGGGGCTGGGCCGGGGGATTCTGGGCCCAGGTGG
>NW_022111317.1:253992-264191 GCF_000313985.2 Echinops telfairi | reverse complement strand
CCCCCCCTCTCCAGCCGTCTCTCAGGGCTTGGACAGGGCCCTCGCCCCCTCCTCTCCCAAGACCTAGCCAGGCGCTCATCCACCCTGCCCTCCCCTCACAGCCTGCACTCTGATGACCCAGAGCTGACTTTTGCCCTCCCCCCATGGCCCGAGGGCTCCTCTCCAGGGACACCCCAAAGCCAGGCAGAGGCTGCCTGGTCTTTCCCTATGGTCCTTCTCCTCACCGCCCCCCCCCAGAGGGTCTCTGTCACGTTTCTAACCTGGCCGCCCACCTTGGGCCTGGTCTCCACCCATCCACCCTGGCCCTCCATCCGTCTATCTGGCCCTCCATCCGTCTATCCTGGCCCTCCACCTGGCCCTTCATCCGTCTATCCTGGCCCTCCACCTGGCCCTCCATCCGTCTATCCTGGACCTCCATCCAGAGGGACCTCACCATCCACCCCAGTGGTCTTCAGGTTTCAGCTCGAGTGTGTCTTTCTGAAGAGCTAATTATGTGTGTGTCTACGTGTGCACCTGCATGTGCATCATATTTAAGTGTGTGCGCCTGTGTGTACACATCTTCTTGTGTTTGCACTGTGCTGGGTGCGTGTGTGCATGTTTTCCCATGTGTGCATCTGCTCTGTGTGTGTGCTTACCTGTGTGTGTCTGTGTACGTATCTTCCTGTGTGTACATTGTACTGTGTGTATCCTTCTGTGTGAATGTGTGTGCACGCATGTGTGTTTGTGCCCGTGTGTGCATGTCTTCCTGTGTGCGTGGTGCTGTGTGTGCCTGTGTGTGTGTCTTCCTGTGTGCCTGTGTATGCCTGTCTTCCTGTGTGCATGGTGCTGTGTGTGCCTGTGTGTGCGTGTCTTCCTGTGTGCATGGTGCTGTGTGTGCTTGTGTGTGTGTCTTCCTGTGTGTGCATCCTGCTGGACTTGTGTGTGCTATCAAAGGATAACCCTGTCAACACCCACCCCAGTTCCTTCCAAGGCGTCCTTTTGGCCATCACCTCATCAGCCTTAAATGACAGCGTTGCCTTATGGAGTCTTGATTCACCCATTGAGGCATCTTTTCCTGACTTCTGTCTCTGGAGCATGAGCCCTCTCAGCCCAGTGTCCATCCATGGCCTCTCTAATTCCTGGATCAAGCGCTCCCAGGATTTTGACAGAATCCATCATCAACCCCACACCCAGGCCTGAGGTTCCCTGTAGACCCTTGGGTCCCCCCAGGGATCTGTCACCTTCCTCCACAACCCTGCTGTCTGGTTCTCAACTCTGTCTCCCCATGCTGCCGCCTCCTTAGGGTGCACCCTGCTCCGTGGTCAATCTGCCAGACCAGGGCTTCCTGCTCACCATCACCAGTCCCTGCTGGGAGAGCTCTCTTGCAGGATCCTGCTCCATCTCAGAGCCTTACCTCAGGTGAGAGAGTGGGCTGGGTACAGGAGTCCTGCTCAGAGCCTCGCCCAGGGGTGGATATTTGGTCTGGGTATAGAACTCTATACCCTTATCTCTAGACGTCTTATCTAGGAGCCCCTGGCCTGGCAGGTCATCTGGGGGCTTACATGATTCTAGGGTTCTCTTGAGCCCCCTGTTTCTGTTCTGGGCTCTCGGGGGAGCCCTTCCTTCTTTCCTTCCTTCCTTTGTGTCAATGTCTCCTTTCTGCAGCTGTGTCTCATCCCCTCTCTGGAACGCATGTTAGTTGGATGTTGGAGCTCCTTGGATGAAGTCTCTGTGTTTCTTGGCTGTTCTCTCTGATTTTCCATCTCTGTCTTTATTCTACTTTCTGGGAGATGTCCCCCCACCCCCCGACCTCTTTTACTGAAAACTCTTCTCTCTCCTCTTAAAAAATAAAAGAATAAAAAAATCCAGCAGCATGTTTTACATTTCCAAGAATGCTCTCTGCTTCTCTCATCGTTTCTGTTTTCATAGCACTCTGTTCTGGCCTGATGGTTACATCCTTCTCGGGTTTCAGGACCAGGTTTCACAATGCAAGCTCCACTCCGTGCACCCAGTTGCTCGACAGCCCTGGGGCTCCCCTTGGAGCAGAGCCCTCACTCTGACCGCTCCTCTGCCTGGCCCCTGTGGAGGGCTCCACCCCCCTTACCCCTCCTCTCCGCCCCACAGCGGGGCATGCCCTTCCTGCTTCGGGCCTGTGTTTCCTCCCCCATCTGGAAGGCTCCCTCCATCTCTCTCCTTTGCCTAGCTGGCTGCCACAGCTCATTCTGTGTTCATCTCTCAGGATGCCCCTTGGGAAGACGCTGCGAGCATTCTAGACACGGGGCAGCCCCTATCCCTGCCCCTCACTCTCTTTATGGCACGAAGCAAGGCTTTTCTAAAATTTAATTCTAATCATCACGATCTGGGTCAAAGTTTACAGACAAATTGGTTTTCCACTCGGCGATTCATACCCATTTTGATCGGAGACATGGACTGCGGTCCTCCCGGTGGCACAGCCCTCCTCCTCCCTCAGTCCCCCCAGTCTCCTGCTCCTCCTCTTCCTCGTCCCTCCCCAGTCCTTCCTCTGTCTCGCTGGGTAAATGCTGTCCAGCGGGCATCTAAGTCTTGGCTGTTCTAAGGGGCAACAACTCCCTGGTGTGGTCGTCCACCTGACAGACCTGCCTCCTACTTGGCTGCAAGTTGAGCCTTGAGTCTGAGGCCAGTTCTGGGCCTGACAGGTGACTACGGCCATCGTCCCCTCTCCTGACCATAACTCAGGTGCTATACAACTGTCCCGTGGAAGAGAGCATGGAATCTCCCCACGCCCCCTGGAAGCCTCACTTCCTGTTTCTAGAACCTTCTCGTCATCCTCAGCAGGCACGCCCAGCGCCCATGAAGCCCCTCACACCCATACCTCTCACGCCTTCACCCAGCCCAGGCCTGAGCGCTCGCAGGTTGTAGACACACATCCTCGTCACCGGCCTGCGGCCCTTCTGTGGAGGAGGGGACGTTCTAGAAGCTCAGCACTGGGTCTCCAGGTCCTTGCCGTGGTTGTGAGCCCACGGCCTCTTTCCCTCCCAGCCTCCTCACTCTCCCTGGCCCACGGGCTCAGCCGCCCTGGGATCCTGGCCTTTGTCATATCGCCACCGAGACTCAGATCCCAGCAGGGTCACCCCCAGGGGCAGGTTTCAGCGGAGCTCCAGCCAGGTGGGGAAGAGAGGCCCCGGGACCGCTTCCAGACACCACGCCCATGCGAGCCCTCTGTCTGATGGCGCGCTGGAAGGTGAGCCCACCTGAGCTGCCAGGTCCCCCAAACACACAGCGGCCTCACGTGTGGGTGCCACAAGCACACCGATGCTGGATTCGAAGAGGGCGCACAACGACAAGAGCCGATGCCTAGAAACAAGACGGGAAACTGGCTGCCAGTTGCACACAACCGGAAGTTAAAAAACCCTCCAATGATTCTTGGCAGAGGAAACAGAGGGGGGATCTAATCTCTTTGGAAGCGACTGCAGTGAGAGCATCTCACATTGGAGCTTGGGGTGGGGGTGGGGGGGCACACCAAGGAACACGGAGAACAATTTTCGGGCATCTGAGCAAGAGGGAATAGATGTCGTAGGCTTCCCACATGGGGAGCTGGACAGGGGCTACCAAAGGGACATGGGTCAAAGAAGAAAGAGGCACTGGACGGAGGAGGCCACGGAGGGCCGGGGAAGCTTAGGAGAACTGGGCTGACTAATTTAAGAATATGGGGTGTTTGTTGATCCGATGAAATAATCCAAACGCGTTAAGGCGCAACTCATTACGAATGGAGACGGAGGGAAATCGTTACAGCGACGGAGGGATCTTAACGCTGAAAAGTGGCTACCATGGGTTTGCTCGTCTCCATAAAATTGAAAGCACAGTGTGATAGGCACATTTCAAGGAGGGCGGGGTGGGGGGAGTGACCACAAGTGAGCTATTAAGTAGAAAACCTTAATAAACATCAACCACACCAATGGAGGAATGGGCGTTGTAGTCCCCCTGCCCTCCTCCAAATTCAAACTCAAGACATTGGTGCACTTGAGTTACAGTGTTGGTAAAGAGTATCCAAAATACTGTGGACGTCCAGAAGAACTTTCTGGAAGAAATACAGCCAGAATGCTCCCCAGCAGTGAGGGCAGCAAGACTTTGCCCCAGGTACTTTGGACCCATTTTTGGGAGAAGCCAGTCCCTGGAGAGGAGAGCATCATGCTTGGTAAAGTAGAGGAAGCGGCATCTCTTTGCCAGATGACAGGATGGATTGGCACAGTGGCAAAGACAGTGGCTCAGCCATAACGTCACTTGGGAGGCGGGCCCTTGTACACAGGGTCACTTTGATTCCGAATGAACGAGATAGCTCCTAACGCCACCACCCCTGCCACCCTTACAAACATCTCCAAGCCCGGTTTTATGGACAATGTTCACAATATTTCCAAGGGGCAGCTAACACCCCCTCCCCCCTGCTACGGACACAGACCATGGACAAAGATGGAAGTTGCTTCACTCAGCGTCTAAGATAAGAGAGGACCCAACCTGGGCAAGAAAACACAAGGCATCTTGATTCGGGGTCCGAGCCAGCTAGGAGGACAGGTGCCGACACGCTGGGCCACGGATCAGCACGGACCCCAGTAGAGTTGAGGTTGTGTAGAGTCCACCCCAAGAACGTAGATGGTTCCATACCAGGAAGCTGTTCCAGGAAAGTTTTCAGCCGGACTTCAGATGAGTCCGATATGTGTCTATGGAGTCCCCTTCCTGTCCAGCCCTCCGGCCACTCTCTCCTGCCGCTATTTGTACCTTAGGTCTCTGCGTTCCCCCAGGGCCCTACCCCATTGCCTTCCATGGCCTTTGTGGGATGGGTTTGATGCGCACCCTAACGCCACACAATCAAACCGCAAACCCCACTGCTATCAAGCAGGCGTGGATCCTCAGTGGCCCTGTAGACCGGCTGGATTCATTTCTGACACACTCGTGTATCTTGCCCAGACAGGAGAGACTTGGGGATGGAGAAGGTGGAAGGACCTGGGAGGTGGTGGGGAAGATGGGGTGTGACTTCTCTCCAGCCACTGAGGTTTGTCACAGCTGGACACTTCAGCTGTGGAAGCTCATGTGTTTGAGTTAAAGACACTCCTGGGCACCGGGTGGACTTGGTGAGCTCCGAGGTCCCCACTGTACCCCCCTTTGCTCCCCCCTCACCCAGCCCGCTTCGAATGGGGGATTAAAGGCTACCTGGAAACAAAGAGTGTCCTTGGGCCCCCTGCCCACGTCACCCTGCTCCTTCTGTCCCTCTTACCTCACTGGGTAAGCCCGCCCAGCCCTCTCTCCAACCCTGAGCATCCCTGGAGACCTGTCACATCTCTTCATCCTGCGGGGCAGCTTGCCGGACCCCTCTCACGTCAGGCTGTGTCCCTGGTCTCACACCTGCACCCCAGGTGGTGCTCAGAACTGGGCAGGGCAAATTAGATGGCAGTCCCTCCTGCGAGGGGCCAGCAGGACAGAAGCCTGTCTTCTGCACACACGGACCCCTCGACCTGGCCTCTGCAAGGGGACCGCTCCCAGCCATTACTTCTCAGAGACACCCTCTGCCTCCCTGTCCCCCTGCAGCCCCCGGGGCAGCCCCGGCGGTGCCTCCTGGACCTCAGCGGTGACCCCATCTTGCTCAGGGCTTGTGCCCTCTGCCATTGTCTGTCTCGACGCTACAGGGCTGGTTCTCGGCAGCCCAGCTCATCAGGGCACCTACAGGCCAGCGTTCACAGCCTGGCATCTGCAGCCCGGCACTCCCACTGCTTGTCTCCACGACCAAGTGGGCAGGGTCTTCCATCTGGCAGGGCAGAGCCCCCGCCCCGGAGAATGTGGTGGTCTTTCCAATGGGCAAAAGGCAGGCTCCAGGCCGGGCTGGCAGCTGAGCCTGGCCCCTCCTGCCAACTGTCTCCACCAATGCCAAGCAATCACTCTCCACCCATTTCCTACCCACGGGGCACCGAGGGGCCTGGGGCAGGGGGAGTAGCAGGGCCAAGGCTGTCCCCTGCAGTTGTGGGGACACCTGTTAGGAAGGGTGGGGTGAGCCCTTCCGGCAGCTGGGAGAAGGCCTGGCCCGGTCAGGGAGGGGCTGGGCCCTCAGACTGGGCTGGGGGCTTAGCAGCTGCCCTTGGAGACAACTGGAGGTTGTGGTGGGGGCACATTCCAGGGGGCAGCCCATCTTCTGAGCTGTGTGCGTGGGGCGGGGGCTTCGTAGACACTGAGCTTTTGTGTACATTGCAGGTCGGCGACATGGTGGGTGAACTGCTGGACCAGCTAATTGCGAGGTCAGCGGTTCAAACCCACCAGTGGCTCTGGGGGAGAAAGCTGAGGCTGTCTGTCCCCCACCACCCCCATCACAAAGTCCAGCCGTGGCGGCCTCAGGGAGCCCATCCTGCTGTCCTCAGAGGGTCAGAACGAACTCAACCACAGTGAGGCTGGGGACACAGCAGGCAGGTCCCCAACACTCTGTGGGACTGCGGGAGCCCTGAGTTAGCGCTTGCTGGCCTAGGACCCCCGGCCAAGCCTGCAGAGTGAGCCTAGTTGGGGGCGTGCTGGGGCACGGTGAGGTGGGCGGCAGAGCTGCCGGCACAAGGGTCTGGTGGGGGCTTTGCAGGCCGGTGCCAGAGTGGCAGCCCTAGCCTGGATCAGCTCCCTTGGGGCCCAGGGCAGGGCGCTGGGCTGGATGGCCTGTGGTGGGGCTCAAGGTAGGTACGTGCGAAGGCTGGCTGGGGCCGCGGGGCGAGCATGGGCTCCGTGTGGCAGTTCAAACCACCTAACTGCAGCACCAAAAGGCTGGCAGCCAGGCCGCGGAAACAGCGTGCAGGCGCGGGCTGCAGGTGGGGGCTTGGGCCCTTAACCCTTGGGAGGGTGCATGCGAGAGGCCGGCTGCGGGACGGGATGGTGGGCTAGGTAGGGGGCTGGCCAAGGGGTGTCTTTTTGTGGTCTCAGGGGCCGGCACAAGGTGGTCAGGTACACAGCGGGCTTGCAGGCATCTCAGGATGGCAGCTGTCATCAGGGTACTGCCCTCCCCTGCCTGGCCCCTCCTGGGGGTCTCTGGATACTAGTGGGACAGGCTCACCAAGAGCCTCTTGTCTGTGTGCACAGTTGGGATGGGGGGCAGGGCTCACACGAGGCCACTGAGTAGAGGTTCAGGGGCTCCCACTGAGCTGAGGACTGGGTGTGGGCAGGTGGTAGGGCTGGGTAACACCCCGAGAAGGCAGTGCAGTGCAGAAGTGGGCATGGTCTCGCCTTGTGTTGTGAAACATCATGGTCAAACCCCCACCCCGACCCAAGTGACTCTCTGTAGGCTTAAGCAGGGGAAGTGGCTGGGGTCCCCTCCCGACAGCACCCAGCTTGCCACCACAGCTAGGATGTGGCTTTGATACAGGGTGTCCCTAGGACCCCAGAGCCCACCACGCGGATAGTGCTGGAGCCTCTCCAGCCACAAAGGCATCCCCACTTCCTTGTGGGGTTCCCACTTGCCCACAGTATCCCCAACACTGAGTGTGACTCTACTCTTGAGTCTAGTGGCCGGACAGGCACCAGGCCTGCTACCTCTCGGGGACCTGAGGCTCACGCCTTGTGAGTGTGGTCTGTCCATCTGTCCTTGGCGGGGCTCGATTTGCCCACATGGCTGCCTGGAGCTCTCAGTGCCCTTTGACCATTAACCCTTTGACTACAGTTGATGCTGTCCCCAGCCTGAGACAAACAGATCAGGCTCCTGGTAGGGTAGCGGTGGGGGGTGGGGTGCGTGGGCCAGGTGGGTGGGGAGTCAAGACCTTCAGAGCTGGTACCCTGAGTTTCCCTGGGTGCTGGATCCCCCACCCCCTCTGCAGGCCCGGGCCCCAGCTGTTCAGCTTTCTCACAGGGGGTGCATCCGGGCTCCCCGGCGACAAGGCCTAATGCCAGGGAGCTTGTCCCTTGGCTCAGACTGCGGCCCCCTGCCCGAGGCCCCAACAGGTGTGCGATGACTCAGCGGTATTGGATTCTGTAGCACCGGCAGCTGCTGGAGGCAGCCGGGGACCCCTGGACAGGCAGCCGGGAGCTCAGAGGGCGGGACTAGCCGGGGGCAGCTCGGCCCACTGCCTCTGGGGCCCCTCAGCTCCCCAGACTGACTCCCATCAACAGGTGTGCCCACTTGGTAGGCTAGAGGGCTGGCCCCAAGCATGTGGACCCACAGAGACACGGTCTTCCAGGGCCTGGTCTCATAGGACACCCACACAGTTTCTTAGAACCCAGAAATGGCGAGAGAGATGGCCTCAGGAGAGTCACAGAGAAATGGTCACAGAATTGCCACAGGGCCTCCCTGTGCCCAGGGAGAGATGGCCCCTTGCTGTGGGCATCAGGGAGCCACAGGAGGCCAAGGAAAAGGTGCAGGTCCGGGTGGTATGATGGGCATCCAAGGCTCTCAAGTGGCCTTGTGCCAGGACCCTGGGAGCCAGTGGTCTGAGCTCCACTGTGCAAGTCACTGCAGGTTTGTCCCCATCCTGTGCACCCCTGGCACTGGGGCGAGAGGAGCAGGGCCTATGGTGACTCTGTAGGGACCAAGGGCAGAGAAGCTCCAGCACAGTGCCCGCTGGCTGTGGACCCAAGAGAAGGGCTGTTATGAAGACATGCCCACCTCTCCCACGACACTGGAGGCTGAGCGTAGGAGAGCTGAGGAAGAGAGGGCAGGCTCCCTGCACAAAGGCGCTCACTGAGTCCTAGGCTAACCCTGGCGGGCAGGGAGTCCAGGCTGAATGAGAGCGCAGAGGGTCAGGTGACCGGGAGACCTTCTCACCAGCAGGGGGAATCTGAGAGGGAAGTGGCTCCAGACCCAGGCCTGACAACATGGTAGAGGAGTCTGTCCAGTAGCCAGAGGCCAGTGAAGCAGAAAGGGCTGGCTACTGGTGGAGAGGAAGGACTGAGGTACACATGCTCCTAATGAAGGAGCTCTTGTCCTTTTCTGCTCACCTGAGAATCCTTCCTGCCATCTTGTCCATCCACCCATCCATCCATCATCCAACTATGTGTCCATCCACTTAACCATCCATCCATCATATAGCCATCCATCCACCTATCCATTCACCCATCCACCTATTCATTCTTCCATCCATCTATGCATTCATTCATCCATCTATCCAACTATGCATCCATCATCTATCCGTCCATCCATCATCCATCCATCCACTCATCCATCCATCTCTCCACCCATCCGTCTGTTCATCCATGTATCCATCTATCCATCCATGTACATACATCCACTTAACCATCCATCCACCTACCCATCTACCCCCGTCTCTGACCCTCTATGCTCTGTCAGATTGCATTAGGCCACCGTACAAATATGTCTTAACCACTATGTGGTTGCAATCCTATTGGGAAGGTTGTTTTTGCGACGCTAATGAGACAGGGTTAGTGTGGGTGCATCTCAAGCCAACCTCTTTTGAGAGAAAAGAGCTTAAAGAAGCAAGCAGAGATTGGGGAAGCTAGATGCCAAGACACATGGAGAGCTCCAAGCAGAAGCTGAAGAGACATTGGCCTTCCCCCTGAGCCGAGCGAGAGAGAGAGAGAGAGAGAGAGAGAGAGAGAGAGAGAGATTGCCTAGAGTTGGTGGTCTGGATTCAGACTTCTGGCTTCCCAAACACCTACTTGCGGTATCTCTGTTAAAGCAGCACTGGACAATGGAGATACCATCCATCCACTCAACTCCATCTCTACTCATCCATCCCTAGCGATCCATCTGTCTATCCATCTATCCCCCACTCACCCCACCCCATCTATCCCATCACTCACCCATCCACTCACCTATCCAGCCATTCATTTACATCTCCGCTTCCCAATACATGCATCCTTCTCTCTGCCCACCCATGCAGCTACCAACCTGTCCGTAACTCCACACATCTATCCATCCCTCATTCACCCACTCACCTAGCACTACCCACCACCCATCCATCAAGCTCCTCATTGACCTCTATCTCCACTTCTATCCACGCGTCTTCTATCCCTGTCTGCACCGAGCCATCCCACCATCCACTCACCCACCATCATCACAAGCCAGCACTCGTTCACATCTTCTCTTACCTATCCATCCATCCATCCACCCATCCATCCATCCATCCATCCATCCACCCACCCATCCATCCATCCATGCATGCATGCATGCATCCATCCATCCATCCACCCACCTTCCATCCATATCTACAACCACCATCCACCCATCTATTCATCCATCCATCCATCCATCCATCCATCCACCCATCCAT
>NW_022111317.1:248382-253892 GCF_000313985.2 Echinops telfairi | reverse complement strand
CAATTTGAACCACTAAAGTGCCCCTCTGGCTACTAGCTTGTCTCCAGATTCACCAATTTCTCTAATTTGCTTTCACTTAAAAAAATCATTTTATTGGGGGTTCATACAGCTCTTATCACAATCCATCCATCCATCCATCCATCCATCCATCCATCTATCCATCTATCCATCCACCCACCTGTGCATCCAATCCACCCACCCATCTATCCATCCATCCATCCATCCATCCATCCATCCATCCATCCATCCACTAACCCATTTATCCATCTATCCACTAATCTATCCATCCATCCACCCACCCACGCATCCATCCATCCATCCATCCATCCATCCATCCATCCATCCATCCATCCATCCACCCATCCACCTTCCATCCATATCTACAACCACCATCCACCCATCTATTCATCTATCTCACTCTCTCCACCTCTGTGCACTCACACATGTTTACACCCCTCCCCCCTCCCCTCCTCCTCAGGCCGCGTGTTCCATTCTGTCCACAGCAGTTAGCAGCTGCGTTCTGTGTGGAGAAGATGGAAGGCGCTGATGACACAGCCGCCGGCCTACGGAGTAACAGTCTGCCACCAACTAAAAATAGACGGAGACCAAGATGCCAGCCGGCCCTGCATTCCTTCTCTCACCCTGGAATGGCTACCCCCCCCCCCAAAAGCAGGGCACACACACCATGTGGTCCAGAGGTCCCAGATCAAAGGGAATGATATTAGGCACAGAAAGCAGGGGCTCCAGGGTTGGGGACTCCTGCACGTGGACATAGTGGCTGGGCACTGGCGAGGGCCCAGCCCATGTTCACGCTCACCCCCCACCCCACCCCGCCCCCGTCAGCACCGCCACACACACAATGTCTGCTCTGTCCGAAGCCAGGAGGTGTGAGGCCGGGCTGGGTGCAGAAACCCGAGGGGCCCAGAGGCCAGCCTCGCCTCCCAGGGATGCTGGAGTGTGTGTGTGTGTGTGTGTGTCTGTGTGTGTGTGTTGGGGGGGGCGGGCGGGGTTATCCCAAGCCCAGACTGGCCGCTCAGCCCCTCTTTGACTGCAGGGTCCCCAGGCTCGGCCGCCTTCGACAAACACAAATGCAGGAAGACGAATGTTCTAGCTTTGAGTGTAGTCCTGAGATGGTGCGTCAACAAGAGAGAAGGTTGCTTATCGGACATGAACATTGAGCTGGGTGTCCTGTCCTGTCCCAAGGCTCTCGGACCTAAGTTCCTGCTCTGGGGCAGGTCCCAAGGATTGTTCCTGGCTAGAAGTGGGAATTGTGTGCTCTGGCAGGGGCTCCCTCCCTCCCTCTCTCTTTCCTTGCTTCCTCCCTCCCTCTCCCCACCCCCCTTCCTTCCTTCCTTTCTCTGGAACCCTCCCTCCCGGTGACCTGGGACAGGAAGGAGGGCTTCATTCCCAGCTCCACCCGACCTTGGGGAAGGGGCCCTGCTAGCTGCCTGGCTGGCTGGGGGCTGCAGTGGGAACAGATGGTCCCTAGCCTATCAGGGGGACAGGCCCTGCTCGCTCTGCTCACTGGCTGGTTGGGCAGAGCTGCAGTTCCTGCATGCTCAGGAAGGGCTGTTCTCTGCTTCGGGGGCCAGGCTCAGACCAAGGGGCGGGGCTCTCTGCTCTTATTGCCAGTAGTGGGGCGCCCATGGGTGTCTGGCCTTCACTGGAGGGCTTCCACGTGGAGTCCTTTGTCTGGGGAGAGCCGGCCAAGAATTGGGCAAGGGGGATCCAGCATGTCCACACCCTATAGAGTCCAAAGGCCCAAGGCATTGCGGTCGGTCGGGCAGGGAGCTCCCTGGAAGAGTTGGGTCGGAGCCTGGATGGCATCCACCCCTCCCAGAGTGCCTCTGCAGATGGGGAAACTGAGACGTGGGGAGGGCTTGTGTGTGAGGGAGAGATGATATGCTTGACCCTCGCCCAGAAAGGTAGCTGGCAAGGAGGACAGCATGTGCCAGGGCACATCCTCCCCAGAGGCGGCAGCCCAATGCCAACCCAGGGGACACCGCATCCTTCACGTCCCCTCTGCTCCGACAGCAGCCAGGGGGACGGTCACAGCATGCCCAGCCCGTGTGCCCAGCTGCCCAGTGAGCCACTATGTTCTCTGGCCCCTGGCAGAGCCGCAGGCTTGGTTTGAGGCCAGCCTGAGACTCCTGCGGGCGGGCACTGACAGGCTGAGATGGTGCCGGCCAAGGTGGCACACCCAGGGACAAACCCAGGTCCTCAAATGCAGGGAGGGGCCACCCCACCTGCCAGCCAGGACCACGCCGCCTGCATTGACCGTGGACAAGAGGGATCCGCAGCCACTTAAGGCGTGGTCACGGCTGGGCTTCTCATTAGAGCAGCTCGCCAGGTCTCATGCGGCCTGGAGTCACTCCCACCTCGAAGCAGGACCGGCTGCCGGGACTCCAGCCCTTGGATCCCGCTATGCCTGAAGCCACTCTCCTGCTATATTTCCTTCTTCACTGGGGTGCAGCTCAGAAGATGCGCGGTCCCCCAAAACCGGCAGATTCCCGTGCAGATCAGACAAAGCGGGGGCAGAGGTGTGGGTGGAGGTGGCAGCGTAGGAGTGTGGGTGACAGGCAAGCAGCAGATGGGGACATTGGTGTTAAGAAAAGCTCCTGGGTCTAAAGCCTGCCTGCCCCCCTGCCCCCGCCCTGCCCACCCCTGCACCACCCTGATGCAAAAACACTTGCAAAGCGTGCAACCTCACAGAGAATCGTCCGCCTCACCCAGCCCCACACACCTCTGTTTTGGAAGACCCGGGCACTGGGCAGACGAGAAGGGGTAAAGCCATGCCCGGAAGCCCCAGAAGGGTTTAAGCAGCCCATTCGCTCAAAGGAGGAGGGAAGATGCCGTGAACATAGAAAACAAAGTGCCAGAGAACAAGGGAGGGCCTTGGGGAGCTGCAAACGTGCCTGTTAAAAGCGAATCACGGCCACCCGGGCAGCAGCGAACAGACCCAGCCAAGGATGGGCCCCCCACCACTGGGAAGCGGAACCAGACTAAGCGAAGTCCCGTTTAATTCGGGAGACCCGGCCCGACCGACCGTGGGAGCGCTTCACTCCTAGCCGGCGGCTCGCCTTCTGTGAGAGGACTTTTTGTTGCCAACGAGGCTCCTGTAGGAACATGTGGGTGGAGTTTAGCCTGTCAATCAAGTCATTGATTCGAGGGCCATGGAGATGAACAGCTCTCTCAGGCCGGCCTCCCTCTCTCTTGGGGCTTCACCTTCCTGTTGGCAAGCCACGTGGAACCACGTGGAAACCCATGGCAGCCCTGGGATGCTTCCACCGCCATTGGATCCACAAGACTTTGCACCCACCGGCCTGTGATCTTCCTGCATTCTGCATCATTGCATGCGGTTGCGTGAGTCTGAAGAGGGATTGATGGACTAGTATTGGACCTATCGGTTAATATCAGACTTACGGATGTCATCTGGACTGGGCTGGGATGTTTTCTTGTGATGCAATGACTCTTTGATAGAAAGCTCTTTCTTATACAGAGACAAGTGTCCTTGGGCTTGTTTCTCTAATCAACCCAGTCTAACACACCATCCATGCAGGACATCCAGGTTTGATTCCTGGCTAAGACCCCTCCTGGGCAGCCAATGTCCACCTGTCCAAGGGGACTGGTGTGCTGTTTGGGTTTTCAGACTGAGACAGATTAGAATGCAAAGCCCGGAAGCATCTATCTAAAAATCATCCGTTTGCAATTCGACGGACCACAGTGCTGGATGTGCATTCGCGCACCCCCGCGGGGGTGCAGGGCTGAGCAGGGGTGTGTTCCTCTGTGGGCTCAGCAAGTCCAGGGGTTCACCTGACCACAGCAACCAGCAGCAATGTGACTAAAATCAGCTGCAGACGGCAATAACATGGAGGTCCGAAGGCGACCACCAGAAAGAACAGAGAGAACGATGCGGAGCGGAAGGACTCGGGCCTGCTGGGGGCCCATCAGCACCCAGCACGATGACAGAACAGAGCTACCCACAAAGCCCCTCGCTGGGAGATTCGGGCTCTTGAGGTCGAATTGTAGCTGTTGGAAGCTTCTAGAAATGGGGAGCAGGAGCGAGAGATGCCTCATCCGTAAAGGTGTAAGAACAAAGCTGGTGTCCCTAGCAGGGCGGGCGAAGACCCTGGGGCGAAGTCTACACGGTTCCAACAGTCCTTCACCCTAAATTCCACACCCAGCCAAACCATCTGCCAATGGACATGGTAGCTCACTCTCCACACACACCTGATTGGGAAAGAATGGGGGGACCAGAAGCCCAGGGGCCAACGACCCTCATCTGGAACAGCCATGAAGACCAGTCCGGGATGAAGCTGGACAGGAGGCTCTGAGAACAAAGAGACCAGGCTGAGCTAAGGAGAGAGCCGTAGGGGCCAGGACAGAAGGGCAGTGTGAGGATGGGACAGGGCCCAGAAGATGAGGCAAAGAACGGGACAGTGGCATGGCAGGCAGGAATTCTACCACCCGAGGCATGCCAGCATGGAGCTGAGGCCCAGCAGCTGTGGAGGACAGACTTAGGGGCCCGTTGGAATAAGGACCTGAGACTGTTCATGGCCGCAGCAGACCTGGACCGCATACAGGTGTACCAGAGTTCCGCCAGCCCACTAACAGCAATTGTTACGTGGCCAGCGGGAGCCCGCGCTGGGAGTGGGACGCGGCCAGGAGGAGGCTGGAGGCCTGCAGCATCGTCCAATGTCAGGCAAGGCGGGAAGAGGACCACAGAGCCCGCCAAGCGCCAGTGTCCCCTGTTCACAGTGTCCCTCTCCGGACCTGACGGCGACATTCAGACAGGAACAAGAACACCGATCTGACCCAGCAGGTTCTCCCTCTTCAGTTTGGTCTCTTTCTCTTTGTTGAGAAAAAGAGGCGATTCAAAAGTCGCAGGCAACACACGATTCTACATTTTTAATAATTTATGATGACTGCTCAACTCATTGGTCTGTGTGTCCATCATCTGTCCATCCATTTATCCAACCAACCACCAGCCAGCTACACAACCACAGATCCACACATCCAGACGTTTGTCTGTCTGTTCGTCTACACTTTCCTCTGCTTATCCATCCACCAGATACTTATCCATCCATCCTTCTACCCACCACTCACCCGTCCAGCCGTCTACCACTCACCTACTAATCCATTTGCACATCCACCCACCCACCCATCCATCTGCACATCTGTCCTTCCTTCGATACATCCTACTACCCACCCATCACCCACCCTTCGTCTGTGTGTATGTAGACAGTGTTCAGAACATTGATCCTGCTTCCCACCCGGCCCCGTCCGGCCCCAACGGCGACTATTTCAGGAGAACAATGCTCTCCCTGGGGAAAGGGGACATCCTGGTTTTTACTGCTTGAATGTTCTAGAAGCTCAAGCAGCACTAAACCATCTGTCTGGCCAAACATGTCTACTTTAACAATGAATGGTGGTCGGTCTGCAGGAACTGCCACCTCGCTGTGTCTCCCTTGGTCCAGCTCTGCCTCGAGGCCTAATAATAGCCACGGAGA
>NW_022111317.1:239520-248026 GCF_000313985.2 Echinops telfairi | reverse complement strand
GAAGCCAGTACAGCGCGGCCACCTCTCCACGTGCTGGGCGCTGGGCCAGGCGCCCACAGACAGGGCTCCAGTGACTCTGGACGCAGGCCCAGTGGGAAGCACCCTCTCTCCTAGGGGCACGGATGCCAAGACTAGAGGGTGCCCAGCCACACCATGGAGGAGGGAGGGAGGCACAGGTCACAGGGCTACAGGGGACCTCAGAGAGGGGCCAGACCAGCCTTGGGGGGGGGGTGAGACTTGGGGGACAGAGGGACTAAGGGTTGACAAGATGCTGAGACAGAAGCAGGACCTTCTCAGGCGGCAGGTGGAGGCGAAGCCTACAGACTGCGCACGGTACCCCCAACACTAGCTGACTGACGCTGCGACCAGGCCTGATGGCTCAGCATCCCCCTGGCCCCCTCCCCAGAGTGGGTTGACCCTGGAAGGCCACTGATGCCCTGGATTGCAAGGCCACTGTCCTCCTGGGGTCTGGACACAGGGACAGATTGATGGGCCAGGCCGTGGGGCATGGGGTCAAGAAATGCGAAGGGAGAGGAGCCCCCTACCTCATCTGTCCCCCAGCTCAGGCCAGACACTCCTGCAGGGCAAGGACCAAGCACTCAAAGGTGAGTGGGCAGGAGAAGATGGAGGACCAGCATGCAAAGGAAGTGGGGTGTCAGGACAGGAGGGGACAATGGGGTGCCCCTTGGCCAACACGGTGCTGCCTGCAGCTGCCCAGCCACCGGGGTGTGTGTGTGTGGGGGTGTGTGTGGGCGTGTTTCCAGAGGTTTCTGGGAGAACCGTGGAAGCCCGGTGGAGGGGCAGGGCTGTTTGTGCAGCAAGTTCATGACGCTGCTTTGGCCCTTGGCCCAGCGCGGGAGGCAGGGAGGCCTTGTGGAGGCACAGATCCGCCCCCTGGCCCCTCAGCCTTATCTGGTCTCCGACATCAAAGGGGGGCTTTGCGTCAGTGGACCCACAGGCCCCCAGCTGCAAGCTCCCCATGGCCCCTGCCGGAGCACTGGATTCCAGAGCTGCCTCTTATCAACTTGAAGGGGCACTTTGCTCTGTTAGAATCTCCGGGTCCCTCCCTCAGAGGGTCATTAGCGGGAGCTACACTCCCAGAATCCCCCACCCCCAAATGGTTCTGTTTGGTAAGGGGCGGGGAACTCTGGCCCTTTGGGAAAGAGCCAGGGCCACCAGGCCCCACCAGTGTCACAACAGAGGGTTATTAGCCCTGGCTTTTGCAGAGAGGGCCAGCCCGGGATCTGGCCCCTCCCTTGGCCACAAGGCACAGTCCCTCCCGCCCATGGCCTCCCTTGCCTATGGATGGCAAAGGCAGGGGTGGGTGTGGGGGTCATCTGGTTCCGGGGACATCAAGCAGGGGGGCTGGGGTGAGTCCCCCAACTCAGGAGAACCCCAAAGGACTGATGCTGTGTGTGCTCATGGCAGGAACCCAGTGTGTTTGGGGCATGGGGGTGGGGTTGGGGTGAAGGGCGCTGAGGCACAGAGACGGGAAGAGGCTGGGGATGCAGAGGCAGCCAGAAAGTGCAGGTGGTCCAAGGCCAGTCACAGAAAGTCCTGAGGGGTGGGGGTGCGGGGCAAGGTGTCCGGCCCCAACAGAGATGGGTGGCCCTGGGATCACAGCCGACTGCAGTCACTGCAGCAGTGTGGCCACAGCACCCTGTGGAGACTCGAGGGGTGTGTTCAAATGGAGGCCAGAGTGGTTGGGACCCTCTAAAGGGCAGCCCTTCCCCCTGCCCTGCCACATCCACCTTCCCTGTCTGATGGTAAAGGAAGTTCCTCGCGGGCAGCAAGTCTAGAAAACACAGCAGACCATTTACACAACACACCCACCGTCCCGCCAGCCGGAGACCAGGATGACTGGTGGCGTGGTTTTTTGTTTCCTGTAGGGTGGGTACCTAACTCATGCACACCCCCACTGGGGGGCCTTGCTGGTCACCTCTCTGCCCGTAGTCCTGGACGTTGTCCCTTCTCAGGGCCCCAAGTGATGTCTCGCCGCCCGACATGGACAGACCAGACCTGGTGAACCTCCCTGCCAACGTGGGCACACACCCGTTTGCAAGTCCTCGCTGCCGTCGGCGACACCGGGAGGAGCAGGTTCCTCTGTATGAGCTTCGGCAGACCGGGGTTCACTCTCTGGGGAGGGGGTCCTGGGAGGGGGTGGGCCGTGGCATCCAAGGTGGAGGAGTGGTTTTGGACACACTTGGTAGATCGTGCTAGCTGGCCACCCCCTTCCCTAAGGGGGCCCCTGTCACCTCACCCTGGTGGCTGGGAACATCATGCGGCCCCACAGCTTCTGCCTGCGTCCCAGGCGCTGACAGTGGGCAATGCGTGGGGGACCGCGTGCAGCCCTGTTCCAATAAACCTGAGTCCTAGTGGTTACGCCCCGGGCTGCTGACTTCAGGGTCAGCTGTTGGAGACCACCAGCTCCTCAGGAGGAAAACGGGGCTTTCCACTCCCACCAGGAGCTGCAGGTTTAGCAGAGACCCCAAACCCATCGGTCGACAATGGGACAGCCCCTCACAGAGGGGTCACGAGGGAGGGATGAGGCAATCAGGGCGCAGTAGAGCACCAATGAAACACACACTCCTCCTCTGGCTCTGTGAGGCTGCCTCACCCCCCACTTTCATGACCCCAGTCTGCCTTTCCATGCTGGCTAGATGTTGGTCCAAGTACGCGCTCACGACACGACAAGGGCTCGAGGTCACACAAACCACTCAGCAACAGAAATGGGAGTAGTGGTAACAGGAGGGTACGGGGAAGGTGTGGGGAGGAGGGGAGAAGGGAGAACTGTTCACAATGATTGATGCATGCCCCTCCTCCCACAGGGAGGACGGACAGCAGAAATCGGGGGTGAAGGCAGACAACGGACGGTGTAAGCTATGAAAACAATAATTTATAATGTATCGACTCGCTGGCAGTGAGGTTGCTTTTCGGCTTTTGGTGGTGGCACCAGGGCCGGGGTGCCAAGACTAATGCAGCATGCTGCTCTGGTTTCTTAACAAAGCAGGTTTTGTGCCCTCAGGTCACCAAACGCTGCACTTCAAGCCGGGGACTCCAAATACAAAAACTGTTTTCAAAGCGTCCCCATCCGGCCTCTATGTTGCACATGTTTCAAAAGACTCTTTCCCGCCCCCTGCAATGACGAGTGGGGTTTCTCAGGAAAACCCGCAGTGAGGTGGGCGCATGAGCGAATCCACGCATCGTGGTCCCTGGGCGCCTTCGACACACTTGTGGACTTGGAGAGAGAGACCAGCATGTTTACATTCTGAGAAGGCGCGGATCCATTGGGAGGAAGAACAGATCTGTCTGGGAAGAAGTACGCCCAGAATGCTCCTTGGAAGCCGGGATGGGGTGGCCTTGTCTCACGTACACTGGGCCTGGGATCAGGAGGGACCAGTCCCTGGAAATGGGCATCCCGCTTGGTCAAGAAGAGGGTCAGCCAATAGGAAGCCCCAGATGAGATGGGTTGACACAGAGGTGGTGACCATAGCAACAGAGCTGAGGATGGCGCGGGCCTTTCCGCTGTCCGTGGGGTCGCTGTGAGTCGGGCTGACGCAGCAGTAAGTACACAAGGAGCCCTCCCTGGCCACGGCCAACCCCCCACCCACCCCACCCCACGCTCACCAGAGTCCGACTGAGCATGGGCCCTTCCCGAAGCGGGACTCTAGCTCTGAGGAAGGGGTCAGAGGAAGCAGCTTGTAATGTTGTTGCCAGATTCTTGGTGGCCCTCCTTCTGGGAAGGTTTTCCGGATCTTTATCTGGAGCCGTGACTTTCTAACAATCGTCTGTCTCCACAGCAGCTGTGGCTTTCTCAGCCTGCGGAGGAGACTTGAGTGGGCAGGGGAGGGGGGGCCTGCGTCCTGCAGCCTCTGCCCCCTGCCCTCCCCTCCACAACCTCAGACTCAAGGGGCCTGGGCCCTGTCCCCGGACTCTTGGAGCAACCAAAGCCCTTGCTTCCGGTTCTCAGCCCACTCATAGGCTGGCCCGGTGGGACCCTGGAGCCCGGCTGGTGGGCAGAGGTTCGTGGGCCAAGGACAGTTAGATAGAGCTAGGCTTTTTCTATTTTAAAATAATCTTTACTGAGGGAGGAATAATTCACACGGAAGAGACGTCACCAGGCCTTCATGAGCCACAAGGACGAGGGCTCCCTCCCTGGCTCCTGGTTCACAGAGGTCTGCTCCGGTCTCCACCCATTTGTCCGTTCAGGATCTCTCATGCCAGGGGCCCTAAGAGGCCTGTCCTTTGGCACTGTCATGCCATGTTCTTCCCCGGGGTGCCACACACCAGGGTTCCTTTTCTCTCTGTGGCTGAGTAGTAACACGTCCTGACTCAGAGTCACCTCGATACAGCAAGCAGGCAACGAGGTCCTTTCCTGATTGGAGTTTTCATGCCCGTGACTCAACCCAACCAAACCTGCATTCCTCAGACTTTGATGGACTGTGTCTCCACAGACCACATCCCCACGGACCACGTCATCTCCACAGGCCACATCTCCACAGACCACATCATCTCTACAGACCACATCATCTCCACGGACCACGTCATCTCCACGGACCACATCATCTCCACGGACCACATCATCTCCACGGACCACATCATCTCCATGGACCACATCATCTCCATGGACCACATCATCTCCACGGACTACATCTCCACAGACCACATCATCTCCACGGACCACATCATCTCCACGGACCACATCATCTCCACAGACCACATCTCCATGGACCACACCATAGCCACAGACCACATCTCCACAGATCACATCATCTCCACAGACCACATCCCCACAGACCACATCATCTCCACAGACCACATCCCCACGGACCACGTCATCTCCACAGACCACATCCCCACGGACCACGTCATCTCTACGGACCACATCATCTCCACGGACCACATCTCCATGGACCACACCATAGCCACAGAGCACATCCCCACAGACCACATCATCTCCACAGACCACATCATCTCCACGGACACATCCCCATGGACCACATCTCCATGGATCACATCTCCACAGACCACATCCCCACGGACTCCATCTACATGGACTCCATCCCACATAGACCACATCCCCCATAGACAACATCCCCATGGACCACACTTGGATCGTTCCGACCGTGGCCTGCTGAGAGTGGCGTGGTGTGAACGTGGGCCTACTTGCAGCTGTTAGATTCCCTGCTTCCTTCTGGGAGTTACCCAGGAGTGGGATCACTGGGCCCTAGGGCCACTGTGGGTTAGGTGTTGCGTTGTGTGGTAGGTACATAATTTGGTGTCAATTTGAGAGGATTACGAGTGAAGGGGTGGAGTCTAGTCTGTCAATTGGGTCACAGTCAATGAGGTCTCTGTGTGGGCCTGGCTTTCTGAGAATTCTGGGAAATCCTGCATTTCCTTCTTGGAGGCAGGAGACACACTCTGTCTCTGCTTACTTCCTGCAAGACATCCCTGAGGAGAAGCCACATGTACCTACCCTGATACAGCCCTGGGTGCTGGAGAAGCCAGGTGGAGACCTCTCCCAGCACTGAGATGCTTACAATGCCACTGGATCCAAAGACTTTCTACCCACTGGCCTGTGATCAGCCTGTATTCAGTGTCCTTGCCTGTGCTTTTTCAGTCTGAAGAGGACTTTATAGACTGGTATCAGACATACGGACTAATACTGGAGTTATGGGCTTGGGCTGGACTTGGTTGGGATGCTTTCTTAATGTACACTTATCTTAGATATAAAACTCTCTCATACACATGTGTGTCCATGAATTTGTTTCTCTGGTCTACCCGGACTAACACAGGTTGGGAGCCCCAAGGTCGGCAGTTTAAACCCACAGCCACTCCTTGGGAGAAAGCCGAGGCTGTCTGCTCCCATTGACAGGTTGACAGTCTAGGAAACCCTGTGTCAGGTCACTGTGAGTTGGAACGGGCCTGATGGCCGTGGTTTTGTGGCAACTCTAGGAGCTCTGTGGATACGCAGAGTAAAATGCTCAGCTGCCTATCCCAAGGCTGGTGGTTCAAACTCTCATGGCACTCCTGAGGAGGAAGACGAGGCTGTCTGCTGCCGTAGAGGTTCACAGGCTCAGAGTGTCTCCCCTGTCCTCCAGGCTTGCTGGGAGGCAGAATGGACTGACCAGCAAGGCATGTGGTCTGTCTGTTTAACGCCCATGTCCTTTCCCCCAGTGGCCCCCAAATGTCAGCAATGGAGTCTTCCCGTCAAGGCCAAAGATATTACTGAGACTGGGGGCTGCCGGACCCCCAAAAGAATGTGGGTACAGTGCCCTGTTCCTCTTTAATCCCCTTAATCTTTGAGCCCTGCCCGACCCAAGGGGTAGGCTGAGCAGGACAGGGATAGGGCTGGAGCTGGGAGCCTGGGCTGAGGGACTGCAGGAAGAGGGGAGCTGGGCAGGGGGACCGAAGGTGGAGAGGAGTGGAAGGTGTGCCAAAGGACAGAGAGGGGAGGGGCCTGGCCTGGGGACAAGCCTGGGCTGCTCTGGGCGGCCTCACCGAGCCATGGGGGCAGAAGGGGGTCTGCAAGCTGGAGGGGCAGGGGCAGGGCAGGGCAGCAAGATCCAGCTTGTATGCACTGGTTCTGGGGGTCCCCAGTACTTAGGTCCCACCCCAGGACAGCAGGCTTCTGGGCACAGTGCTGGGTTCCCTAGAGAGCTTGTGGGACAGGGAGACAGACAGTCCACCTCCAGCCGTCCACCCACCCTCCCCCATCCTCTGGGCTGGGGCAGTCCCCAAGGGATGGTTGGGGTGGGGTGGGGGGTGCATCACAGGAGCTGCACCCACTGCATCTAGGTATTCCTGGAGCTAAGTAGGGGGTCTTGGGGCACCTGTGCCTTTCTATTGTCCCCTTCCCTGGGCTGGATGGGGAGGGGGCTGATACAGGGTATGTGAGTGTGAGTTCACATTCTTGTGCTAGACCTCCTACACTCTGATGCCTGGATGGTTTCAGACCCCCTCCTTCCGCAGCGCCCCCCACCCCCATTTACTCACAGCCCTTAGAGCCCGATGGCCGCATACCCCCATATGTTCACAGTGACCCTACAGGACAAAGTAGAAAGGCCCCTGTGCGCTTCTGAGCCTGTAATTGTTTACGGGAGTGGGAAGCCTCGCCCTGGGTCCTCTGCACCCCGACACACCCTCCCACACGCTCACCACACACAGTCGCCAATGCTCACCAACGTACACCACCTACCTGCCTGGTGGGCCCGTCTCATCTCAGGCCCACCTCTCCTAGGCTGGCACCCCTCCCAGAGACCTGGGGGGGCTGCCCTCCTTTCTCAGGGGTCTCAGGGGGACCCCGCCTGTCAGGAGCACAGTAGCCACCACTCGTCTTGGCTCAGTGATGCCCAGCTCCACCACCCATCCTGGAGGTTGACCCCTTCCCTCCATCTCCCTGGCCCCCAGCTCGGTGCCTGCAGCCCCTTGCTCATAACTGATTCCAACTCTGAATCTGGGACACCCCCACCCCAACGAGCCACGGAGCCACGAGCCGTGAGCCCCTGAAGCGGAGGCCAAGCAACACCCCCCATTTATAAGCCATTTTCTCCCCAACGATTCAGGGACCCTTTCCCCAATTGCCGCCTAATTTTCTTGTCAAAAATGCACAGTTTTTGCATTTGTCACGCCGGGAGAGTAATTAATCCCCAGACTGTAAGTTCGAACTTAATTTGATACCTGCAAGGATTACAAACGACTTCAAGCTGTTGTTTACTCGAAATCAGGCAAGCTTCATTCTGCTTGCAATTATGCCAAGAAGGAAATAGAGGCTCGCTCTCCATCTACCCCAGGGAACGTGGCATAACTTCGCCAAATTCATCTCAAGCAGTTTGCTGCAGCCTCAATCCCCCCACCCTCGGCACGCTGATTTTGAGGTGACTCACAGTGGGTGGGGGAGGGGTGGTGCTCTGAGATTAGGCCAGGTGGGTGGTGGAGAGAGAGTAGGGCCTACAAGAAAGACTCAGGTCTTACTAGGGTCCCCTCACAGGGAGATGTGGGGAGGCCGGTGGGGACACGGGGGTCCACTCTGCCTGCCCTGGGCTGGTCCCCTATGGGGACAGTAGCGGCTGCCCCCAGGTCGGGGAAGAAGGAATAGGGGACCAAGGCCCCCGGCTGCCCCAGAGGAGAGGCAGGCGGTGTGGTAGAGGGGTGTGGGACAAGCAGGGTGGCTCGGGGGACTCACCTTGGGAGTCGAGTGTCTGAGAGCAGGTCTGGGAGGGAGAGGGGGGAGCTGGAGACTATGGGGATACGTGTGTGCAGAGGCCTTGTGTATAAAGGGTGTGTGTGTGTGTGTGTGTGTGTACCATGTGTGAAGGCTGTGTATGGAGGCCAGGTGTGTGTGTGTAGTCTGTGTGGAGGCCTTGTGTGGAAGCTGTGTGTGTATGTGGGGAGGTGTTGGTCATGTGAACACCGTGTGCGGTGGCCCTGTTTGTGTGGAGGTCAAGGCTGTATGGGAAGACTGTAGACTGTGTGTGTGTGTGTGTGTGTGTGTGTGTGTGTGTGT
>NW_022111317.1:236858-238117 GCF_000313985.2 Echinops telfairi | reverse complement strand
GTGTGTGTGTGTGTGTGTGTGTGTACCCAGAGGCAGAAAGGATGTGCCACGGCATGTACCTGTGGGTCCCAGACCCTGGAGAGACCCTGAAGGGCCTTATTCACCCCTCAGGGGGCCACTGGCCACCCCACCTCCCAGGGCTGTGTTTCTGAGAGACAGTAGGGTCCCCTGCAGCCTGGCCCCCTCCAGCGCCGGCGGGGCAGGCCAGCCTGGGGCCGGGACATCTATTTTGGGTGGTGACCACACTGCTGCTTAATATGCAGAGCTGGCCAAGGGCGGTTGTGCCCGACCCGCAGGGTGACAAGTTTAAAAGGGGCCCATTTTGACCAAAATACATGTTTTTCTGAGGTCTGCCCAGGGGGCCCGGTGGGGCTGGCCACACAGAGGGGTGGTGTGGGCCCTCACCTCCCGAGGTGGCTCCCCGCGTCCAGGCCACGGCGACATGTCACCGGCACACATTCATGGGCCCGCGCACACAGACACACATAGGCCTCTGTCCACCCGCTCAGAAGCCCTCACGCCCACAGAAGCTGACACGGACTGGAGCTAAATTAAAGGGGAAAAAACATAAAGTTCCTCTCCAGCCAATATTTGAGGCCTATAAATAGAGTCATTGAGGAGAGAGAAGGGGGGAGGGGGAGACGCGGAGGGGGGCCGAGGAACAGGCAGGCAGGAGAGCACGGGGTGCCAAGCGGGCATCAGGGAGGCCACTGGGTGAATGGGGAAACCGAGGACCGATCTGGAGGACACATGGCCCCCTCCCCAGGCAGCTGTCCCACCGGTAGGCTCTCCCTCTCCCGGCTCTGAAGGAAGCCCTGCGTCCCTCGTGGGCACCGCTGCCTTGAGCTAGGGGACCTTTGCAAGCGAGGTCTGCCAGACTGGACCAGGTCCACACAGAACCTCCCAACAGCACCTGGGGCAGAGGCGGGAGCCGAGGCACCCATATCACCCCATCCCCTGACTGAGGGGGGGCCGGGGTCTGGAGTCGCTGCACCCTGCAGGCATGGCTTCTGTGACATGGGGAGGGACAGAGACAGGCGAGGCTATGGGAAGGAGGGGGGCTATGCAGCCTCCGGTCTCAGACTCTACCTTGGGCCACGTGTTGCAGCAAGACCCCATTGCTTGGGCCTCACCACAGCCCACAGCACCCCGCGACACCTGGTCAACCCAGTCTTCCACAAGTCCATAGCTGGTGGGTCCTGGTCTAGCCTGCACGTACTTACCCACAGCCAGGATCCCTCTGATGCAAGCTGTTCTCA
>NW_022111317.1:233840-235224 GCF_000313985.2 Echinops telfairi | reverse complement strand
AAGAAAGAAGCCAACCCAGAAGACCACCTTGTCCACACAAATGCCACCGCCTCCGTTTCCTCTTCCTTCCCCCTCACGGCAGACAGAGCGCCCCCTTGTCACCACACCCCCACTTCAGGATCCAGTGTCAGGTTCTTGCGCATGGGCTCTGACCCTGGGTGGTGGGGGGCAGCCTTTTGTGGGTTCTGGAACAAGCGCGGCTGCCAGAAAGCGTGAGAAGGGGGTGCAAGGTTTCTGGGAACGTTGGACCCCCTCTCAGCACATGGAGAGGCCCCCGGGGATGAGGTGTGAACCCCCCGGCTGCCCGGGGCCGAAAGGCCTGGCGGTCTGCTTCCTGGTGGGCCACCCCATGTTACCCTCCAGAGCGGCTTCTTGTAGGAATCAGCTCCGTGGTGGCAATGGGTTTGGTTGTGGGTTTGGTTTAGACCACAGATAAGGAGCCCTGGTGGCGTCGTGGTTACCCTTAGGCTGCTAACTGCAAGGTCGGCAGTTGGAAACCACAAGCCACTCAGTGGGAGGAAGACGGGGCTTTCTGTTCACCTTGGAAACCCACGGGGCCTTTCTACCCTGTCTGAAAGGGTAACACGATTTGACGGCAGCCAGAGAACACAGATGCAAAACACCCCGCGGCCAGGTCTGCTAAGAGGGACGTCATTCGCTGGCTCCTGTTGCCCTTCAGACAATGCCAGCTGGTCTTCAGCACTGCTTAGTGGGACACAGGCTCTGAGAAGGAGTCCTCCCTTCTCAGACTGGGCCTCCGGGGGCTGGGGGTCCAACCCAGGGCCCTGACTCTGTGGAGTCCCACCGTGAGATGGTGCAGCCCCTTCCTTACCATCCACTCATTCCAAATGTCCTCGGGGCCAGCCCAGCCCAGGGGAGCCAGGGACACACGGCCACGAGGCCTCATCTCCCCACATCTCAGCATGCGTGGCCCCCCTGAGTGGACAAGAGCCTGCCTGACCACCTGCAGTCGAGGTAGGCTTGCTTGTATGACGGACGGACTGAGAGGATGCGAGGATGGCTAGACAGAGGCTGAGAGCTCTGCGGTCTGAAGCCGCTGAGGGAGGAGGCCCCGGTACCCCGATGAGCTGGTGACGTCGCGCTTTGCTTGTGACAGGCAGCACGGACAAAAGGAGCTACACCCATGACCCACGGAGACGCCTCCAGAAGTGCAGTTGGCCGAACACATGAGAATCAACTACTGCATCACACCACATATGTGTAAGAAGGCATGAAAACCACACGCCCGTCTCAGTCATTGGGAGAAACTCCCAGAGACAGAGAAATAGAAGGGCACTTGATTAACTAGATCATAAGCCCACCTCGCGCTGTACAGTGGGTTCCAGTGCATGACCGTGCTGTGAGCGACCCGATGCACATCAGT
>NW_022111317.1:223486-230450 GCF_000313985.2 Echinops telfairi | reverse complement strand
GACCGGTGGTGACACCCTAGAGGACCTCATGGCCACGTGCCCGCGGGACCAACGGGAGCTGCCCCTGTGGGCTTCCAAGGCTGTAGACCTTCACGGTAGCAGAATGTGTCATCTCTCTCCCAAGGAGTGGCCCGTGGTTTCGAACCGCTGACCTTGTGGTCAGCAGCCCAACAGGTCACCCGCTCTGCCACCAGGGCTCCTCACACAATCCCTATCAAAAGAGTATCAGAAAAGCATCCCCTTTCTGCTTGAATGACAAATGGACAAATGCAAAGTGTACAAGTCACCTGACAATTCATCGGCCTGAGAGCAGGCAAAAGAAATTTGAAAGAGGGAAAGAAAAGACATCGGAAAATATATACTACCTGAGCTCAAAAGGTACGAAAAGGTGACAATAATTAAGAAAGCAGAGTGTGGGTGTGAAGGGAGGCATATTGATCAAAAGAGCAGACTAGGCTCTAGAAATGCACCCTTCCGGGTATTGTCCACTGACTTTTGACCAAGGTGCTATAACAACTCAATGGGCGAGTGCCTTGTCAGTTCAGAGACAACCAGATGTTCACAACCAGAAAAGGAACGTAGACCCGACTTCCCTCCACACCCCAGCACTAACTCAACACGGACCCCAGGCCCAATGTTAGAACTCTACTCATACCATGATGATGAGGAAGACGAGGAAGACCAAAACAAGAGATCATTTAAGATGGGTTAAGTCGAGACAATTTGATACAAGATCAGAAGCGTGTGCGGTACAAGAAAAAACAACAACAAAAATTTTTTAAAGATCCGACAAAGTTAAAACCCAAAAGGTCCATGTTTCAAAAGACACGATTCAGAAGAGGAAGAGACAAGCCACGGAATGGGGGAGGATATTTGCACATCGCACGTCTGATGAAGAACTTGGATCCCGGACACATAAGGAACTCTTACGAAACAATAACGGAGCCAACTCCCCGATTTGAAAGTGGACAGGAGCGTTGAATAAACACGTCTCCCCACCCCCCCACCCCAAGAAGACAGACACATAGCTAATGAACACATAAAAAGACCCACAGCTCATCATTAGTCGTCAGGGAAATGCATGTAATTCAGACCCAGACGAGAGGCCGTCCCACGGTGAGGGGCGCAGCTGACATGGGAGAGGAGGCAGTACCTGGCACATGTGGGACACTGGCTGCACTGAGCGTTTACAAGCATGGGGGAGAAGCCCCACTGGGAACTCCTGATGGAGGAGCTGCGTGCGCCCCAGGAAAGCCGTGTCCAAGGGTCCCAGAAACTGGGATCTCAGGGGTCTACCCCCGGGGGCATGCGAACGTGCCCATCCAAACACCTGCCATCAAAGTCGACCGCAGCATGGCCTATAGCAGCCAATGCCATGTGAGCAGCTGGGGTGCCCAGCGATGGATGAACGGAGGAGGGAACAAGAAGAGGCAGAGCCGCACAGCACGACACCAGCCGACAGCCGCAAGAACGTCATTGTAGGTGAAGGAGAGCCCACAAAACACCCTCCTGTCGCATAATTCCTTCCAGGCAAAATATCGAACAGACAAGCAAACAAAAACCCAAACCAGTATGTCCATGACACCCCACTCATGCTTTGAGTCATGAGCGCGGCACAGGGCCAGGCGGGGTTTTGTTCTGTAGGGCACAGGGTGGCAATGGGCCAGAACAGACCCCGAGGCACCTGACAATACCACCACCACTCTGGAGAAGATGTATCAAGGAAGCCACGTGTGTATGGCCACGTGTGTTAGTCTGGGTACTTTAGAGAAACAAATCCACAGAAACTCATGCATAAGAGAGTTTTATATAAAGTTTAAGTGTGCATCAAGAAAACATCCCAACCCAGTGCTGCCTGCCCAAGCCCACAAGTGCAACACTAACCCATATGTCCAACACCAGTCCACAAAGTCCTCCTCCATCTCACAAAACAGACGCAATGATGCCAACTGCAGGAGGGAAGCCGAGTCATTGAATGTGTAAGCTTCTCAGCGCTGGCAGCGGTCTCCACACGGCTGCTCCAGCACCCACGGCTGCATTGAGGTAGGTCCATGTGGCTTCTCCTTGGGGATGTCTTACAGGAAGTGAGCCTTGCCAGCTGAAGCAGGGAACTGGCTAAGGCAGCTGCTCCCTTGTCTGACCATCAGAAAGCAAGAGACCCGAGAACTCGAAAGGCAAGGCTCATCGAGCCATTTATCCCTCCACCCTTCCATTAACCCCACATGTGTTTATCGGACAGGTTGGCACAATAAACTATCTCACCATGGTAATGTAGACCACTTGAGTGCAGTACTAATGCTATATATTTAATTCGTCGGTGAACATATACAATTTCTAATCACACATCATAAGACCTAATGGTACGGGCAGGATTTGCCTGCTACCTGATGAGGCCGTCCGCTCCTGCAACGATTTACAGCCTCAGAAACCCTACAGAGCACACATCATCTCCGTCCCCTAGGCGCCCACGAGTGGGGATTGGCTTACTGACAGTGAGTCGGCTCAGGTTTTAATCGGAAAACATAGAAAGCAGAAATTGGGCAGAAATCTGAGGAAGACTGTTCTCTGAGGATCTCCGTGGTGTCGTGGTTGTGCGTCCCTCCGTGTGTCGGGCTGCTCGCCGCAAAGTCTGCCGTTGGGAACCACCAGCCGCTCCTCAAGGGGGGGGGGCAGAGGGGCTCTCTACTCCCATCCAGTCACAGTCTTGGACATGCACAGGGGCAGTTCTACCCGTCCTGCAGGGTGGCTAAGAGTCGGCATCCACTCGATGGCAGGGAGGGAGGGAGCTGACAATGATCGGGGAGGGTGGTTTCTTGGTTTTTGTTTTTTTTAATTAAATACTTTTATTGGGGGATCTTACATCTCGTATCACAATCCACACATTCATCCCAGTATGCAGAGTGTCAAGCACATTTGCACGTATGCTGCCATCACCATTTTCAAAACATTTTCTTTCTACGTGAGCCCTTGATACCAGCTCCTCATTTCCCCCCATCCCTCACTCATGAACCCTTGATAAGTTATCGATTATAATTTTCATATCTTACATCATCCGCTGTCACCCTTCACCCACCTTTCTGTTGTTCATCCCACTGGGAGGGGCTTATATGTCTATCCTTGTGATCGATTCCCTCTTTCTCCCCCCACCTTCCCCTTCCCCTCCTGGTATCACTATTCTCATTGTTGGTCCTGAGGGGTTTGCCTATCCTGAATTCCCTGTGTTGCGGGCTCTTACCGTGTGTTGCATACATGTTATGGTCTAGTCTGATTTGTAAGGTAGAGTTGAGGGCATTAAAGAACTATAGGAAAGTTGTATGCTTCATCGGTGCTATACTACACCCTGACTGGCTCATCTCTTCTTTGTGACTCTTCTGTAAGCGGATGTCCAATTGTCTACAGATGGGCTCTGGGTCTCCACTCCACCACTCCCCACCCCTGCCCTTGATTGAGCCCCACCAGGCATCCTACGCCCTTCTGTCCATTGATTTTAGCTCACTTGTTGTTCCCTTGTCCTTGGGTTGATTGACTGCCCCCCTTCCTTTCTCCCGGCTGCTTCTTGTAAAGGTCTCTGTTACATTTACAATTTTTACCACACTTCCCAGTCATCGACAGATCAAGTCGGTGAGAACACTTCAAGGATGATATAGAAAATTTGAACACAATTATCAACAAACATGATTTCCTGGGGCTCCTTAGAGCACCAGACCCCACCACCTTGGATACTCCCTGTTGATGTCCAGAAAACACATCAATCAAAGCTGACAGCATGGTGTCCGAAAACAAATCTCAAAACATTTCCCGACTGATATACAGACAGCTGAGCCATCTCCTGGGAAGCTCAGCTCCAAGTGGGACAGCTCACTCTTGGGACAAAGGAGAGGTCCCAGAGGAGATCAGAAAGATCATGCCATCAATACAAACAAAACGCTACATATCAAAACGTGGGAAATTCCTCTAGAGTGGGATTTAACAGGAAAACATAGACCCTTAAATGTAGACCTTAAACAACCAGACAGGCTAGACCAATTACCCGACTGGCGGCTGTCAGAGGAGACACTGTATCTCACTAGATGAAGAAGTAAGAACGGAAAGAAGCCCACGAGACGCGATACAATGTAACCCACCACGCTGGCGATCAACACAATCCACTAAGACTGGCCAATAACAGCGAGCTTGACCAGTGGGGGGGCCAGAGCGGGGCGGTGGGGAACGACCCAGATAAACAAAGTTGGGAATAATAGGGGAGCGGCCCTGCCCCCCCACCCCCAGCTACACACCCAACAAGGATAACAAGTGCCAATCCATTTGCAAGCGAAACGAAATGAGCAAGTTCTTCTTAGGAAAAAGGAAGCGCAGAACTGACCTTGGAAGAAACAGAAATGGTGGAGAGTCCCACAGCCACGGAAGGGCAGTCATTCGAAATCTTCCCCCACCAGAAGCAGCAGGAATGGGGCATTCACTTCAGGTTTTACCACACAGTTGAGGGGTGGTGGGTTGGGGGAAGCAGGGTGGCGGGTGGGAAACATTCTAATCTCACACGAACCATCTCGGAATACAGGGTGGGGGTGCGCCGTCAGGGAGGGGGTGCTTCCCCCTCATTCTGGCAAACAGATGCCCTCGGACAGGGGCAGTGTGAGGAAGGCGTGCTGTGTCAGCGCATGTCTCACGCACAGGTACAGGATCCTGGACAAGGTATCGGGTGCTGGGATAACACAAAATAATAAATAACACGATGGGAAGGGTTGGTGAGAGAAGGTGAAGTTGGAGCAGGGAGACCCCAGCACGTGATGGGGAAGCCCAATGCCAAGGAGGCGGTGGAAAAGCCACGGGCCTGCTTGGGATGGGTGGTGTTCCAGGTGCTCTGGGAGGCACACGTGAGTGACAGTGCTCGGAGGGCCAGCTGGGAGGCCTGGGGAGGAGGAGGACGGCTGCCAGGAGGAGGGCAGGGTCCCGAGTAGAGTCCAGCCAGGGCAGGACCAGAGTGTCTCAGCCCGAGGGTGTGGGGTGGCTGTGGTGTGCTAAGTGGGAGAACTTAGCTCTGAGGGGAACAGGCACTGGTGGTAGGCCTGGGAAAGGGTTGGGACGCCAGCAATGGCCTCTCTGCCGAGGCGGGGGGACCCCTGATGCCACCACACCTGGCTCTGAGCTGTGAACATTTCCGGCAAAGAAACCAAACCAAAACACAAAAGAGAGCGACTCTCCCTGTCCCCTGTGTCCCTCACTTCAGCAAAAGCTGTGTGAGCTCAGCTCGCAAAATAAACAGGGCCCAGAGAAAACACGGTGCAGGCCAGTGGCCGCCCACCCGGCAGGGCCTGGGCCCCACCAGCACACATCAAGCAGGAACTGGAATGCTCTCCCCGTCCCCGTTGGGCTGAGTGCCAGCCCCCCCCCCCACCAGGCCAGGGAAGCTTGGGCTGGCCAGCCATTCCTGGTGGGACCCCAGGGAATGGCAGAGGGGCTAGGGGCCTGGAAGATGAGGGCTGCACTGATTGGACCCCTCACTGCAGGGACCAGGGAGGGACATCAACCATCTGTAAGGGTCCACTGTCCCAAGGGCCCCCTGTTCACACCTGGCATGTGTCTGAAGCACCTCCTTATTTCCTGGCGCTCCATTCTGTGTCCCCTGCCCACACGTGGCCACCTCGGGGAGCCGCTCAGCCCTAACTCGCTGGGTGGCCCCAGGCCACCGGTGCATTCCTCAGTTTCCCCAGGGGGACAGGAAGGTCCTTCCCAGGAAAAGGCTACGCTCGCAGCAGGGAGAAGCAAAAGGGGTGGGAGGCGGGAGTGCTTGGGGACTCAGCTCCCAGGAGTTAAAGCCCGCCATTTCCGAGTGAAGTGGGCTGCTGGGGCCCTGGAGGCTCCTGGCTGTCTGTGGGAACAGGCCTTGTAGGGCGGGGGCCGTGCTGCAGTAGCTGGGGCCCGGGGACTGTGGCGTTTCCTGTCTCAGGCCCGTGGTCAGCAGGATGAGGCCAGAGTTGTTGATGACCCTGATGGCCGTGATAATGGTGGTGCCCTCTGGGCCCAGCAAGGCCGTTCTCAGGGCCTGTTCCCAAGGGGGGGTGGGGGTGGGCGGCAGGCAGCAGTGGGAGCTGTCGTCATCGAGCCCATGAGGGTCCTTGGTCTCCACCTGAGCATCACCTGGGAGTTCAAGTCCCTCCAAGAGGCAGGTGGGGCTGAGACCCAGGCAAGACCCCCCTCCATCACAGCTCAGCCAGCTCTTCAGAAGGGACCGGATGCCTCATGTCTTTGTCCATACAGCTCCTGCAATGGCTCCCAGAAACCACCCCCAACACAGGGACGCATAACTCTGTGGGCCACCCCCCTAAGGCCAGCACTGGCCACCTGGCTGTCTGGCCGTGGCTAACCAAAGTCAAGTCCACTTTCCTAGACCTCAGTAGGCAGCCCACGTCTATTCCTCTAGCAAGGAGGGGCCCTGACTCCCACTCATCTCCAACCCCCAGGACGCCAGTTCGCATCTGTGCTTGCAGGGTGAAGGGCAGAGGGGAGGAGACCCTCAAGCTGGCAGCGGTAGAGAGCTCCCCAGAGGGCTGGGGAGGGGGCGGATGCTCACGTGGCCTGGGAAAGCCTGTGAGATCTGGCCTCTGCAGGAGGCCCATTGGCAGGGACTGGCTGTGAGGAGCTCACAGGACTGAGCGGGGAGACCGCAGCATGCACTGGGTGGGACCTGCTCCCTTGGCCCCTCAGGCACCAGGCACCTACCCTGCTGGGGTTCTAGGGGTGTGAGCCTCGAGTGAGAAGAAGGACTGAAAACCTGAGCCCCAGTCCACAGTGCAGAGGAGGCAGAGAGACCCCGGGCCTGAGCCCCAGCCCGTGGTACTGAGCCCAGCCTCCTAGGTCCCAGGTCCCCCCAGGCAGCAAGGATGGTCCCAATGGAACACACTGTCAGCTCACTACTGGGGGACAGAGTGAAGCCAGGCCCTGGGGTGGGGGTGGGAGGGCGGAT
>NW_022111317.1:195053-223263 GCF_000313985.2 Echinops telfairi | reverse complement strand
GGGCCAACTGATCCAAGGGCAGTCAGAGCACACAGTATCCTGACCCCTTCCCGCCCGCCCACAGGCAGCAAGGATGGATACAGGCCAGAGCCCGGCGTTACCAAGGCAACCCTTACGCAGCCACACTCAGGGGCCCAACTGAATCCCTCTATTTTTAGCCTCTCCACGACTTCCAGATAAACGGTGTAGACAGACTCGCTGTTGAGCGAGATAACACCCTCTCCAGACCACGGAACTTCAAAGGCAGCAGAGCAGTCCCACCAGCCTCGCAAAGGCTCCTGGGGAGATGCTGGGAAGGGGTCCTGGGAGGAAGGCCGGCAGGGCAGGCAGAGCAGGGGAGGGGGGAGGGGCACAATACACAGCCTAAGCCCAGAGAACCAGGTGCTACAGAGCCTGTACCCCATGTGGCTCCCAGCAGCTGAGGGGCAACCCACCCAGTTCACCCCTGAGCAGACCCCAGCCATGTTGGGTCCCCAGCCATGTCAGGTCTGGAACCAGCAGAAAACCCTTGCTTCCTCCTTCCCATGAGTCTTCCCCAAAGATGGGGGTCTCCTGGTGTGGGTGAAGGTCCAACAGCACAGGGTGGGGCCAGGACCCAGGTGGTCTCATATCCCACATTGGCACAGTGGGGGACATTGGCCTGAGGATGACCTTACCACAGCCCTGCCATGCTACCAGCGCCCACTTCCCTGAGGGCACAGGCTGGTCACACAAACCTACCTTGTCTTCCATCCGGTTCAGGCGGGCACCGATGGTATTATTACCACGATCTTTGTTCTTTTCTGAGGGGCAAAGCACTGAACTCAGGGGTCTGTGTGCTGGCAGGGAGGGCCGGGACTTCTGAGAGTTCCTCCAATGGGGACCGGGGCCCACCCTGCCCAGGAAACCATCTGCAACAGTGCCTGCTTCCTGATCAACAAATTTACTATGATTTTGCCTCCCAAGGCAGCATTGGCCTTCCAGAGTCCTGGGAACACCTGTTGCATCCGCAGCTCCTGTTGTGGGATGCCACTGTTCCACTTGTATTTGGGTGGGGCAGCTCTAAGGACTGGGCCTGGGCCCTGTCCTGCCCTGATGTGACTCACAGACCCAGGTCCAGAGCTGGAGAGTTAGGCACTTGACCCTGTCATCTACCCATTGCTGGCTGCCCTCCCCCGTGCCCCACCTTTTCTGAGGAGCTAGGGTCTGAACAGAGCACCCCAGGCCCTAATCTCAGGTACCATACCTGAGGGATCTTCATCAAACTTGTCCCCCTCTTAAAGCCTATTTGAGCCTCTGGCCCAGGGTGGGGTGGTGTCCTGGTCTGGCTCACTCTGGGCCCCTCAGGGATGGGTGCAGACAGACTCCGGGGTGAGGGTGGGAGACGCACCTGAGACGGAGATAAAGAAGGAGGGCTTCCCGATGGACTGGTCCAGCCTGCAGGGGGGGAAACGGACTCAGCCACCAGGCACCAGGGCTGCTCATGCTGCCCAGACTGGGCTGGGCCAAGAAGGACAGGGTGGGAGAAGCTCCAAGACAAGGGGACTTCCCCCCTGGGGTCCAGGCTCTCCGAGGCAAGGGGCTCAAAGGGCTGAGACTTCCCTGAGATGGGGATCTGAGGGGCCTGCTCCGATCGACAGCTGTTCTGGGGGGCGGTCTCAGGAGGACAAACTGGACTCAGGAAGGGGAGGATACACACAGGAATCCTTCCCCCCACTCACCCTTGACCTATGATGGTGACACCCTTGTGACCCCATACTCTTGCCTCCCATGCCCTGCACCAGACCCACGAGTGTCACACTCCTCCCCTCGCTCTGCCCCCCAGTGCCCGCACCCCTGCGCACCTTCTCTGCAGCTCCTTAATGCGCACCATGAGGTTGAGGTGGCCCTGAGAATACTGCTCAATGACGTCACGCACGTCGTATGGCTTCCGAGCTTGCTGCGGGCAGAGAGACGGTCAGCCGCCCCCCAGCAGAGGGGGTGCCGCCTGGGACAGAGAGATGGTCAGCCGCCCCCCAGTAGAGAAGATGCTGCCTAGGGGCTGAGTGCTCACGGCCACTCTCAGGGCACAGTGGCAGGTCTGACCCCCCACCCTACGCCCCCGCCACACCCCAGTGCGGAACAACACAAGTGTGAGCCCGGAACGCCCCACAGAAGACCCATACCCGGCGAGGGCGGTGCTCACACCCACCTGGAATTTCTTCTTGGCCACAAAGTACTGCATGCGTCGGATGACCTTGATGGTGACCCGGTGATGCTCTCGGAGCCTGTGTGGGGAGAGGGGGCATGAGTGGCCCTCGGAGCTGGTCACCCTGTGTTACAGTCCTTCCCCTGGGCCCAGGCATGTGTGGCGGGACCCTTCAGGAACAAGACAAAGGGCATGCGTGGTCCCAAGGTCCTCGAGCAGACCCCGGCAGGGGCCAGGAGAGGCCAGGGGCCAGAGGCTTTCATTAGGCAACTGCTCAGTGGCCAGCACAGACCCACTTCCAGGAGTGGGACCCCAGAAAGAAGGGGAGCCACATGAGACCAGCCCCACATCAGAGTCTGAGTCTGCCCCCAGTATCAGGGCGACGGCCGGGTGGGGGAACAGAGGCTGACCAGGGACACAGGTGGCCAGGGCTCAAGCGGAGAAGCTCTTGGTCAACAGGACCTGTTCTCCATGCGGTCTCCCCTGGAAGTTCCCAGCCTCTTGGCCCACAGCCGTGTGGGTGAGTCTGAGCTAGCCGGCTGGAGGGACCCCATGGAGGGGACCTGTAGCACCGCAACCACGGGCCAGCACTGACCACATGGCCTGTGGTTGAGGCCACTGTTCACCCCCCTGCCCCAGGGAGCCACCCGATGACCACAGCTGCAGCAGTGACCCCCACCAAAGCCAGCGGAACAACCGCCCGGCTGAGCCAAGACCAAATGGCTGACTCACAGGACCCTGCCCGCCCCTGCTCTCCGCCCGCCCCTTCCACTGTGGTGCAACAGGTGTAGCAGTACGTCCTCAGCCACTTCAACCCGGCCCCGAAAGGGTGAGCAAGGAGAATGGCTGTCTGTTTCAGCCGCCCAAGGTAGGACTGGTTGGCGGCGTGGGAGGGGGACGAGGACGTGGGCGCCTGCACCAGTCTTCACAAATACGCCACTGGCTTTGGGACCAGGCGTCGGCACAGGCTGGGAGAACCGCGAAGGCATGGCCCCTGGAGGCTGGACGCCGAGCCTGACGCTTCCTACTGCGAAGGCCTGAGGCGTCTCGGTATCTCAGAGGGGTGAGTAAGTTTTGGCGCTGGGAGAATGGAAGCTGTGATGAGCAGCGTACAGACAGCGCAGGGCAAACAGTGGGTCCCTGTCTGCCCTGACCCCTGTGCCCTTTTAGGAACGATCCAAGTGGGATCAAATTGACGACGGCAATTCCAAAGATTGGCCGGGAACCCGAAGGGGGCGGCGGGGAGGATTGACTCAGAGAAGCGGGAAAGAATGGTGGTAGACCTTGAAGTATGCCGTCGGGGCCACGGGACTGCCCGTGGGGGGACTGGGGAGTGAGCGTGGGGTTTTGATGCCCCCTGAGCTGGGGCCTTGAGAAACCTTGAAGCTCCCGGTTCTGCCTTAAGAAGTTAGAAAGACACCAAATTAACCCCCAAGAAGGTAGACCAAAGGAGATGACAGAGGCAGGAGCCTGGTCCCGGACACGCATGCCCAAACCACCCAGCTCAACCAGCGAAGCCCACCCACGCTTGGTTCCCCTTCAGCAAGTCTGATACGAGCAGCGGCGCCGAGCCCAGACACAGGGAAACACTGGCTCTGAGGACGTGGCGAACGATATGGATCTCGGGAGAGATTTCCACACAGGGTGGCAAATGCTTTCAAAACACAGCAGGAGAAGAAATAGAAAAGCCTCGATTGCCCGACAGCTACTGCCACCATGCTGTCAGGGCCTCCTAGTTGGCCCTGACCTATAGCAACCATGTGGACAACAGCAGTGCACACTGCCCAGTCCCGCCCAGCCTCACCATTGTCCCTGTCCCTGCGCCCATTGTTGCAGCCACTGTGAAAGAGAGAGGTCAATTAAAGATCTCTCGTGGATCGCTATTAAGTTAGCGACATCTACATGAGTCATGAATGTCACACCCAGCAAACTCGGATGGTGGCTGGTGCAATCCTTCTAAACCTTCCAGGAAGCAAGCGATAACACACCTTTTAAGCAAATCCTTTTAAGAGATGGGGGGGGGGGCAGGGCGGCAGGCATTCTTTCACTTATTTTAAGGGGAAGCACAACTTTGGCATCACAACCTGCCGAGGGTACTGGGAGAGAGGAGAATCGCAGGCCCGCCCCTCTCACGGCCCAGCTGCCAACGCAGCTGAACTGCAGACGGAATCCCGCGATCCACAGACAGACCCGTGAGCCAGTGCCGCTCAATCCAGTCAAGCACCCTGAGCCTAACATTCGAAAACCAATCAGCCAGATTCACCACATCAAGAGAATCAGAGAGAGAAAACATATCATCAACTCAAAAGATGCAGAAAGGCATCCGATAAAACCCAAGTCCCACTCCTAATTAAAAACACAACTCATAGCAAGCCAGGAATAGAAGGAGCCTCCGTTGATGTAAACCCAGACAGAGCAGTCCGGAACTGACAGCGTGCTTAGAGAAGGCGAGGTACCCCGAGAAAGGTAACAGACAATGGGGGTTGACACGCGTCCCACGCACCCTGCGCTGAGAACCACGCCCGCGTGTCATGGTCAGGGTGAGGACCCGGAAATCAGAGGGTTCTTGCTGTTGTTGGTGGTGTTAGGGCCTGCCACGTCCGCTCTGACCAAAGTGACCCATGCACACAGGGTGACACCTCGCCTGGTCCTGGGCCGTCCTTACAAGCCTCCCCCTGCCTGAGCCCGTGGTGGCGCCCACTGTGTCCGTCCACCTCCTCGAGGGCCTCCCTCTGTCCCGCTGCCCCTCCGTTTTAGCAAGCACGGTGTCCTTCTCCGGGGCCTGGACGCTCCTGACAACACGTCCAAGGTACGTGAGACCAAGTCTCGCCATCCTGGTCTCTACGGAGCGCTCGGCCCACCCTTCTTCAGACACAGAAGGAAGGTTTGGGAAAGACCCTCTTCCTTGGGCACCATGCGTTGGCTCTGCGGCTCTGCTGCCCCCGAAATGCGGCACGGTGACAGTTCTTCTTGGTGCCGAGACCCTACACTCTCTCCAGCTCCTTGCACCACTCGATACCAGCCCCGGAGAAGTTCCGACGCAGGCTTGGATTTTCCTTCAGTTCTCGAAGCTGATCCTGAATTCTGCAGGAAAACACACCGGGTCAAGAACAGCCCAGGGAGGTGGAGGAGTCACGCTGCCAGAACTGGAGGCTGGCAGGGCGTGAGTGCTGAGCACTGTGGTAGACGCGCGCGGCCAGTGACGTGACAAGGCCACAGTCCTGGTGCACCAACATCCTGGGGACCACCTCAGTGGGGTGGGCGTGGGGGGAAGTCCTTATAATAAAGGTCCTAGAATGACCGAAGACCCCGGTGATCAACAGGGACCCCAAATCCATGTAGCAGCCACCACAGTGCCCGTCACACGCCAGTTCCCAGAACAAATCCACACCAGCTCACGGGCCTCAACAGGAAGGCCGGACGGCATCTTTATGACCTAGGACACCAAACCCGGGCCAACTCACTGCCGTCCAGTTGGCTCCAGCGCCTGGTGACCCTGTAAGGGATTTCTCCAATGTCTGCCACACAAGGCTGCTTCAGAGCGTGCGAAAGGGCAGGGAGGTGACTGTGGGGGCTAAGGCAGGCTGGACCCAAACCACAGTCTTTTCGGTCACCTTCTCTGGGTGAGAGAGTTGGATGGTGAAGAAGGAAGGCGGACGGATCGAAGCTTCTGAACGATGTGCTGGACCAGAATACAGAAAGGGCCACGGGTGGCCAAGAAAACCAACCATCTGTCTCAGATGAAGTCCAGCCAGCACGCTCTGTGTGGGCAGGGTTGGTGAGACCTGGTCTCGCGCACTTCGGACCTGCTGTCAGGGGAGACCGGAGAAGGGCGTCGTGCTTGGTAGAGTGGAGGGGCAGGCACCCAGAGGGGAGACCCTGGACAAAACAGACGGACACAAGATGGGTCGGCTGCAACCGTGGGCTCACACCCGTGAACACTGTGAGGCTGGCACAGGACTGGGTTTCCCTCTGTTGGGTACAGGGTCACCGAGAGCCCGATGGCATCCCGGCAACCCCTAACGACGACAATAGCCAGGATTCCTGAGGTTGTAAGTCTTTCTGGGGAGCCCTGGTGGTGTAGTGGTCACAAGTCGGGCCACGGTGCGCATGCTTGGCAGTTCAAATCCACCAGCAGTTCCAGGAGGGACCGTCAACACGTACAGTCTGGGAAACCCCCAGAGGGGTCTCCGTGAGTCAGCCTGGAGGTGATGGCAGTGAGCAGACGGCCTCCTGTTTCTCTTGTCGAGCTGCTGGTGGGTTTGAACCACCAGCCTCGTGGTTAACCATCCAACAGCTACCAGCGCTCCTTAATGTTAACAGACAGGACCAGTGAAATGAAATAAAATAAACTAGGAGAGAAAGAAACACACACCGACTAATTGGGTTTCCTTAAGGTTACGATCTTTGGTTCATCAAAAGACATCCTCATGAGGAGGAGTAGAGAGGCCACCAGCTGGGAAAGACACCGTCTGGCAGGGGACCCACGTCCACCACCTAAGGGGGCCATTGTGAAGGAGGGCGCCCCCATCCCCACCCCTCCGACCAGCGTCCTCAGCAGAGCGGAGACACAGCTTCAGAGGAGGGGTCCCTCCATAACACAGACCCTCCCCCCAGCCCAAGCGTCTGGCCTCCCAGAAGCTCGGGGACACCATGGGGTGGGAGCTGGGGTACCGGGCACTGCCCTGCATGCCAGGACATGGTGCTGGGCGTGTGGGTCCAGTGCATGGAACGAGAAGGAAATCAGCGAATGATCTGCCATGCACACCCTCGGGGCTGCCCATGTCCTCCCTCAAACTCGGTGGTGGTGGGGGTGGGGTGGTGGTGGTGGTGGTGGTGGTCATCCACCCATGGTGATAACAGACGGGGGACGGCTCAAGAAGTCCCGAGAGGGAGCTCTGCCAGCTCTCGAGTCTGGCGCACAGGCTATGCCCGGGTGTCCTTTGGCAGAGGTAAGCTGAGAGACTGGTAAGAGGGTTTGCTCGCTGAGAGGGAGGTAGGGGTGGGGCGTGGTAATGGCTTGATGACAGAGAGGGGACCCCAGCTCCTGGGAGCTTTGAACTTCCCGCTCTTGGGCCAGCAGGCCCTTTGGGGTCCATCCCCCCACCCCAAGTGGACGAGCAGGTTCCCAAGGTCTGGCCCCATCCTGACTCTGAGCCAGTCGCCTGCTCCCGTGGCATGGCCACCGAGTCCATTTGGCACAGGGACGGTGTCCAGTGACTTGGTCAGGCAGGAGCCTGGGGTGGCCAAGAAATCATGGCCAGAGGCTAACTGTCCCCTTGGGGGGCTAAGCGAGGAGGAGATCACCCTCCACATTGTGGGTGGGTGTGATCCAATCAGGGGACAAGAGTGGACCATTCTGCCTCTAGACCACCAGTAGCCAGTAGACATGCAGCCCGGAACCTCTCATGTCCACAACCTCCATGGCCCCCCAACACCCAGGTCCCACTGACCCAGCCTCCACACTATTTGTGGCTCATCGTCCGTGTCCTAACCCAAACCAGACCCCTCCCTTTGAGCTGGCTCCCGCTCTGAGTGACCCCTGCAGGAGATCTGCCCAGGGTGGGGGGCGGTTCAGAGGCTGCCCACCTTTACGGGAGCAGACGGCCTCAGGAGCGCCTGGTGGGTTGGAACTGCCAATCTGGTTAGCAGCCCAACGCCTGGCCGGCTGTGCCACCAGATCCTCCCATCCCCTCCTGCAAAGGCAGCGGTGGGAGGTGAGAGAATCCTCGCTGCTGCCACCCCAGTTCCTCATGGGTTTTAGAAACGTCCTCGGCCTCTGGAGACCCCAAGACCTGGAGGCCCCGGAAGGGTCAACACTGACAGGAGACAACGAAGCCAGGGGTGAGCTCTTGAGGGGTCAGCGCAGCCCAGGGGAGCCCGCCACAGCCCCTGAGCTCCCACAAGGTCTGGTGGGTAGGCCAAGATCCTCTGGGGTGCAGCCTGCAGGCACCCCAAATCAAACGGTGGTCTGGAAGTCTGAAGCCACCCCAGCAGACTGGCCGGGAAGGAGGGGCTGATGAAGAAACACATCTTTGTTCCAGCTTTGGGGGTGGGGAGTGGCAGGGGGGCGGTCGCAGACAGAGGCCAGGAGCCGGCGTGGATGGGGTGTGAGTGAGGCACTGGGGGGCCTGGGGAGATTACGAGGACATTGGCCACAAGCTGTCAGCCCTCATTAAGCTAATGGAAGCGGTGAGCTGGCCCAAGTCCAGAGGCGCAGAAAGGAGATGGGAAGAGGAGCCTGAGACCCCGTCTCCCCATCCCTGGAGCATCAGGGCCATCCGGGAGGGCGGCGCCGGGTGGATTTGGTGGGGGCTGCTGATTACAGCAAGGGGCAGAGGCCACCTCCCTTCTCCCACTGAACAAGGACCACATGGCTTCTTATCCAAGGGTCCCAAGCATGTTTCCTTTCCAAAGCCTTGCTAATTACAGGCCAACGGTGGGAGAGGATAGACATGGATTTGAACCCAGAGAATACCATGCGCAGATGAGGGTGGGGCCTGGGGTTGGGAGCTCAAGGTTCTTTCTCCTGGGGGCCTGGACACCCGCCCCAAGTGCAGCCTGGCCGGGCCCCAGCAGAGGCGGCGTCGGACACTGCCTGTCCTGCGCTCTGGGGCCTATACGCCTTGCTTTTTGATGAGGAGCAAGAGCCCCCTCACCCCCTTTTCCTGCAGGGCTCCCACAGGTGGGGCATGTGATGGGTGGGGGGGTCCGCCAACCCCCCAGGGACCCCTGATTAAGGGTCTTGTGGCCTAGCCTCCCTTGTGGACTCCTGTCCGTCCGCCCACAAGCCCAAAGCCACGCTGCCATCTCCTAGGACACTAGCCCTAGGCCAGCGGTTCTCAACCTGTGGGTCATGACCCCTTTGCAGGTCAAAGGACCCTTTCACAGGGGTCGCCTGATTCATAATAGTAGCAACATGACAGTTATGAAGCAGCAACGACAAGAATTTGATGGTTGGGGGTCACCACCACCTGAGGACCTGTATGACAGGGTCTCGGCATGAGGAAGGTTGAGAACCACTGCCGTGGGCCTCACTGTTCCCCAAGCACAGGCTGGGCCTCGATTTCCCCAGAGCCCCATCTCTGGCTCCCTTGGCCCCCCCTGCTTGTGGAGACACGTTAGCTTAGGTGAGGTTCCCCGGTGGACTCCCTGGTCAATCCTGCAAGAGCAGGCCCAGTAAGGTGCTGTGGGCACTGAGCCCAAACACCAGGCCCATCATCCTGCCCGACCCCACCCCACCCACTGTGGGCCCCTCTCGCCATCACATTTTTTGCTTGTTGTTTTTGTAAAATGGACATTATTTTTAGAAAGGGTTTTAGGTTTACAAAAATAACAATGTAGAAAGCGTAGAGTATTCACACACATACTCATCATACACACACGCATGCACACATGTAGTGCACACACACACATGCGCCCATACACATGCACTTCCTGTTAGTGTTATAACTGCTCAGTTGCCGTTGGTAAACCCCCATCGCTACAGCTCCCGAGACGCTCGCTCGGAGTGTCTGAAGGCGGCGAGGGCCCGTGCCCATCCCCACACCCGCAGGAGGAGTCCCCTGCCCCAAACATGCCCAGGACGCCACGCGTCCGTCACACCTCGGCCCTTTCACCGTGGGGAAGTGGAGGCCTAGGCCAGAGAGGCTGGGCAACTTCCCAGGGACGCGCTGCCCCTCCAACTGGCTGACCTGCTCTGCGTTCTCCAACTGCGGCGGTCCCAGGTCTCAGAGCAGCCTCCTGCCTCCCTGCCTCCCTCCCTCCCTGAAGGAAACAAGAGGTTAATCAACCAGCTACTTTGGGCAATGAAGCAAAATAAGTCCCATTAAAGTAATTAATGTCCTCTGCGCGGTCCCCATTGGAGAAGACTAATAAATTGCGCCTTTGTTGCCGCTCGTCATGTCCTTGTCCGTGTTCGGCGCACATGTTAAGGCTCTGCTCATACTTCTAGGGCGGGCTCGCTGCCAGCTCATTAGATGTGCCAGGCTGGGCTCTGCCAGGCCTGCCAGGGCCCCGGGGCCGCGTCTCCCAGAGAGGGGCCCGCACATGGACCCCACGTCGGCCGATAGTGTAAGGTAGTGTGATCCCTGCCGCCTGCCCAGTCCCACACTGGCACCCATTCTTTGACCCTGGAATGTGGGGGTGGCTGGGATCTTCTCTGGGGGCCTCTCCCTGAGCCTGCTCACACTAGGTCACCCAGGGTCCAGGCTGGGGAGGGAAAGAGCTTGAGTTTCAAGGCCTCAGCCAGGTGACCCAAGGACAGTGGCAGGCCAGGTGAGGAGCATGTCCTGCCCTTGATGGGATGGGATGAGATGAGAGTAGACACCTCTCCCTGGGGTCTGCTTCCCCAAGCCACCGCTAAGACCAGCTCAGCAGACAAACCCTGGCATGGGCCGCGCTGGGCTTACCGGAGCCTGTGCGGTGCACGCTCCATTAGGTGCGTAAGCTAAAAAGAAAAGAATGGGGTAAAGGAGAATGGGGGACATCTCAGCAGGCTGGGGGCTGCGCATGTGCAAACGTGTGTGTACATATGCACACACGTGTGTGCATGGCATCCGTTGCATGGATGTGTGCACGCTCCTGTGTACATGCGCATGTTAGGTCTGGTCTGGCCCATGGAGGGAGAGGTTGATGGCACTGTGGACCGTGGCCACCCCGCTGGGCAGACGTCTCCATGGCTTCCTGTGGGCACGACAGCACACACAGCGCGCAGTGGAAGCTGTGATGTGGGTGAGTTGTATGTATCTGCTGGGTGCCCCTTAGTCCCAGTGGGTCCCTGCCAGCACAGGGACTCTGGGTGACCCCCTTCCTGCTTGCTCAGGCAGCTGAGAGCAGGCTGGGGGTTCCAACAACTCTGAAGTTGGGTCTGACCTGCGGGTCAGCCAGGGGCTGCCGGAAGGGGGCCTGAAGGACCGTTTGGACCTCTCCCTCTCGGCATGGACAGGTGGGGAGGGGATGAGGAGGCAGGAGGGAACCAAGGTGCTGGGCTTTCCCCAGTGAACCTGAGGCCTGGTAGGTGAGGACAGGGCAGGGACCCCCCTACATATCATCCCCCAAGCACCCCAACATGTCATGGCCACCACGCCAGAGAGTGGCCCATGTGGGCACTTCTTGCAGGCCAGTCAGGGCAGCTGCCTGGACAGAAAACTTCCTGGAATTGAGGGGCCCACGTGGGGTCTGGGCAGAGGGCAGAGCACATGACCTTCCCCCCATGGTGCGCCTCAATGCAGACACTCCGGTAGGCGCCACCCAAACCGGGGGGTGTGGGGGGAGGCTCTGAGTGCCTCACGCCTGGTGGTCTCTGGCCACAACCCCGGTGGGGCCCGCAGGGAGGGGACACCGCCTGCCTGCCTCCCTCCCTCCCTTCCCCCATGGCCCTGCTCTTGTTTGCAGAGATCCTAGAGGCCCGCGGGCTGAGCCTGGACAAACGCAGCTCGTCCCCAGTCCCCCAAAACACAGCTCAGCCGACATGGCCCCTCACCCACCCCCCTTCCCGGCTGATTCAGGCGCCCAGCAAGCAGCCGGACAGGCGCCACTCAGCCCGGCAGCGGCCCCCATGAGTGGCAGCCCACCCCGCCACTCCCTCACCCCCTGACCCACCCTGTGGGTTCACCCTATCGGCTAGGAGCTCCTCTGGGGGAGTCAGGCCCTCCAGGGGCTCCTCGTTCACTGCCACCCAGCTGCTAGCTTCTTACACACACCCTCCCCCCACGTTGGTCTGTCCACGGCACCGAGGACAGAGGGAACAGTGTCCTGTCCTGCCTGCACCGCCCCCCTCCACAGCTGGGGCAGCCAGTGGACTTGGTGGAGCCGGGAAAGGAAGTGGCTGGGACCCCTGAGTCCCTGCAATGGCCAGCATGGTCAGTGGCTACCCTCAAGGCCATCTCTGGTCACAAGTGTGGGAGCCCCCCCACCCCACGGAGGCCTCCATATGGGGCTGTGTGACAGGGGCTGCCATGCTGTCCTGACCCAGAAACAAAGCCCAAAGCAGCGTCATCGGTGGCCCCACTGGGTGGTCAGTGGCCGGCATCTGTGGGAGGTTGACAGCCAGAGCTTTCTTTTAGGGTGCCCCTGGGGGGTCTCAGACCTAGGAGCTTGCGGTCAGCTCTGAGCATGGCCACCCCTTCACCAGCGAGGACTCCTCAGGGGGCAGGGGGCTGCTGTCCATAGGCACCCCACCCAAGGGGATATTGCCCCCCGTCCATCATTGTTTGTGGTGGGCAAGCAGAGGCTGGCACTCACACCCCAGGTTTGTAGAGCTGGGGTGAGCAAGGTGGTCTACAGAGCGGGCAGGGAGGGGTCCCTTCCAAGCACAGGTCTTAGCAGAATTCAGGGCAGGAAACCCAGTTCAGGAGGAAAGGGGGGCTCACACCTGGTAGGAGGATCAGGGGAGAGGCAGAGCAGCCCGCGTGCAAAAGACAGGGTACTGGACCCACTTTCCCGCCTGGGATCCAGGGAAGCTTCGGCCTGGCTGTCCACCCCCACCATGCTGGACAGCGAGGAGGACACAGGGTGAGTGGGAGGTGGGGGCCCTCCAGGGTCTGGTCTCCCGGTGGGCAGGGGCTCTCCTTTCTCACAGGCGTCTCCTTCGCCGTGAACAGAATCCAACAGTCTCGTGTTAGGGTTGTAACTATAATTAGGGGATTTTTATTTCAGGCGGCACTTCTGGAATCTATAAAATTAAGCTAATATACTGAGTTTCTTAAATGCAGGACGTTGAAGGCTCTGGGAGTCAGGTCTTGCCAGCCCACAGCGGGAGCTAACCCTTCCCAGTCGCAGCCTCCAGGGCCAGTCAGGGCTTGGGGGGTGGAAAGGAGGCAGGTGGGCTCGGGACTCAGGGACTATGGGGAGGGGTCCCACTCCCCCAGAACCCCATTGCTCCACCTGCGGCTCACCTCGGGGCTTCTGTGGGGAGCTGAGTCTCTGGGCTACTCCCACCTGGCCTCCTATTTCACTGGCTCCTTGGGGAGGTGCCCCCCTCTACCGCCCCCAGCCCCACTCTGGCAGGTCTGTAGTGGTCCCATCCTGTGGGGGCTTGCCCAGGGTTCCCTGGGAGGGTGGCGAGCAGTGTCACCCTTGTTATGGGGTCCCCCCTGCCTGGGATGTCTTCTCTTGCCTGAGGCCCAGTCCATGTGCCAGCTTGTCCCCCGCCCCCACTCCTCCCAGGGGGCACGCACAGCGGCAGATGTGCAGGCTGCCCTTTGCTCAGCAACACCTGTGCCAGGGTGGGGCAGGAGATCACAGAGGCCGCCCTGGGGGGCAGGGATTCTCGAACTGAGGGAGGGTGGGGTGGGGCTCTCTAACGGGGCCCATCGGGGGGCTTCCTCTGGCATGAGGGCTGTGCGGCACCTGCCCCTCCTCTGACCCACACAAAGACCACTCCTGGGCTTGAGACACCCGGGAGCCCAGCGCCACAGCTGCCCTGGCTCCTGGCAGCCACAGGCTCTGCAGGCGTAGGCAGCCCGGGTTCATCCTCATGGGCGCCGGATGTGCAGGCTCTCAAGCAGTTACCCAGACCTGGGGGCTCCCCGGGCCCAGGTACCCCCAGGCCTGCGCCTCCAGCACCCCCATGTCCTCCCAGATCTGCTCTCGCAGACTCTAGATACTCCTCAGTAGCCACAGCCTCCAGATGTCTCTGGGACCCTCAGCAACACTGGGGGAGAGTGGTGGCATGGGGAGTGTGCAGGGCCCTCGGGAGGGAAGGTGGCAGCCGGGCCCATACGTCCCTCGGGGCAGGTGCCTCCTACACTCGTGTCACCTCAGGACTTTCTCCTGCCCTCCAGGGGCCGCAGGCCTGACCCTCCCTGGTGGGCAGCTGGGGTGGCCCATGGCCTGTCCCTGTGTCCCCCGTGGCCCCCATCCCCATGCACCCTGTGTCCCCCAGTGGAGGCAACAGTCGGTTCTGACTATCTTTGGGGGGGGGGGGCTCCATGTGAACCGTGTGTGTGGACAGCTGGACAGGCCATGACAGGCAGTACTTATCCATCCGACCGGCCACCGAGTATGCTTGGCCATGAGGCTACGTACGCTGTCCTCAAGGGGCCCCCGGGTCACCCCCATATCTCTCATACCCACCACGTCTCCTTGGGACACACGGGGGAGGGCAGTCTACACCCTGCAGTCACACCCAGCCTGGGACCATGTGGAGAAACGGAGACAGGGATGGCCACACGGTACAGAGAAGCAGTCGGCTGACTTCCAGAATCATCCTTGCCTCCAGTACGGTTCTACTGTCCATCTCCCTTGACAGCCTGCCACCTGGCCAGCCCTTCACCCAGCGTGTAGCCCCCAGGACAACCCCTGTCCTTGGCTGTCCTTAGCAACCAGAGAAGGGCCTATTGCTGCCCAGCCTAAGACTGACAGGCCAAGTCCAGCCACCCGCTTGGCTCCCCAGTTGGCCCTCCCAGAGGCTGAGCGATTCTCTGTCCTCCTGGACCAGGAAGCAAGGTCCAGAGGTGGAAGGCTGACCCGGGGAAGTGGGGAGCATGCACTTCTGGGTCCCTCTTCCCTCTAGCCGAGGTTTGGGGCTGGCCCCTGTCTGTGGGTGGTCAGCCGGCCTCAGGTGAGCCCCGAGGTGGCTAGAGCCAGGCCCACGGTGGCACAGTGGGGCGGGGGTTTGCAGGGTAGGGGTCTTGCCGGGGCCCTGGTGGAGGGGAGTGAGGCCCCCCGACTCTGGCTGGGAGGCAAGGCCCCCGACAGCAGCCACAATAAATATGTTTGTTCAGGGGAAGCCGGGCCGGGAACTGGGCTCGGCAGCCGGCCGGGAAGAAAAGGCCCCTGTGTCAGTACACAGGCCTGATTGTTCGCCCGCAACTGCTGCTCTGGCCGGCCAGCGGGAAGGTCAGACGCCCTCGGGCCTTCGGAAGCCGACTCGCCTGGGGGTCCCCTCCCCACACTTCCAGCTGGAACACTGGGGTGGGGCCTGGGGGGCAGGGGTGCTCACCTCCAGCTGCAGCCACCTCACCGCTGCGCAGCGTCAGGGTGCCCAGTCTCAGGGGACAGCAATTGCGGGGTGGCTGGCCTCAGCACCCAGGAAGCAGGGGCTGGGAATCCCAGGCACTGCTGTTGCACAGGGACAGGGGTCTCTGGGCATCTTCAGCCATGTGCGTGGGCTAGATGGTCCGGCCAGGCCGAAAGTGGCTGAAGCAGGCTAAGGCCGGTGCAGAGCCCCCTGAGAACCAGCCTTTCTGCCCCCCAGGTGAGAGAGAGCCTAGGAAGGACCTGGCCACCCTGCTCCCACCTGGCCTGGCTTCTGGACCATGCTTAGAACCACCGGGGAGGAGGGCCTCTTCCAGGCGGCTACGCTGAACCCCTGCCTTGGCACCCATGAAGGGTACACACGGGCAGCTCTGGCCACTCTGCCAATAGAGGTAGAGGGAAGGAGCAGGGATCAGTATGTGCTGGGCACACACGGTCCCCATGTCACTCCTGGCCGCCCTCCTCCTGCCCAGTGCAGGAGGATCTCTTAGGAGGAAGTCTCCCCTCCCCACCTATCGTGCCCGAATGCTCTCAGTCTCCTTGTCTATGTGCCTGCCTGCGCTCAGCCATGGGCCTACTCTCCCACCACTCTGACCCTGGACATCCTGCTGGGACAGGCCACCAAGGACAAAGGGCTGAATCCAGGCACCTCAGGAGCCGAGACCAGAAGAGACAGCCCCCTGGCCCAACTGGGTGACGTGGAGAGCCCCTCAGGCTCAAATGGCTTTCAGAACAGCCCCCCACATGGGCATGGTGTGGCCTGCTGCATAGTCCCCTTGGCTCAGCTTCCCACAGGGACGTGGTGTAGGCAGACCTGCTGCGTCACTCAGATGCTCCCAGACACGAGGGCCCTGAACCCCCCTCACAGTGTCCCCATGTGGGCCGAGGGCACCCTGCCCCATTGTCCTCTGAGTGACATGGGGTCTCTCGGGTGACCACACAGAGGAGGCGGTGGCCGGGTGCAGGCCGGGTCCCAGCCTGAGTGGGACAAGACCTGCTCGTCGGTCCAGGCCAGGAGAACGCGCAGGTTCCTGGACAGCTGCGTCCCCGACGGAAGGCCAGTACCCTCTCCACCTGGAGACGGGGCTGAGACTGCACGGTGGCACAAAAAGAAGGCTCTGCAAAGACAGGGTCCAGGCCCGGTGTCTTGGGCCCACAGTGACCCAGTGAGGCGTGAGGATACAGTGATCACTGAGCTATGCCAGCCAACCGCTGCAGGCTCCACCCCAAGTACCATCCCTGGGCATCCAGCCCCAGGATCCCGAGGCCAGGGAGAATATTCTCAGGGACATGAGGCTGTCCTGCCCTGACTCAGAATTGCTTTGGGCAATGACAAGGGCAACTCTGCTGGTGGGCAGAACTGGGGCTGTCGGGCAGATAGCATGCACACACATGCACATATGCATGCACATATTCTGGCATGCACAAACACACCACTCAAACATTCTCATGCACTCACACCCTCATGCGCACACACACATATACGCATGCATGTAACACTCATGGATTTACACATGCATACATTCACACACATACAAGCACACACTCATATATGTACACTCATACACATGCACACCTGCATGCTCGCATAGGCACACATACACACATGTGCAGAGCAGCATACTCGAGCATCTACATGTACCCGTGTGCAGCACAAGCTCACATATACACATAAACACACACAAGTATACACATGGGGTATACATGGATATGTGTACACACACATGTGAAATTCACCAGAACCCTGACCCTGCCTCTCTGGGGTGTCCTCGAGTGTCCCCCTTGCTGTTCGGGGCTCTCCCACCCTCCAAGGCTGGGCTAAAAGGATTGGGGGGCACCCAGAGACCTGGGTGGGTGAGGGAGGCGAGGTGGGGGTACTGAGTAGGGAACCCTAGACCCTTCCCCCTGTGGCCCTAGAACTACAGAGACCCCTACTTCTTCCAGTCTGGGGCCCCACTCCAGCAACCTGTTTCCCCTGTGGCTCCGTGCCCAGCTTGGCACCTGGGTACCCCCCACCCCCCCGCAGGCCTCTCCCCTCACACCTGCCTGCCCCAGGGCCATCTGCACAGGGACAGACCCAAGGCCTTCTTCCCAAGAGGAGGCCTGCCAGGGGACCCAGCTCAGATGCTGGTCTTGGGGTGGGCATCCAGGGTCTGAGCTGGGACAATTCTCAGGGGACAGTTAGGGGCTGGTGAAACAACCATGGTGCAGCCCACCTGCATGGAGCTGGGGTGCCCGGGTCTGCCAGCAGGGAGGAACAGCCCTCTACTCAGTGCCCCCAGGTTGCCCTGGTTAAGCTGCCCCCTCCCTACTCTTAGGGTCTGAAAACTCCCCTGGGAGAGGGAGTCCTGCATCACTTGGGCTGAGCTTCAAGGGCAGGGGCAAGCAGCCCTACCTGGGGATCTCCTGCACCTGCAGCAAGTGCTCACGTCACCTGGATAAGGCCCCCAGGCCTGTTTCAAGGGCGCCCAGACTGTCCCTTGTTTAACCCAAGGCCGCAGGTGGGGGTAGGGGTGGGGATGGATCCTGCGGCAGGTGCCGGCAGAGGTAACACCTGAATCCCATCCCTGCGGGGGGTCCCAGAGGGTGAGCAGGAAGGAGCCAGCTGACACCTCCTCCCCAGCCCCCCAGCTCCAGAGCTGCCCTGGGCCCTGGCCCCCAGAGACAGCTGGGATCCAGGCTTGCTGGCCAGAGTGCCCTGTGCCCATTGGGGCGGGCGGTAGTCTGGGGCAGCAGACAAAGGGGCCATTGTTTCGGTCGCCCCTCTGCCAGGCAGGCGCTGACAACAGCCCCTGTGTACGCAGGGGCTCCCCTGCCAATCAACACCTTATCTCCAGCCTTAATCACCCCGCTATCTGTCCAAACCAGGCAAACACTTCTGGGGGTGCAAACGCAACTTCACAGAAGGCCCTGTGTGAGCCCAGACTAGGGGGCTGGCCACTCGATGGGATCCCTGAGGCTGCCCCTCTGGCACCGTGTGGGGCTGGGGGGCTGGAGGGCTGCCAGGGCTGGGGAAAGCACTGCTCCGGCCCCAGTCACCAGCTGTTGGCCATCAGTCCCAAGCCTTTAGGGACCTCCTGGCAACTAAGGCACCTGGGTTGTCAGAACCTGGCCCGATGGGTCACTACTGGAGAGGTAATGATGGTGGCAAGAGCGTCCCAGCTCACTGCTGAGGTGTGGCGAGGAGAGGCTCCCAGGCCAACCTCTGGGAGGCTCTGTTGATGGGCTGCCCAGCAGTGGGAAGGACTTTCAAATCCTCCAGGTCCCTGGAGGGAGGGAGGCGTGAACAGAGGGTGGGGTTACAAGGAGATGTGAAATGAAAGGGAAGCCACCCATCTGAATCCCCCCTCCCCTCCCAAGTGGCTTTCTTGTACCGGACCCTCTGGACCAGAAAACTCGCCTCCTTCACCTCTCTCTCGGTTCCCTGTCAGGGTGGCGTTCTGAAGGATGAGCTGAGTAGGGGCTGGGAGTTGTGACTAAGACAGGGATCCCAGGAGCCCCTCTGTCTCCAATAAGAGGTCCTGTCCTCTGCCTGGGAGGCAGCCTGGAGAGGGGGTGTCTCTGGTAGGTCTGGCTTGTGGGGAACCTTGCAGTGGCCCTACTCACAGTCCTCTCTGCTCTGGGCTTAAAGAGCCTCCATCCCTTCATGCCCCGAGTCTGCACCCAGATGCTTGCAGAAGGCCTGGGGGTCCCAAGCCCCCACCACATACTGACCACCTACAGCGCCATCTGATTCCTCTTGGGGACTCCCCCCAGCATGTCACTCCTACTATGGTCCTCGCTGTACAGAGGAAGGGTAGGAACTTAGAAAGCCACAGAGCTGGGCCCTGAGCCCATCCTAAGCTGCCTCCTGGCCCTTGACCCGCATGAAAGCTGAGCTTTTGAGGCCTCCACGGTGAGCAGCTCCCAGGCACTCTATGGGAGCCTCCCAGCTGTGGGCCGCAGGAGCTGCTGGAGAAGGACCTGGATGAAGAAGCCTATCACAATGCGATCCTTCCTGCCTCAGCAGGTCTGCCCTTTTTTCTGGCCTCAGGCCACTGGCCACTGGCCAGAGCCCACTCCTGCTGATCTCGCCCATCGGCCCTGCCTCTCCCCTGGGGAGAACCTGTGGTTGGAGGACCTGCTCAAACCAAAGCTCACTGTCATCCGAGTCCATTCCAACTCATAGTGGCCATCCTGTAGGACAGGGTAGAATGCCCCCTTGGGTTTCCAAGACCTTAGCTCTTGATGGAAATAGAAAACCCCGTCTTACTCCCATCGAGCAGCAGGTGATTTTGAACTGCCGACCTTGACATTTGCAGCCCAGTGCATAACCCACAGGGGTCCTTTTGGAGGTTCTGCAGATCCCCCCATCCACACAGGGACCCTCCAGTCAAGGGCTAGCAAGGAAGGCACCTTCACACACCACACACTGCAGCGCAGTTCACCCACATGTCCTGGGCCGAATCCCATCTCCATTTCCATCACAACATTCTGTGCCCCTCTCAGTCCCCTGACTCCCGACTAGCCCCACAGCACCCCAAAACAGCCCTCCATTGATGCACAGCCCCGGAACTGTCTCCCTCTATTGTTTTTCCAAACGAAAAGTCGCACAGGCAGATGCGATGGAACCCCCTTAATGATGTGGACACGTAAGCCCAGAGGGAGATGCCAACACTTCCCCCACCCACCCCCAGCCCCTGAGGGTGGCAGCCTGTCTGCGTGCAGTGTCTCCATCAGCGTCTCCTCTCTGTGGTGCCCTGGGTCATGTGACTAGGTTTCACCCTCATCTATGGGGATGTGGGCTGATTCTGAACCTGTAGCTCAAGATCCCTACGGTGATGGGGGTGGGGGGAGAACATGACAAATCCAGGTGATGCAGCAGGAACATGGGGCAGAGCTCGAGATGCTTCTCAGTAAAACCCTGGCAGGTGTGCGCCATGAGACCCAGTCCTGGTGCACACCTGGTCTGGGCAAATAGGGCAGGAACGCCTGGTGGGTGGCGCTGGCTGTCTTGTGACTGTCCTGGGAATCTTGAAGTGGGCCCGGGCCTCGGCCACCTACAACCGGCTCCTCAGAGGTGACCCCTCGCACCCCTATGCTAGTCAGGAGCAACCCCCCCACCCCGACCCCAGCTTTCCAGGGCTGAATTTTGGGGAGTCCATTTTCTTCTGGGTTGTCTCTGCACGAGCTCCCAGCCCCCACCTTTCAGCAACTGACTGTGATCAATATGGTCCCTCCCCAGGAGCTCCTTCCCCTACCCAGGGGGCTCCCCCAATCCACCGATGACAAAGAGAAAGCACCCCCATCCCTGCCGAGTCACACAGTGCTTGTGACTGCACACCTTGACTTAGAGGGGCAGCCCGGCAGCCCCAAGGGAGACCTGCATTCAGGTCGCGCATGAGCACCTGCAGGAGGGACTCTTGGGGACCCTGTGGTCCAGCACCATGTTTGGACATGGACCCCACAGGGACCCAGTCACCCACCGACGATGGGCTCCTCCCTCCTCTGTCCCCGATGCTGGCAAGAAGGTGATCCCAGGGCCACAGCAGGCCCTAAAGCTCCGTGCAGCCCTGAACCTCAGCCTTGGCCACCCAGCAGTGGGTGCTGCCACAGGACTGGGGATGGGTCACCACATAGACAAGGTCCCCACTAAGGCATGGGGCAGCAGGCAGGCAGCAGACACAAGAGGGCTGGGGGCCCAGCGGGTTCTCCCAGCTCCCAGGTCCTGGAGACCCATGGTGGGGTGGGGGTGGCATAGCCCCTGGCTGACCTGGGAACAGATGGCCAGCCATGGTTGTTCAGTGGCTTGTAATCCATGTTGTTACTTTGGTGGGGGGCTGTTGAGTGGCTCACAGATGTGCCCCAAGGACTGGGGCCTTGCGGAGCACTTCCTTCAGCAACCATGCTCCAGTGGGGGTAAGGGGCGGTACTCAGAGGGGAGGCCAATGTCACTACCCCAGGGTGGCCAGCTGGCCAAAGCAGTGACTGAAACCCACTGGGACGGGGGACTGACCACCAAGGTCACCTCTTCACAGGAGCCCAGCTGGAGCCGGACAGGGCACCTGTCTCAGGTGGGGGCCACCTGACTCCAAATCCTAGGCTGTCCCATTTCCCCCAAAGGGACAGGGAGGTGAGGGTCTTGTGTGCTGGGTCTCCGGTGGCCAGCCCCTGTCAAGCCAGACCTCCACAGGCAGGCCTCTTCGGACCCTGGACAGACTGGGGAGCCAGGGGCTGCCCCAGGGTCTGGCTCCATGTCCATGGGGACCTGCAGGACCCCTGTGAGCCATGAGCAGCACCAAGCAGAACAAAGGCAGGCCGGGGCCAGGGCTGGGCCTTGGGCTGCAGGGCCTCCTGGCCACATCTGGAAGCAATCTATCTGGGAAGGTAAGAGGCCAGGCCGGTGCCTCCGGCACGTGAGCTCTGCGGCAGGAACGAGGCTCCGCGCCCCAGGGCCCGCCCCAGCCCCTCACCAGCCCCACAGGCGGGTGGGGAGTGGATGGGGGGCTGCCGAGATGCCTAGCTTGCAGTGGGCCGGCCCAGACTTTGAGGGTGGAGGGGTGGGAACTGAAGCGGGTTGAGGGGCCGGTATCCCCCCCATGCTCGCCGGCCACGCCGGCTGTGGGCCCGGGAGGAAGAAGGTCGGTGCCCACCCCACACCCCCACCCCAAGAAAAGGAGCAGGAGTCATAAAACACAACAATCAAACCGCAGCGGAAAAGATGACGGGGGCGGTTTGCGGCAGGCGGAGCCGCAGAGGCGGCGCCCAGGGGGCTGGGAGTCGAGAACAATGTGATTCCGGACCCCGCGGTGGGGGAAGGGCACGCGGTCCGGCAGGGCCCGGCCATGGGAAGGCAGCCACGGGCTTAGGGGGGGGGTTCACTCCTGGATCCCAGCTCCAGGCTCGTTAACCCAAACGTAAGAACGCCCTGAATGCTTCATTAAGCCATTAATTTCATGGCCAGAGATTAGCCTGCACCCTGAGGGGGAGGGATGGTGAGGGTCCCAGGTGGGGCCAACGGCCCCCACCCCCACCCTCACCCCACACCCCTTGCGGACAACCGGGGTGGCTTCCAGGGCCCAGATCTCTGGTGGCAACAGTCCCAGAGGGGGCCAGGACCAGCAGACGCTCCTAGTCCCCTCCAGCACCCCACTCTGGAGCCCGGGAGGTTAACTTACACCCCTCAGGCAACAGGGCCAGCAGCACTGCCTGCTCCCTAGGTACCGGGTGTGGTTGGGTGGGATCTGGGGACTTGGGTGGATTTGGGGCTTTCTCCTGGGGCAGGTGGGGTGAGGGGGCCCCTTTGCCCATTCCTCCAGAGGAAGAGGCGTACATGGCCACAGGACCCCTCCTTCAGCTCCCACCCCCAGCCTCCCAAGGACCCTCCTGGTGGAGCCGAGTGCCAGGTCTTTCTCCCAGGGAGTGCCTGGGGGTGAACCCCCACCCCCACCACTCCGTGACACCCATTACTGCTTAACTGTTGTGGAACCAGAGTTCCTTCCCAAGGTGGACAGGAGCCCCAAACCCTGCAGCCCACTTCTGAGTTAGGGACGCAGCTTGGAGAGGATACAAAGGGCCTGTCTTGGGGCCCCAGTCTCCCTGTCTAGGGCCCCTTTGGCCGAAGCAGGGGGACCAGGTGGGGCCAGAGCCTTTTTCCTGTCCCCATGCCTCTTTCTATTTCTGGGAGTCCAACTTGCGCTCCCCTCATCCAGGCATGGGCCTCCTCCATCCCATGCCTGCACTTCATGACTGCCTGAGGTCAGGCTGCCCGGGGCCCACAGCAGATAGCTGGACACACCACGCAGGCGAGACTGTACGGTGCTGAAGGCCACGGGCCGTGCAGGACACCCCAGCCCAGAGGTGGGGGGGGGCGGGGCACACAGAGCTTTGCTCCTTTATGCAGGCGGGCACCCTGAAGGCATGCCTTCCCCCCTACTCAGAAGCAGTGCCAGGACCTTCCCCGCAGCCCCAACCCAGCCCCCCAGCTTGGAAGGAAACAAAGAATCAAATTCCTTTGTGAGCCCCATTTTATTGGAGATGCCCCCTTGGGACTGAGGGCCACTGATGGGAGCCGCTGGCCTTGGGAGTGGCTCAGGGTGCATTCTGCTCCCCCAAACCTGGGGGATCTGTGTGCTGGGCTGGCCTTCAGGTTCCCTTGGGTGGCACTGGAACCCGGGGGGGGGGGGTAGTGGGTGCTCACACCGGGCAGGGGAAGATAAAGGCGTGAGAAGAAGCCCCCCCCACACCCCCTCTGAGGTCCTGGAGGCGGGCCAGGGTGGCAGGCAGGCAGCAGAGGAAACACCTGAGGGGGGAGGGGCCCCAGGCTGCCAGACAGCCCAGGGCAGGGTCTGCGGAGGAAGCAGTGCTCCGGATGACAGGGTCGGTGGGGCCTGGGGACAATCTGAGAGCGCCTGGGCTGGGGGCCGGCAGGGCCCCCCTGGAGAAGGGGAAGAATGTGTCCCAAGAGGCCTGGCGGCTGACGGCTCAGCCGCTGCTGAATACCACCCAGCCCCCACTCCCTGCCTCCAGCCCACTCAGGAGGTGCCCTTGGCTCAAGGTCAGGGATGGTGGAAAGTGTAGGCAGTTGACCGTGGCCGCCTCAAAGGCTGGCTAGGCCTCCCAGGAGCGGACTTGACCCCTGGGTAAGCCCCTGGGGTGGAGGTGTCCACTGCGGCACAGAACACACCCTGACGGGCACTAACGGGACCCCTGGGCTGGGCTGCTGGAGGCAGGGCAGGCAACACGGGCACTCAGATGAGCTGTGCTGAGCTGTGTACAGGTGGGATGTGAGCTGACTGGGCACCCCGGGCAGGTGACCCGTGGGGCGTAGGTCAGCCCTGCACAGTGGCAGGCTTCCCACCTGGAGTCCATTGGGACCGACTAGGATGGTGTTGTGCACCACCACCTGCCAGGTCTGCAGGCTAGGTGCTGGACACTGTGTTCTCAGCCCACCTCCTGTCCATGAAGAGGAAAGGTCGCCCCACCTGCCCACCTGCAGTCCTGGCATGCTAGGTAGGCACAAGTGCCCTTTGAACCCTGCGGGGCCAGAGCTGGCGGAGGGCCACAAAACAAGCACGCCGACCGACCGAGCTCCCTGTCTTTGAACAGAGTCCGCCGACTGGAAGCGACCCAGTCAGGCAGAGTAGAAGATGCCCTGTGGGTTTCAGAGACGGTCACTCTTGATCGGAGCAGAAAGCTTCATTGTCTCTTGAGGGGCGACTGGTCGTTTCCAACTGCTGGCTTCATGGTCGGCAGCCCGACTCGTCACCCACGATGCCACCAGGGCTCTTGGCAGAGAACCATAGTGACTCAAAACGCCAGGGTTTACAAACGAAGTGCAGACTTGGTGCTCTGGAAACAAGGCTGCTGCTGGAAGCAGTGGAAGGGGATGTGAGGAGCAGATGAGGAGGGCATCCAATGTTCTTGGACCAGGAGACATCACACGCTCGAGAGAGCAGTCCTCCCCCATGGATCACCTCTCGGTACCGCAGCTGGCTTCTTTGTAGAGCGCATCCCGAAACTCCCACAGAAACAAATCCAAGGGACCCCGTGTAGACCGACCAGACTTGCAAAGGGGGTACGGCGTGGGGGGAGCACATACTCTCACCCCTTACCATAGTTCCAGTGAGCAGAGCGATGTGCTTCTGCCATAGAAACAGACCCATGTTGGTGAGATCGGTCAGAGTCCAGAAACGCACCCTGGTCTGTAGTCAACCACCCAAACGCACTGCCATGCCGACTCGCGGAATTCACCCTCCAGAGCAGGGTCGGGCTGTGGCCCCGGTTTCTGGGCCGTACCTACAGGAACAGAGCGCCTCATCTTTGCCCCGCAGAGTGGGCTCACCTTGTGGCTAGTGGCCCAATGTACAGCCTGCCGTGCCACTGTTTTCAGTAAGTTGATTTTCGACAAGGGCTGGTACCAAGTGATGGAAAGAACTGTCTCCCGCCGTACATGGCGCCGGGCACCTGAAGAGCCCGTGTGCAAGAATGGAGCCGTATCCCTCCTCTCCTAGGAAAGTCCAGCTCTGCAGGGCCACTAGACCTGCACGCAAGAGACCAAACTGTTGAATTCTGGGAGGAAAACAAAGAGGTCACGCTTTGTGCTCTTGCTTTGGACAAGGGCCACCTCCAATCGAGAAAGACCCACTACCGACTCACAGAGGCCCTCCCGGACAGGGCGGAGCTGCCCCGTGGGCTTCCTAGGCTGTGACTCTTCATGGGGGCAGGAAGTTCCATCTTGCTGGCGACTGGCAGAGTTGAACTGCCGACGTGGCGGCTACCCGTCCGACAGGAGACCCGCTGCCTCACCAGGGCACTGCCCTCGTGTCCGTTCCAACTCCTAGTGGCCCCTCCCGGACAGAGCAGAGCTGCCCTGTGGGTTTCCAAGGCCGGGCGTCTTCCTGGGAGCCCAGGGCTGCCTCTTTCTCACTCAGAGACTGGTGAGTTCCAGTTCCTGGCCCCGCAGTTAGCGACTGACGTCACCGCCTTGCAGGCCTGCTTAATGGTTCTCATTGTTGCCAGGGGCTGCCCAGGCAGTTCGGACTCTTAGCAACCTGTGTACCACAGAGCAAGACACCACCGGCCCTGCGCCAGCCTCGCAAGAGGTATGTTGGAGCCCAGGCTTGCGGCCAGGGTCTCGCCTCTCTAAAGAGAGGCGGCCGGGCTTCTCGGAGGACAGATCTGCTCGTCCTGGTTCTTCCCATTTTTGTCTGTGTGCGATGACGGCCGCTCAGAAAGTACCTCGGCTCGGGTGGGACTGAGAACAACACAGACTCCCTCCGCCAGGGAGCAGGGGGGGCCTGGTACACGAGGCTCCATCAACATCGAGCACGTGTGTGCCCCAAGACAGTGCAAAGCTCACACTTGCCAAGCCGGAGGGAACGTCTCTGATGAGGGAGTCCCATCCGGAATCCGGGGCAACTCTGATTCCTGGCAGCCAAAGACAGATCGCTGGCTTAGAAAGTGGGCCACGGACCGAAACAGACACGCCTCCGCGGAAGAGACCAGAGTGGCCAGAAAGCACGTGACAAGATGAGGTGAGTCATCGGGGAGACACAAACCCGGCCCAGACCGCAGGGAAATACCCCTTCACGCCCACAGAGGCCGGGACACAAAACAAACCAAAACAAAAATGAAACAAGAGAGGAGACCGAGTGCTGGGGAGGATGTGGAGGGATTGGAGCCCTGGGGTGGGGTAGGGTGGGGTGGGGTGGGCTGGGGTAACACTGCGGCAGGAACCAGTTGGAGGGGTCCCCCAAAGCATATACATCACCGTACCAGTAAGTCCTCTCCTCGGGACATACCCCAGAGAAGTGGAAAACATGCTCACACCCAACCCGGAACACAGCGGCAGCCGTCCACGGCAGCCCAGTGTCCGCGAAGGATGCCGTCCGGAGGCAGAGGATGGAATCTTTCTTACCAATCAAAAGGACCCAGCCAGGCCCTGGCGCAAGGGAGCCCTGGTGGCGGAGTGGTTATGAGTTGGGTTGCAAACCTCGAAGTCAGCAGTTCAAAACCACCAACCTCTTCAAAGGAGAAAGACGAGACTTTCCTTGCCCTGTCAAGAGTCACACTCTCGGAAGCCCACAGGGCCAGCCTTGGCCACCTCGTGTCAGGAGAAGCCAGATACCAGGGGCCCACGCAGGGCACCGTGCCACCGACCCAGATGGCCCCAAAGAGGACAGTCCATAGAGAGTGAGAGGCTGACAGTGGCCAGGGGCTGGGGGACAACTGGAGGCAATGCAATATCTTTTAGGGGTGTTGAAAACAGAGATGGGGTCCTGGTCACCATGCTGTGAGCTTTGTAGAAGCCGGGGATGTGCACCCTCTTTTGATTTCCCATTTGTCCTCAAGAATCGGGTGCAGGTTGACAGCCCCGATCATTGGTATTCCATTCAGCGGCTCACACTTCTTTGTTTAACCTCTTCCAATGCACAGCCCCTTCCTCACCCCACTTCCTCCCTGCGTTTCCTGTTGCCCTTCCCCTCCTTCCTAATTCTCCTGGCCTTAGTTCTTGGGGTGCACACCTCCCTGTCAAACCTGTCTGTTGTTTGACTCCAAGTTGGGCCACGGGAACAGGGGCCGGGGGTGGGGGCAAGCTCCGTTCTAGACCTGAAGCGGGGACAAAGGGGTCACACAGTCTGGGGAGGAGAGGGCCCACTGGTCTCCGGCCGCCCTGGAAGCTGGGTCTCGAGGGTGACCTTCTGTGTGGAATTGTGCGCTTCCGTGGGGTGAGTTTCACAGCCAGCGCATTGCATCTTGACCACGCTGGGACTCCCCCCAAACAAACCAGCACAAGGCAAAAAAACAACAACGCAAAAGGAAAGCACAAAAACCAGCCCTGCAGGGCCGCCAGACCACGAAGGCCCTGGATCCAGGGGCTGGGAGCCCCCGGGTCCCCCACCCCCACCCGCGCCCGGGCCTCCAACGCTCGGGTGTGCTGGTTTGCCGCTCCTCATCTCTCTCAGAGGAGGAGGCCTGGGCCCCTGCAGCTGGCGAGGGGCGGGGGGCTTTCTGGAAGCTGCCCAGCAGAAAGAGAGGCTCCCACGCTCCCAAGCCCGGCCGAGATGACTAAAGCTAACCAGATCCCCCTCCACAGCGGCCACGGCCCCTGGTCGGGGCTGCAAGGCCTGGCCCCCACAGCGGCCGGCTGAGGGGCGGGCCGGCCCCCAAGCCCCCAAGGTGATTTGCACACGGAGTTTATAGGGCCCCTCCGCTCTTTCAACACATGCTTCTCTGATGATAAACAGCTGACGGCCCACAAGATTCATACTTTCCAGAGAGGGTTCCAGAAGCAGGCTACACTGTGCACAGAGAAAGGTGACCGGGGCTCCGCCATAGACACCAGGCCGAGCCTGAGCGCCAGCGGCCAGGCTGCCCACCCGCAGGCCTGTCCGAGGTGTTCAGGGAGACCAAGGCATGGATGCCAGCTCCCGCCGCCCACCTCCCCACAACAGCCCCTTGTCATCTCCAAGTGGAGAAGTGTGGGGACTTGGGTGCCCATGGGGTGCACCTTGATCTGCACAGCCCCGATATCTGCACGACCCTCTCTTCTGGGGGGTGAGGCCTGGGGTTCACTCAGCT
>NW_022111317.1:183316-194953 GCF_000313985.2 Echinops telfairi | reverse complement strand
AAGATCTGGTTGGAGGACCCATGAAAAAAAGTCTCCAACTGTGACCTGGCCAGTTGGGAGCCCCAGATGGATCCTGGGGTCTGTTTGCTCTGCCTCCTCTGGGAGGGCCTCTCACAGCCCGGAGTCCCTGGTACTGCCCTTTTTGTACCATGGGGACCCGTCCCAAATACGCAGGGACAGCTTCTATGACTTAGAGCTACCGGTGCTACTTAAAACGCCTGGACGCATTGCCCCGGCCCCCAGACACATGGTCTACCACTCTAACTCAGTGTCCACCCGGCCCCATGTCCTCTAACCCAGGCATGGTTCCCCGGCTTGGGAGCCCATAGCGCCCCCCACCACATAGAGCAGGCAGCTCAGGAAGAAAGGGAGAACTTGGAGGGAACCGGGAACCCCCACTCCCTGCCCCAGGGAGCAAGTGTCTGAGGGGACCCATTGTACTAGACTGGCAAGCTGTGCCGGGGCTGCGGGCAGTCTGTGCTGCTGACACCCCCAGGAAGGAGCGTGTTGAGTTGGGGTTCCACTAAGGAGGAGTGGTGAGTGGTGACTGTCCCTCAATCTGCTGAGGGAGGGCCGCCCAGCAGCATCCCCACCCAAGCTCGCCAAGCTTGCCACGTTTGAATGGAAGGCCCTAGCGGAGCAGCACCAGTCCCTGGGCTCCTGACCGGGGTTCCTTTGTGGGGGATCATGGTGTCCCTGGGAGGGGGCTGCCATCTTGCCTCCTGTACCTGGGCACACTTGGGGGTGTTAGGTGCCTCCTGCCCTGGCCACACACCAAAAGCCAAACACGGGTAAGAGCCCCCCTCCCTGGAGTACCATGCCAAGAGGAACCTGCCTGGTACAGCCTGAGGCAGCCCCTCCAAACAGGGCCGAGCCCCTCACCAGCAGATGGGGTGCAGAAGGGACCCACACAAGCACCCAACCACCTGTGACCTCTGACCTTGAGTATTCAGCAAGGACCCTGGTTTCTCTGTGCCACCCCCGCCCTACCGTGTCCCCTGCCCCACTGTGGGGGTGATGAGGCTGAGCTCAGGGCCACTTCCACCTGCCATGTTCCCCTTGTTAAAACAGACCCCTGCCCTGCCTGTCAGTCTGTCCCACGGGGGCCACGGCGATGTCGGACACTCTGCAGCCGGTGTTCCACACACCAGGGGGGTCACTCATGTCCAGCAGGTTCCAGAGAAGCGTATAGAGCAGCGGTACTCAACCTTTGGGGCACAGCCCCTTTGGGGGTCAAATGACCCTTTCACAGGGGTTGCTCGATTCGTAACACTTATGAAGTAGCAACAAAAATAATGTTATGGTTGGGGGTCAGCACAACATGAGGAACTGTATTAAAGGGTCGCAGCATGAGGAAGGTTGGGAACCACTGGTCTAGACATAGAGAGGCTAGGGGAAAAGGTGGGGGGAATCCATTTCTGAAAGTCAGCCAAGGTCATAAGGGAGTTTGCAAAGAGGATGTTCTACAGCCTAATCTGGGTGCCCATCAAGGCCCAGCGGTTGTTTTTTCACTATTGGGAGGGATAAAAGAGAGTGACAGATGTCAAATGGCAGACAAAAGCTAAGAGCCCAATAGGCTGATGGACCCCACAAGTATATCGGGCCCCTCCACCCGGAGACCGGAAGAACTAGATGGTTCCCGGCTACCACCACCACCAGTTCTGAAAGGGGTCCACAAGAAGGTTCTGGCTGGGGTGGGATAATAATGAGAAGCAGAACTCACTGTCCTGAAAGAGACCACCCTCCACCCCCGGCCTGCCGGGGAGGGGGGCCCAAGACCAGGACCTTGGCCCTTTCAGGGCTGGAACAGGAGGTCAGCGCCGAGTCAGAACAATCAATAGTCTATCATGTAAGGTAAAAAGGGCAACATTCCACCCAGGGCAAAGTCCAGGGGGGCCTTGGGGAAAGAAGGACCGGTGGCAGCAGGAGTGAGGGGGGGGAGGGGGTCAAGCAAGGGTCCTTGGAGGGAGGGAGTTGAATCAGAAAAAAGTCTGACCTCTGGAAGCCAAGCCTTCAGCTCCTACACACACACACACACACACACACACACACACACACACACACACGGAAAGCAAGATTAGCCAGTAGAATCCCGAGGGGTCCCAAGCATGCCTGTCCGAGGGTGAGTGGGATTTGGGGTGTCAGGAAGTCAGCAGCATCTTCCGTGGCCCTCTACATGGATGTGAGCAGACCAGCCACCCTGACGGTGGCACGGAGCTGGGCAGTACTTGGGCCTGTTATACGTGGGGTCACCGAGAGTCAGGGTTGACCCCATGGCAACTAGCAGCAGAGCCAATTTAGCGGGGTTCCCTAGGGTACTCTTTTAGGACCCTTCTCAGCTCCACCTGGCAGCCGACCAGCCGGGAAGCCAGTGGCGAGTGGTCCTGGGGGACCTGGCCGCACAGGCCCACTTCCTGGCTTCAGGAGAGGCGGGCATTGCCCTTGGGCTCCCTTGTGTCCTCGCACGCTGGCAGCACTATGGCAGAAAGTCACTGGCTATGTAAGCTTCCCCCAATCCTAAGCTCAGGGGTCACCAAGTCACCTCTTGTTCGAAACCTTACCAGCTCTCTGCTGCCCTGAGGCCAACCCACCGAATCCAGAACCCCGATCCCTGTGGGTGGGGCCTGCCTGGGAGTCGCCGAACACCCCAGGTGAAGAGCCGCTGGCTTGGAGAACAGAATCAGGCTCTATGAGGGCAGGCGTCTGATGGACAAAAGACGTGTGGGATCCAGGCCTGGCCTTCTCAGGTCTACGTGGAAGCTGGCCAAGGACTCTTTGGTGGCAGTGACAAGAGATACGGGAAACCCAGGAGGATAGACTCCTGGATCAGTGGGAATGCCGGAAGGACCCTGGGCAGAGTGAAACCATCTGTCTTGGAGAAAGGACAGCCAGGCTGGCGAGACATCATCTCATCCCCTTTGAGATGTCAAGCTGTCAGGAGGGACCGGTCCCTGGCGAAGGATACCATGCTTGGTCAAACAGAGGGGCAGCGAACAAGAGGAAGCCCTCCGCAAGGGATCGACGCCGTGGCTGCCACCCTGGCTTCGCACGTAAGAACAGCAGTGAGCGTGGCTAGGACGGGGCGGTGCTTCCTCCTTGGGCACCTGGTGTCTGGGGTACCTGGTGTCTTGGGTACCTAGTGCCTACGAGAAGTATGTGCCACACACGCCGGGGACCCGTGTGGCCCCTCGCCCCCAGCACCCTTGCTCCCGGGAATGGCCGGCTGATCACACCCTTTGAGTTGTCCTGTTGAGGCAGACTGACCGCCGGGGAACAAGTGACCCTGCTACATACGGCTCCTGAGGGTTGGGATCTGCGGGGGTCCTTGTGGCCAACGCTGCCGTCTGCTGAAGGCGTGAAGGGGGCCTCCCCGTACCCCGCCGAGGCTGTTGGTGGGGACCCATCCACACGTGGCTTGACCATCCCCAGAACCTGGCAGATGGCTTCCTGTCCAGGCAGCCATCTCCACGAGGAGGAGCATGGGGGGCGGTAGCAGGAATGCCTCCAAGAACCAGCCTTGCAAGTGCACTCTGTTAGTTCGTCCACCCCCCACCCGTGGGGGGGTCACCTCCCGAAGACCAGAGTCTCAGGAGTTTGGGGGCATCTGTTCAACCTTGCCCAGCAGGGGACCCCAGCCTAGCTGTCCTTGGTTCTCCTTCCGGTCTTTTCCCTCCTTCCTCAGGTCCCTCGGGCTCGGGCAGAACTGGTTCCGGGGCCTGGGATAACCGCCCTCCTTGGCATCTGCTCTCACCAGAGTCTCCCCAGGCAGGCATGGGGACCGCCCGAGGCTTCCCCAGCACCCCCCCTGGGGTGGTCTGCCCTTGGCGGTGATACATCGGTACTTCAAACGCCAGCAGGGTTGCCCATGGCGGACACATCTCAGAGGAGTGTGTGGAGTAAGACCAAGAAGAAAGGTCCGATGAAGGGTGGTGTGGTGCTAGCAGACAAGCACCCTGCCACCTCAGAGCTCACCAATACTGGAGGGGACGCACGCCAGCTGGACAGGGAGGTCCAGCTCCCCACGACAGTGCTTGTTAGGCCCCCACCCTCCCTACTGACCAGCGTGCCCCAGTGCCTGGGAACCCTCCGAAGGTGAGGTCCCGCCTGTCCTGGAAACCCGAGGCCACCGTGCTTGGGACAGAGGGTCCTCGGGTGGGAGGAAGACCCCCCAACCCCAAGGAGGGCTTCGGATGCAGGGCTGCCACCCTGGACTAAAAGCACCATTATCAGAGGGCGCGGCCCCTACTGGGCACTGTTAAGCTCTATTGCACGTCCAGTCACTGAGTTAGAACTGACCCCACAGTACCTGCAAGCAACAACAGGTGGCCTGGGTTGGCCCTGGCCGTGGCAGCACCCTCCAGGCCTGGGGTGGCTCCCCAAAGTGGAGGTGAGGGGGAGCTGATCGAGGATGGGGAATGGAGGGCCGAGCCAGGATGCTAGGGGGTGGGGAAGGAAGAGCAGAATCTGAAGAAAATGACCACAGTGGTGGGGGCTGCAAGGCCGAAGGGTGGGGGTGGGGCGTGGGGAGCAGCCCGGCTGGCCATGCTCCTGAGCCCCTGGGGTGGCTGGGCGGGCTCATTTGCTCTGCTGCCCCCACTTCTGGCCCCCGACCAGGCCCCAAGCAGGTGCTGAGGGACAGCTGCGTCTTATCCTGATGGAAGCAGAGCTGGGGGGAGTTGACTGGCTTTGCAGGCCTGCCGGGACGCAGACACAAGGACACAGCTGCCCGCCTCGGGGGACGAGGCGCACACCCCACCCTGCCACTCATGCCTTGGTCCGACTCCAGACCCCCGCTACCCTCGCTCGGCCCCTGGGACCAGGCCGAGAGAGCACGGTTCAGCCCTGGCCTCTGCCTGCCCAGCTCCCCCTTGCTCCTGGGGGGAGGTGCTCCAGAGCCCGGTGCTCCCTGCAACGGGGCTGCTGCCCACTGGGCCCCAAGCACTCGCCAGCCCAGGGAGGCCTGACCCCATGGACATTGTTTCTTAAGACCCCATTTATCTGTCTGCCATCTTCCCTCTGTGTCTGCAGCTCCCCCCAGGTATACCCCAGGGCCTCACAGCAACCACCCTCCCAACCAGGTGTACCCCAGAGGCTCACAGCACCACCACTAGGCACCCATCTCCTCCCCATCTCCCCCTCCCCCAGCCAGGGGGTTGCAGTGCTGTTTCTCTGGGGCCCCAGCCAGCCCCTTCTCACTCTTCCATAGCAACAGGCTTCTTTCCCAATCTGCCCCGCTCCCTCTGGGGGGAGGGCGTGCCTCCGCACAGCCTTGGGGCCCCCTGGCCGCGCTCCAGCCTTCTCATCGAGCAGCTAGTGGGATCTTTCTAGAAGTGAGGCATATCTGCCTTGTGTCCCTGCTCGGCCTGAAGTCGCCCTGGGGTGCCCCCCAGAGCTGCACCCTCACCTCAACGTGTAATCTCCAGGAGATCAGAGTTGTCCCTCCTGGAGAGGGGTACTGAGCTCTGAAGGGGACCCGGCAGCGGGGGACAGGGGAACATGTTGCCAGGAGTAGGGCTGTGGGTCCCCAGGTCTGTGGACATCAGCACAGCGGCACAGGGAATCATGGGAAAAGGAAGATTCCAGAATGAGGGCGGGCAGAGCCTGGGGGTTGGGGAGGCCCAGGGGCTCCACCAGCCGTGGCAGGGGAACAGGCCAGGCAGAAGGGGGCCGGGCGGGTTGGGGGTGGGGGACATGGACCTAGAGGGTCTTTCCTAGTGCCTGTATAGTTAGTTCACGGCTCAGGACCAAGCCTGGGGTCTTGGCCCATCCCCCCTTCCCCCAGCCCCGTGGTCACTGCCCTGACGTGGCGGCCACGTGGCAGGAGGCCCGGGCTGTGCCGGGAGGCCCAGGCTGAGCTGAAGCTGGGCCCGCCCTCCTCCAGCAGGGCCTCCCGTGACTCCGGGGCGGGGCAGGGGGCCGTCGGGGGCCCTGAGCCCCCGGCCAGGACTGCCACGTCTCTCCGTTCTCAGCGAGGGGTGTGGGGCTTGCAGCCTGGTCGGCTCCATCCGCCCCAGGCCGGTGTTTCCCCCCGGGGAGCTGGGGGCCTGGGTTCCGTCTGCATACGTGCTGCCAAAGTGGGGTGTTTCAGCTCGGCCTCTTCCTCCCTGCTCCCCACCCCCACTCCAAATACCTTGGAGGCGGAGGACCAGGGGTCCTTCTGTGTCTAATTGACTTCAGCTGTGTGAGCCTGTGTGCGTGTGTACGTGCGTGTGCCTGTGTACGTGCGTGCGCCTCAGCACCCAGGCCTGCAACAGAACCCTTTGAACCCAAAGATGTTGGTGCCTGAGGGAGCTGGGGAACGTCAGCCCAGCCCCCGCCACAGGCACAGGAGATAAACCAGACGCCTGGGAGGAAGGGACAGAGGTGCCCCCGGGGCCTGGGCCTCCTGCTCCTCCCAGCCCAGCCTGCACAGCCACAGCCCTGCGCCACAGCCCTGCCCCCCAGCAGGCCACTCTTCAGGGGAATCTGTGTGTGGGGCTGGCCTGGGTCTGGGTCTGGGGGTACAATTGGTGGGGTGTGGGGCAGCTGAGCCAGGTTGGCCCTCTCCCACCTCTCCCACGTCAAGCGTCTACAACCCCACAACATAGCTAGGTTCTCTGGGTCTGGAATCCTTGTCCATCCCAGTCTGACAAAGCCAGCAGGCCCATCCCTCGGGGGCCCATCCTGGGGCACCCCTTGGTCGGTGAGCCCCCAGAGCTGCCCTACCCCTACCCCCCCAGCTCTGAGAGGCTGTTGAGGAGAAATGGGAGTGAGTGTGCCGGACACAGGGGTCTGAGGTTATCGGATCAGGCGGGGGTAGGGGTGTGGATTCAAAAACCCCATCAACCGACACGTGAATGAGCGGAGGGTACCACAAAGACGGGTCCACGGCCAGGCCACGGTCAGAACCCAGGAGAGAAGGCAGCCTCTCCTGATTTTGAAGATCACCCCCACCAATCCAAAAGCCCCCTTCCGCCCTTCAGGAGAGGGGGTGGTGGTCTGCAGCTGTCCCGGGGTTGGTCTGTCGCTATTGTTGATGCTGGGCCGGCCCTTACAATAGAAGGAAATGCTGCCCGACCGGCACCATCTTCGTGGTGATCAGCGTGTGGGGGCCCATTGTTGCGGCCACTGCAGCCGTGCACCTCCGGGGGGTTCTTCTCTTGTAAACCTGACCCCTGACTCCACGAGATGGCTCTTCCTGCGATAGTCTTTCCTGATGACGTGCCCAGAACCAATGGGCGGAAGCCATGCTGGATGCCAAGGGGCACCCCCTCCCCTAGCTTTTATTTCTCCCAAGGGGAACTGCCCAGGGGGCTGAGTGGCGTCGGGCCATCCCCTAGGCAGTGGCACAGCAGGCGGGTGACGCCAGGCTTCCCTCTGGGGGCGCAGAGACCCAGTGAGGGGTTGAGACTCCACATCAGGAGCCCCGGTGACACGGCGTTTACCAGTTGGGCTGCTAGCTGTAAGGCCAGTAGTTCGGAACCACCAGCCGCTCCGTGGGAGAAAGAGGAGGCTTTCTGCCCTGCTCAAGAGCCACGGTCTCAGGAACCCACGGGGCAGTTCCACCCTGTGCTGTGGGCCTGCCGTGAGTCGGCCGGCATCCATTCTCACTTGTTTTTGTGTTTCCCTGAGGCAGCTCTGTGTCGTGGATCTGAGAACCTGTGGCTCTGTTCCTCAGACTTCCCCGGGGGAGGTGAAAACGAAGCGGCCAGTGGGGTCTAGGCACAGGGTGCTGCTCGGTAGAAAGAGGCTGGGTGGGGGCTGGTGGGGAGCCCTAGCCAGCTTGTGCCCAGTGGCTAGCGAGACAACAGCAGTGCTGGTGGTGGCTCTCAGCACAGTCAGCTCCACTTGCCTTCCGGAAGGTTCTCCCATGCCCTCTGGCCTCCATCTTACAAGCAGGGAAGGGAGGTACTGGGGGGGTGTGTGTGTGCAGGCAGGGGTAGGGGGATGGTAAGCCCCCAAGGCACCCCAACGTGGCAGGAGACAGCCCTTCTGGCGTCCGAGGGACTGGAAAATGCCTGTGTGTGTGTGTGTGTGTGTGTGTGTGAGAGAGAGAGAGAGAGAGAGGTGGGGGTGGGATGCCTTACATGCCTTCTTTCTCTCAGCAGACAGTCCAGTTGTTTGTGCAGCCCAAGCTTATCTCTGTCATCGAAGGTCCCCAGCCCTGGGGCTGCTAACTGCTAGCCGTGGGGCCTGTCGCTTCAGACCTACCCCATCCCCCCAAGCACTACAACTTTCCTGCCTGCTGGGACCTGCCCTGCACCCTGATTTGGGGCGGGGGCCAGGGGAGGGAAGAGGCTGTTTTTCGTTAGAGCACCCTGGGGTGAAGACAGTAGCTGCCTTGCCCCACAGGCTACCAGGAAGTCGGTGCTCAGCTTTGGCCCTCCTTGTGATGGACCCTGAGGAGATGGAGGAAGGGCTGGACACCCGTGAGCCCCCGGGAACCCCAGCCCCCAAGGTACACAGACCATTGTCACAAAGACTGGAAGCCTTTCCAGATGGTTGGCCCAGAGCTCGAAGCCCCAAGCCTGGTTTCTTCTGTAGCATCTCAAACCATCACCCGGTCCCCCAACCTGCTTCCCCAAATCCATGACGGGATCCTGTCCCCAAGGCCTGTGGAAGTGCCGGGGGTGGGGGGTCATGGTGGTGTTGGGGGGTGGTGGCTAGGGTTTTCTTTGTTATGTTAAGGAGCCACATGGGGGAGGGCAGCTCGGGCTAAACCCAGCCACATCTAAGTTCTGTGGAGCACCAGAGACCCAGAGCAAGCAAGTCTAAACTAGAAAAGATGTCCGCATGAAGTTGGCCGAGGAACCCCAAGAGAGAGCAAGGAGGTCCCTCTCGAGAGCCTGCCCCTAGGCCTGTGTCCTGGGTTCAGATCCCTGTCTGCACGACGACACCGGGTTGCTTATCTGAGCCAGCCACTCCATCCTTCGGTTAGGGCAGAGACAGGGCCCGCTGAGAAGGGGGCCTGGGTGGCCATTCTGGTTACACGTCCTGCCTCAGGCATCACCGGGCATCACGGAAGACCTGGCTGGGCAGTGAGGGGTATTCCTACACCAGAGATTCCTACCATGCCTCACACCAAAGCCACCCCACCCCATGCCCCAAGATACCCACGGGGAGGGGACAGTTGTCTGGGTTGGCCTGGGTCAGACCTGGGCAGGAGAGAGCACCAATTGGGCCATGGTTCTGAAGGTTGGAGATAGGCTACTGATAACAGAGAGAAGATGGCTGCTCTCTCCCCTTCAGCCCTGGGCTGCACAACAACAGGGCCGCCCAGCCCCCCTTGGAAAAATGCCTGTGCGGGCCAGAGATGGATGGCTGTTTTACGTGCCCGAAGGGCCAGCGCACTCCCTGGGCTGTCTCCAGCCCCTGTCTGCCTCCCACATTTCGAGGCCGATGCCTGGGCTGGGGGTGTAGCCACTTTAGAGAAAACATTCTTCCAGCTTGGCTTTTCCAGGGCATCTTGCAATTCCCACGGGAAAGGCCACGTAGCCCCTGGAAATGGTGGCTGGACTTCGAGGGAGCTTGGCTCCACCAGGCCAGGCCTCCTATGTACCCGTCCGAGCCCCGTTGCCAGAGATTCCTACGATGCCCCACACCAAAGCCCACACCACCCCATGCCACCAAGGCCCTGCCGATTCACTGTGACCTCACAGCCAGGCCCAAGGACAGAGTGGAACTGCTCTGCCCAGGAACCTTTATGGAAGCAACTGCTACATCTCTCCCCCTGGCAGAGGTGGGTGGGTTTGAAAGCTGCCCCCTTCCAGCCCCCCCACCCCCCCAGCCCCTGTGTGCTTAGTTAGCTACCTGGAGTGCTTGGCTATGGCACCACTAGGGCTCATCTCCCATGCCTAGTTCCAGAAACACCTTGGGTGACTAAGGAGCCCCCAGAGCCAGGCTGTACCCTGGACTGTTGGGGGCGGGAGGCTGATCACATGGCTTGGGGCCCAGCAGAGTGGCCTTGGGCGGGCCAGTCACCTCTTACAGGGTCTGTAAAAGAGTTACAGGGGTTAGTGAGGAGGAAAACACAGGACCTGTTTGCCTTCCTGTCCACACACCCCCAGGCCTGGGCAGTGGTGCGAGACCTGCAGGGTCAGCGGGTGCGGGGCCACCGCGGTCATGAATTATTCCAGAAGCGTTTAAAGCACGCCTCAGCCATCCGCCTCCCCAGCGCCCAGGGCACGGGGTCTGACCACTTGGTGGGAAGCTTCAGATTTCCCCACGGGGTCATTTTAGGGTCACAGTTGAAAGGGGTGCCCCAGGTATTTCTTCACCACATGAGCTACTGACTTCCAGTCTCCCCACTTATCTCAGGGACCCACACAAGTGTATACAAGGCCCTTAGGCAGCACCCACGCTGAGCTAAAGATTACGGCGGTCGTGCGGTTGTGTGAGCAAGCGCCAGAGCACCCCCAAATAGGGAGCACCCCAAGTCCTGAGCACCCCAGAGTCCGTTTCGCGGCAAACCCAGCCAATCACAGCCTGGATGGCATCAGTCCAGTCCCTTCCAGCCAATGACTGAGTGCGGCACACTGCAATCTGTGCCAGCCAATCAATTCTGGGATTCGTGGCCCCGCCCTCCGTGTGATGCCCAATCCGCGGCTCTGCAGGTTGCCACGTCACGCGCCACTTTGGCAATTTAGGCGGGCACCGCCCGTTGCCGCGTCACTCTGCGGGCGATGGTCGTGCTGGACGGGTCTCTGGCCGGCTGCTGGGCGCCCGCGGCCCGGGCGGAGCCCTGGAGCCCGGCGGTGGCGCCACGCGGCCCGGGCGGAGCCCTGGGGCCCAGCAGTGCGGCCGGGCCGGAGTGGAGCGAGGCGGACGGAGTGGCCCGGAGGGACCATCGGGGGCGGGCACCTAGGTGAGCGGCGCGCCCTCGGGCGTCCGGACCACAAAGGTCCGGTTCTGGGATCGAGTCCAAATCCGGGTCACATTTCCGAATCGGGACCGAGGTCCCGAATCCGGGACGGGGTTTCCGAAACGGGACCGAGGGTCCGAGTCGGGGCGAATAGATTGCGGTCGGGAATGGGAAGGGTTTCCGGATGGACACAAAGTTAGCTTGTCCAGGTTGGGGGGAGGGAGGGACAGCGAATCTCGGGGTGTGGCTCTCTGAGTCGGGACCGCGGTTCCGGATAAGGACCGCTTTTCTGGGTCGCAGCCGAGGTTCCGAGTAGGGGGTCCGGGTTGCGAACCCGAAGCCAGTTTCCGAAACGGACAAAGTTAGCAAATCGAGGTGGGGGTGGGGGGTGGTTTCTGAGTAGAGCCCGGGGCCCGAACCGGGACCACGTTTCTGAGTCGAGAGTCGGGATCGCTCTTCCGAATCGGGACCGCGGTTTCCCTCGGTTTCCGAATCGGGACCGCGGTTTCCGTCCGAATCGGGATCGCGGTTCCGAATCGGGATCGCGGTTCCGAATCGGGGCCGCGGTTCCGAATCGCAGCCGAGGTTCCACGTAGGCGTCCACGTTGCGAACTTGACCCGAGTTTTAGAAACGCAACGAAGTTAGCGGGGGGCGGGGGTGTGGGCGCCGGGGGTCAGAAACGGGACCGCCTTTCCCAATTGGGACCACGTTTCTGAGTCGCAGGGCCCAAGTCGGGAGAAGTGGGACTGGGAAGCGGGTTTCCTGATTGGGGCACAGTTAGCTTATCGAGGCTGGG
>NW_022111317.1:180893-182666 GCF_000313985.2 Echinops telfairi | reverse complement strand
CAGGGGCCGGGACCCTGACTGAGCTGGAGTTGTGCTAGGCAGAGGTGGGAGTCCAACCGTGGTGGTGTGGGGAGTCAGGGTGTCTGGTCGGCTGGAGGGGGGGCGTCCAAGTGCAGGTTCTGCCCTCTTTGAGCGGGGACTGAAGATCCAGCCTGGCTAGGGCATCTCAGCCATGGGGTGAAGATTCCCGGGGTGGGGGTGGGAGTGGGGGCTGGGGCATCTGAGTCGGAGAACTGAGTTCCGAGAAGCCCAGGTGAGTATGGGGTCTGAGCTCCATGGGGGTCTGGGCTCTGAGGTTGGAGTTCTGAGTTGGGGCTGGGCTGGTGAGGGGAGAGAGGGGCGCTGGGGTCTGCAGCAGAGGCCGGAAGCTGCTCCCTGTGGGACAAATTGCTTTTTCTGTAAAATGGAGATAAGAATTCCTTCCTGCAGGGCTGTTCCAAGCACGGCCCAGGATTAACTCAGTCACGTAGCAGGCGGCCTCTGGGCTGGGGTAGGCGCCCACAGGCGGCAGCCGCCCCACTCGGCAGTGCCACCCGCACCCCCACACTTGGCCCCCAGTGCTGGAATGCAGGGGGCTTTGTTCTGTTCTATCGCAGCCTACCCCGCACCCAGCAGAGGCCTCCCCTCTCCAAGTCCCCCTGGAAGGCAGGCAGGCAGGATTAACCAGATTTCTACGGTGTCTCAAATGATCCATTTCTGCACCTGTTTTCCACATTCTCGCTGGGAGAAGGCTGTCAGGCTCGAGGACCTCTGCTTTCTAAACGTGTTGGCAACAAAGGGGGCCATTTGGAGGGGTTGGACAGGCCAGCCAGAGTGGTCTTTGAGGAGATGTGACGCAGAGCCAGCCCAGACCTCTGACCAGGAGGGCAGAGGACCGGAAACGGTGGGCCACAGGGCACGTGCTAGTGGCTGCTAGACCTGGAGGGCGGATCTGGTAAACTCCTGTAACTCACTGCTGCTGGTGGCCGCAGTGGAGGCCACGTGGCGCACAGCCACCCTTGAGGGCAGGACGGAACCTCCGGAGGGTGGGTGCTCTAGGCGGCCGTCATTATGGGGGCAAATGGCCAGGCCCTCCTTCCCATGAGTGACTTAAGTAAGCCACCAGCATTCCAGGTGGCCACCAGGCCCCTGGGTTTTCTTTTAAAAGGAAGCAGTGTGCGATCTGATAAGTGTGTGCACATTGTGTGCTGGGGCCAGAACTGGCCCTGCGGGGAGAACACGGCAAGAGCGCCCCCACCCCCCCGCCCCCTCAGGCCTGGGCTGAAGCCCTATCTCCGGAGTCAGCAGCACAAATTTAATTAATTAAACAGAAAACCAGTCCCCGTTAAACGAAACGACAAAACGGCAGGTCGGCCAGGCCTCTTAAAAACAGCAGAGACAGCAGGGACGTGCGATCGTCCACCACCCGCAGCGCCTCCCCAGCCTGCCTGGTCTTGGGGTCCCTGAGCACCTCGATTCTTAGGGGCCCCAGCGGAGTTCCGGCCGTGCGGCGCCCGTCACAGAGATTTGCCCTATTAGGAGTGAGAGCGGAGCAATGTTTAATGCCCCAGTGGGCTCCACTGGCCCCCTTCCCAGCGAGAGGGCCCAGCGCGCTGCAGCGTTACCCCCTTGGGTGCTTTTGACCGGGTGGGCTTCTTAGGAAAGCATGGCGGGTTGCGGGGTGGGGGGCGGCTCGGCAGGGCCCACTCTCCAGGCCCCACTTGAACAGTTCCACCCGCCGCCACCGCCCTAGAAAGAGCCCACCCACTGCCCTGCTTGTGCGTGGGGGCGGGG
>NW_022111317.1:174137-180682 GCF_000313985.2 Echinops telfairi | reverse complement strand
CCGGTCCTCTCCCGCAGAAGGCGGCGGAGGAAGCCGCCTCGAGGAGACATTCCTTTCCCGGCAGTGGGGGCGGGGAGGCGCGGGCCCAGACGCTGGGTTTTTCCAGATCCGTAAATTCAAACAGGCCTCCCTCTCTTCCGGCCTCGGCCTCGGCCGCGGAGGGAGTTTAAAGTGTGTGGGGGAGGGGGAGGCCGGACGAACCGCGGACTGGCCTCCCTAGCCGCAGGGGCCGGGAGACCCCATGTGGGCAGTGTCTCTGGATGGCCGCGAGAAGGCAGAGAAGGTGCTTGAAGACACCCCCCTCCCCACGGCTAAAGTCAGGGTCCAAAGACAACACACTCCTCTTTCCCCGTTGGAGCCAGGGTCCTTGGGGCCCCGCTGGCCTTGGGGAAGCTGGAAAGGGCCTGGAGTAGGGAGGGTGACCTCGAATGGTGCTGCGGGAGGAGGGAGGAGCATCATAAATCTTTCAGGGGCTGCGGGCTCCAGCAGGAACCTGGCCATGATCCCCCTTGCCCCGGGCAGCCAGGATAGGCCCAGTGATTGGAAACAGCCTGCACTGATAAGGGGGGAGGAAGGGGGGGGGACAGGCAAGCACACACGCCCCTGCAGGGCCCAGATGAGCAGGCCCCAGGCCAGGCACCACCAAGGGGCACTTTGCCGCTGGGTCTGCATTCTGCCTACATGGTGTGGGCACTGTGTGTGGAGCCCACAGAGAGAGAGGCGTGCCCCGGTGTGGTGTTGGCAGACATCCCTGAACCCTGCAGGCACCTCCTTCCACATTTCTTCCTGGCCCTCTGGTCACTCACACGTCCACTTGCTTGCTGGCCACCTGCCCGCCCCACCACAGCACGGGAGGCCCCAGGAGACATAAATAGCTCCCTGAGGCCTTTCCCCCTGGGGGTAACACCCTGTGTCAGCAGAGCCCCTCATTGGGGACAAACACAAGTGTCCCCTTACTGGGAGCCTCTTTCTGAGATTGGCCTTCCCTCTTGGTCCCCTTCTGCAGCAGGCCTCTCAGACATGGACACTGGGCTGGACCTGGGGCTCAGGGTCCACAGGGTGCATCAGGGCAGTGGGGGTCAGGGGCTGGGCAAGGACCTTGCTCACAGCTATAGAATGCCCTTGTCTGTGGAACCGGCCCCCACCCCCCAGCCCCCCTTGTGCAGCCCAGTGGGGTCAGCCGCAGATACTGAGCTGATGGACCTGCCTCTGCTAATTGTGCTGATTAATGTCCCATGCTGGGGGCAAGCACTGTGGGCTGACCTGTACCCCACTGGTACTGTGGGCAGAGGTTGTGCCACCACTTGGGGAGCAGTGAGTGCCATCCAGAAGAGGGCCTTGAACATGTCTGGGCCTGAGTGTGCCAGTGTGGGTGCCAGGTGAGAGATGAGGACAGGGGCAGAGGGTGGCTGGAGTGTGGCAAGAACCCCCAACCTGAGACTGGGCAAGGCAGGAGGGGATGGCCCTTCACTTGGGGACTCAGTCTCTACAGCCTCTAGGCAGTGGTTCCCTGCAGTGGCCCTGTAGAAAGTGTCCTTTGCCCCAGGGCAGACAGACAGCTCAACAGGCTCCACAGGCTCTGCATAGGCCACGTGGGGAGAGGGGGACACTGCAGCCCCAGCCTAGGGGACTTGGGGGAGGGGCAGTCAAGGGCTGAGGCCTCTTGACCTCTGCCTGAACAGTGGGTGTCCCTTCCCCACCCCACAGCTGCGTCAGCTGGTTTCCACCTCTTGGGCGCCCCCCCAACACACGTCTGCTAGCACCCAGAAAGAGAGGCCAATCAAAGGCTCCCCTCCCCCACATGCCCTGCCGAGGCAGCAGTGTGACTGACGTCAGTCTGCGCCTCCGAGGGGACTAGACAAGAGGTCCTCATGCACACGTGACCCCCAGGTGAACCCTGCAGTCCAGGAGAGGCTAGTTGGGCTAGGGGCTCAGAGACAGCTCTGGGGGGGGGGGTGCATGCTGTGCAGCCCCCTCTACAGCCAACAGCATAAAGGGTCCCACATGGACCCAGCAGCTCCAGTGGACACGCACTAACAGGCACACTTAACATGCATGCACACTGATACAGACTCACTGATGCAGATGTGGGCACACTGACTCATACGAGCACACGGTGGCACATGCACACTGGATCAATCGTGGACACATGCTGACACGGTGAAACACACTGACTCAGGCACGTGCACACACTGGATAGTCACGGTGATTCAGACACACTGACACAGGCACACGAAACACTAACAGATACACACCGACACAGGCACTTGTACATAGGTTGCCACACATTTCCTACCGACAAACACACCAAGGCAGACACATGCATACGCACTTTAGACACACAGATTTGCACATACATGCTGACAGACTCAAGCAGATGCAGGTGTGCACACCAAGTCACAAATGTGAACACTCAAGCAGACACACCAACACTGGTGCACATACTGATGTGGACGCAGACATACGCGTGCCCACACTGAATAGACACTGATGTACCTGCTGAGCTAGATTCACTCACGGACTCTTGCAGAGGTTTGACCCACAAGATACCCACATCACTAACAGACATGTGTTGGCATGTGTGCACTTCCTGGTTGATACATGGCTCCCATCTAGCTCAGGGCTGGGTGAAGCAGAGTGGGCTCCCCTAGGGGCCTGAGGGGCCAGTGGCCCAGTTCCCCTTTTCTCCAAGGCGTCTCCCCTCCTGTAGCCGGGCCTCTCTCCAAGGCGCAGAAAGGCCTTGGCGCTGCGGCCCCAGGCTGCCAGTGGAGTCCAGGCTAGGGCCCACCTGTGGGGCAGTAGCTGATTGCTGCTTCAAAGCGATTGGGCCTCAGGGAGTCAAAAGCATGGGGGACTCCACCTGCACGCCAGCTGCTTCCCAAGGTCTCTGGACAGATGTGTGGAAGGTGGGTGGGTCCAAACCCTCTGGCTCCCTAGGCACCCAGTTCAGCATCCTGGCCTCCAGTGCTAAACAAGCCCCCTGCCCAGCAGGCAGCGGTGGTCACAATATAGTCTGCAGGGAGAGGCTGCCATCAACCCACCGATGTGCTGCCCGCCCTTCAAGGGTTCACAGTGTGTGGGGGTTGGCTAGCGGTCAGGCTACTACTGCTAGGATCTGCTCTGCTGTGGATGAGGGGGACCCTGGTCAGCAGCCTGAGTTTGGAGGCCTGGGCCCCTTTCTGCAGAGGCCATGCTGATTGGGCCCTCCATGAGGTTTCCCCCCCCAGCCCTCGGGAGCGGCACGACACAGATTCTGGTCCCCAGCCAAGCAGAGCAAACATGCCACGAGGAGGAGTCTTCCCCCTCTCAGCCCCTTCCCCCCAAGTAAGGGACAAAGACGTGCAGGGAGTTGCTGTGGCTGGCTGACCCCAGGCGGCGGTACACAGTCCTGTCCACTCCCGCAGTCCTGGGACATCCACCCCTGTTTCTGTGGAACACTGTGTCCACTTGTGTGCCTCCGAGGGGCCCAGCTAGGCCCAGGAGGGTGGGGTGGGGGTCGGACAGGAACTGCCAGGTGTCTTGCCTTAACCTCTGAACTAGCTGCTGCTTGAAGGCCCAGAGCCTCTGTGCCTGACAGGAGGCCCTCACATTGTCGCCCTGCCAGGGATGTGTGCCCTGAGACACCCCTCAGCCTGGCCTGGAGTCTCCCAGCCTCCCACCAACTCCAGCTGTCCCTTAGGGATGGGGAGCAGGGTCTGAGTGGGGGACACAGTGGGTAGGGGATTTGTCACCCTGGTGCCGGCAGCCGGGCGTGCGGTCAGGTTACAGCAGCTGTCCCCGCTGGAACATGCTGCCCGGAGAGGAAGGGGCTGTTGCGGGCGCTTGGGGAGTATGCATGGGGGGTGGGGGCTGCTTCAAACAATGGCGGATCTTGACTGTGGCAGGCTGATGGGCAGTGCCCGAGCCCTGGAGGGTTCTGGGGCCGGCTGGCAGGGGGCGGCACCAGTAAGCTGGGTCCCCACCAGGTCCTAGGTGCTCAGCAGGTAGATGTCTATACCCATAGTGTTCCTGTGCTCTGTCTCCACCAGAAAACCGTAAATGAACCTCACGCCCCCGCGCCCTCTGTCTAAGGAGGGTGTCGGGACCTCTGAGTCCCTGTGGTCCCACCCTGGGTGGAGGCCTAGACAAGTCTGAGACCTGGTACTTCACCTTTCGGTCTGGCGGGTCCAAGGGCAAGAGAGCAGGCAGAGTTAGAAGGGGAGAGATGGGGACTGAATCCCACTCACTGGCCCCTGGCTTCTAAGTTGTTCCCCCCTTGGTTCCCCAAGTCAAGCATCATGGGTCACAGCGCTGGCCCCCATCTGGCTGGCCTCCCATCACAGGAAGAGAACCTGCTCTTCCCGAGCGAGGCGGCACTCACACTTGGCCCCGTCTCACTAACAAAGAGCTCTTCCACCCCCTCCTCTCCCAACTCCACGCCCCCCCTAGGCCTGGCCAGAAATACAGTGACCAGGGCTCCTCAGCTCCAAGACTCCGGGGGTGTGGGGTGTACAGTGGCCTAATTATGAGCACTTGTAAGCTCTGGGGTACAGCACCCCAGGGACCTCAGAAACCAAAGGTGTCACCCCAGGGGGCCCCTCTCCCTCCCGCCCACCTTGGTGGGGAGCAGAGCTAAAGGACTGGCTGTGAGCAGGGGTGGCCAGGGGTTAAAGCCCAAGGCCACTGGGCGTGGCTGTCTGGTGGCGGGGGCAGGGGGATGGAATGCTGTGTGTTGACTATCAGCCAACGTCCTGTTTGTGACAAGGATGGGGCCTCCAGCTTGACAAGACCCCACCGCGGGAGGAAGGGAGGGACGAGAACTGGGTACAAGGTACATGGGTGCCGGCCGGCTGGGAATGCACAGCTGCGTGGGAATGTGTGCCCGCCCACAGCAGAGCCCTGCACACACAGCTCCATTTTGGGCAGTTTCTTATCAGACCCTGAGCAGAAACCAGACCAGACCAGTCCCCGCCCCTGGGGAGGCGGGCTTCGCACCAGGCGAGGGTCCCTAGTGCCCCCTGGCTTGCTCTTGGCTGTTGTAGCTCAGAGGTTTAAAATGTGAACAGCGCGTGAGGGGCATCGTGCTGGGCTCTGGGACATCACCGGGACAAGAGGCCTGGGACAATGGTCCCAAACTGAAGACAGACCCAGGCAAAAGCCAGGGCTCCCATGAAGGAACGCTGCTGGACCTCGGCCTGGCAGGAAATGCAGCCACCAGCAGACGCCTACCCACCTCCACCCTTTCTGACAAAGTTAGTCGAGCTAATCCCCATGCTGACGTGAACAAGTGGACAGGAGCCGTGCTCTGCTGCTTGGCTCTGAAAGAGACAGGCCGGCCCCCATGGCCTGCCCGCTGCCCAAACCATCTGTGCCAGAGTGGCCACAGGGCCTCCCTGGTGCAAACTCAGGCCCTCCACTCTGTGACTGCTCAGGGCAGACTGAGCCCGGAGACCTGTCCTGTGGCCCCCTGGCGCCATCGGGAAGGGCCAGCCAAAGGCTAGAAAAGCACTCCCTGTTTGGTGGTGTGCTGGCAGGGGTCCTCAAACACTCCTGGGATCCCTGCAGGAGTGGGACCAAATTACAGCAGTGGTGAAGGTGGTGCAGGGCTGCCTGGGCAGCAGGGGCAGTACTGGGAGCAGGGCTACCAGCGTGTCCCGTGTGGCTCCTGGCTGGCAGGCCCATCCATGCTCTGGGAGATCTGAGTGGCAGGCACAAGGACTCAGCTGCCAGAGCTGCAGGCATGGGGACCATTTGCCTGTGCTTCCTGTCTGCCTTCACACGGCAGCCTGTGTGTGTGGACCCTGTGTCCCCTTGCTCTTCCTCGGCCTGAGCCTGTGGGCCCACGGTGCTGGGCGAGCGATGACTTGGGATGGCCCACTTAAACACAGCCACTTCAGGATGGACGGACAGCAGGCGGGCGCTGTGCTAAGGGATCAGGGTGCCGCCTGCAAGGCGGGGACGAGGAATGGCAGCCTGCGCCTCCCAAAGCAATGAAGAGATGACCCCCCCCCCCACCCTGCAGGACATTTTGAGAGGGTAACTGAGCAGTGGGTTGCTGCATCGGGGTGGGGGTGGGGATGGGAAACCTCCCTTTGAGGTTTCAGCTATCAGCTATCAAATTAATGAAGACAAACACGGTGGCTGTGTACGTTTCTGGGGGGCCGGAGCCCGGAGGAGGCTTGCTCGTGCAGCTCTGATAACAGCACAAATGATTTCATCGGGAACACCTCCGCCCCACGGGGGCCTGTGGGGCTCCTTGGGACGTGCGCCCATTAGAGCCGGAGACGGGCTTCACGCACGGCCCCTGATTGCCTTGGGAAGTGGGCCTGAAAAGAAAAACAATGGGCTGATGGGAAAAAAAGAGAGAGCGGGCTCCGTCCGGCCTGTAGTCACGCTCGGCACGCAGCAGTGGGGGCTGCCCGGGGCGCCCGCCTGCACTGGGATGGACAGGACCTGGAGCCTGTTCTCCAGGTTGAACCCGCCTTGGGCTGACCAGCCTCGTTTGGCCTTCGCCACTGGCCTTGGGGCTGATCCCCGCTGCGCTCACTGGGGAGGCCACGTCCACA
>NW_022111317.1:171981-173995 GCF_000313985.2 Echinops telfairi | reverse complement strand
TGGGCCTTTGTTTGCAGCCTGGGCCAGCAAAGAACTCGCGGTCACACTGCGGCCCCCTGTGGGGGGGTGGGGTCTCAGTGTTGTTCTCCGTCACTGCCTCCTTTAATGGTTAATGACTGGGAGCTGCCCAGGGATAGCACAGTGCAAGGGTTAATCACCACTGCGGCCTTGGCGCCTTCCCATCCCCCACGGCCTTGGCTCTGCAGAGTCGGAGCCGAGCTGGGGCCTCAGGAAATGAGGGGCTGCCCGGTCACAGCTCACAGGTGCCATTCCTCTGCGGGCTGGGCCCTGGACAGGCTGTTCTCCCCCAGCGCCCCAGGCCACCTCCCCGCCCGCAGTCACGTCCACACAGCCCCAGCCTGCCCTCCTCCTGCACGCGGCGGCACAGCGTGGGCTCGCAGCCGCTGTGTCAGGGTGTTCCTGGCAGCCTGCGAGCCTGCTGCCTTCTGTCACGGAGCCAAGGTGTTCCCCAGAACTGGCAGTCACACCGGGATCGCTCACTCGCAGCTGACCACAGAGCAGACGGCGCACGCCACCCACCTACCCACCCACCCATTGGGACGGCGCCTGGCCACCCTGTGCAGTGCTCACAGCATCCTGGGAGTACAGCCCTGGCTCTGTGCCGCGCGCCACGGGCGCCAGCCACCCTGTGCAGTGCTACTTCACAGCCTCACGTGTGCATGCGGCAGCACAGCTGCCCGGCTCCAGCCCCACCTTGGGCAGCCCACCTCTAGCAGTGATGTCCCACAAACTCCTGTGCCAGACAGGTGGACCACCCCAGGTCTGTCCCTGGGGACAGATGGGCACAGTGCTGCACTGCCAAAGCTCATCTAGGGGTAGCATGGCCAGTACAGGCAATGTGGAGGGACCCTTACCCTGTGGGTTCAACATTGCAGGGGGACGTGAGTGCACCCGGCGACTTGTGAGGTGTGCCCATGTTTGTGTGTGTCTGAGGCGGGGTGGGGGTGGGGGGGGGGGGTGCAGCTGGGTCACTCGGGGATTCTGTTGAGCTCCTCAGGACTCACTTTTGATTGAGGACCTTCCAGAGGGCCCCTCCCCACAAAAAAGTACTGTCAGTCAAAACAAGTCACAAGTGAATCCATGAAGCCTGCTACCACCCCTGGTGGCGCAGGGGACAGAACGGAGGGCTGCTCACTGAAAGCTCAGCAGTTCAAACCCCGCTGCACCCATCACACTCCCCATCCCACTGGGTGACTGTGTTTGGGGTCTCCTCAGCGTCAGGGGGTTGGCTCTTGTGACTCTGGAGGGGTTGAGAGTGCACACACCTAGTTGACGTCCGTCTGTCTGTGTAACCGTGCCTCTGGGACAGCGATGGGGCTGTCCTTAGATGCGGGGATCTGAGTTGTGGGCTTGGGGGGGTCGACTTGCATGGTCTCGGCTTTGGCAAGCAGAGTGACAGGGAACTAACACCACACGTGCCCTGTGCCATGCTTGCTGCTGGGTCTGGGGCTGAGGTTCCCCCGCCCCGACTCCAGGGCACTTAGTGGGTGCTGGGTCAGTGGGAAAAGGCAGCCTCTTCTGAGACAAACTGCCCCACAGGGGCCACCATAGCCACTCAAGCACAGGAGTGAAGGTGACTGGCCTGTCCTGTCTCCAGGGCCCCTTGGCTGCTCCCGCCCGCTGGGCGCCTGCCTGGCCCCTAGGAGGCTGGCCTGCCAGAGGTGGAGGGAGGCCAGTCAGGCGCCTGGACCTGAGACAAAGGGGCCTTAGACTCGGAGCTTGGGTCCTGTGGGGATTCCCCGAGGCAGGGACATGGCTGCCTCGGGACGCCTCTAGGAGAGCCCGGGGGTCAGGCACCTTTGCTGGGGGACTTGCGAAGGTCCGACTCAGTGCTCAAGCTCAGGCCTCTCTGCGGACAGTGTGAGGCACACCCAGCCTCACAGGGCGCCTACCACTGCATGTGGCCACCGGGGCTGGCCCGGAGTCCCAGGGCACACACATGCACACCTGTACTGCATGGGCACGGACACACACACACCTGAGCCACAAAGGC
>NW_022111317.1:169032-171675 GCF_000313985.2 Echinops telfairi | reverse complement strand
CGTCTCTCCAGCCCCAAGGCAAACCCACAGCTGGCTGAGCTCCCTGCCTGCCACGCCCAGCAGACGGTCCATCCTGCCTGTACTATCCACCCAGCCCTGGCCCCCAGGGGACCCCCAAGAGGGACAAAAGGGGTTGAACAGGGGCAAGCCCTCCTGGTACTGGCCCAGTCGCCCCTACTAGAGGGGCGAGGCATCCCCGGCCCACCTGGAACGAACTACCCCGCCTCCCCAGTGCTCGGGTCCAAGACTAACACATCCACTCAGGAAGTCCTCGAGTCCTGCCTGAGCCCCAGCAGCCATCCTGCTCGCGCGGCCGGACCTGGCCGAAGGGCTGTTGGCAGGCCCACAGCGCCCCCCTGGGCTGAGGCTCCAGCAGCCGCTTCCCCTGAGCCCGAGGCTGGGCCCTCCGCACGCTGAGAGCTGCCGCCTCTCAGTTAAACAGTGACAGGAAGGAGGCTGGCGGGCAGTTCTGAGATGGGCGGGTGGCCCACGAGCTGCAGGCGCCCCTTATCTCCGAGTCCCTTGCACCCCGGATGGGCTGGGGTGTGTCGAGGTCTTGGGTTTGAGTGCAAGCCTGTCCACCCAAAGGGGGCTCCAAAAGATCCCTCTCCCCCCACCCCACCCCTGCTGCTAGTAGAAGCCACACACAGCCACTGATGACCAGGCCCTCCAGTCCTGGTGCTGCTGACCTCAGAATAGTGGCACCCGGGTTGTGGTCTTGCCCACGGTGGTCTCTCCCTTCCTGCCCCTTGACCAGCCTGAGCTGAGTGCCCATGTGTTCCGGCTGGGGACAGGCCTCTGTCTGCACTGTCCCCTCGGTCTCAGCATCCGTGCCCCCCTGGCCTCCCCAAGCAGCCCTCTGGCCTGGAGGTGTGAGGAGGGTGGGGCTCTGGGCTTACTGCAAATTCCTGGACAGGGTGACTCTGGACAAGAGGCAGAGCCCTTCCGGCGGGAAAAGGACCAGTCACTGCCCCAAACAGGAAAGATCCAGAGGCCTGAGAGGAAGGTCTGCCTTGGGCTGATCTAGGCTGAGCCACTGGGGCAGGGAGGGTGGGAAGGGAGCAAAGGCTCCCAGGGGGCTCACAATGCAAACCCCCGCCCCCAACACTCCCTGGTCCCCAGGGTCAGCACTCCTGAGAGCCTGCCCCTATAGTGACTGCAGGTCTGTGCCCCCCAGCCCCCCAACTGGGTTATGGAACCAAGATTCCCTCCATGACTCCTGCCAGGAGGGCTTCCTTCCAGGACTGGACCCTCCAGGACGCAGAGGCCACCACCATCTGTACTGCGTCTGCGCCCCCTCCCCTCATGGTGCCAAGGGCCCCTCACTGGCACCCTCAGGGGTCCAGCCCCTTTGGCCGCAGCCCAAGGCCTGCTTCCACTGGCCCCGGCCCCCCAGTCCTCACCCCAACAATGAGGGGGTCTGCGCTGTCATTCTCAAAGCAGACCACCTATAAAAGCTAGGCACACAGTAGCTTCTGCCCGCCTGCTGCATTGTCTGGGCACAGAGACCCTTGCTCCTCTCTGTCTCCCAGCATTGGGACGGGACCAGCCGGTTCGACTGGGGGCCACGGCGAGACTAGTGGCTATGGCGGAGGGGCCACGAGGGGCTATGGCAGCTGTGTGGGCGTTGACGGTAAGAGGCGGTCATGGCGCAGTCTTGGCCCACACTAGGTCCCTGTGAATGGGAACGGGCACCGGCAACCACCACGAGCTCCCACATGGGGCCGCAGGGACCCATGAGAAGTCCTTGTGCATGGTTGCCCAGCGTCACGGGGCCACAGCCAGGGGAGCAAGGCCGGGCAGTGGGCAGCAGCCGCCAGGACGGCTGTACAGAAGGGCCGGCTTGTCAGGAAGGAGCCTGGGCCAGCTCTTGATGCACTGAGCCGAGGAAGGGAGGCCCCGGGGGTGGGGGCCAGGGCGTCCGAGTCCCAGCCCCAGGCCTTCTTCCTCTGCGTCACCCCGCTCGGAGCCTAATTTGATCAGAACACCTAATCCCCAGGCAGCTACTCGGAGGCCTGGGATGCAGGAGGCTGACTGGAGTCTGGTGACTCATACTGCTTAGTGCAGACCCCCAACGTGTTCCTCAGCTCCACCCGTCCCTGTGCCTCACACCATCAGCGGTGGACAGTGGCCTAGAGGATGGTGTAGCCTCATCTGTCCTTGGCAGGCTCAGTCCTGTCCCAGATGAGTTCTCCCTCTAGCTCCAGCTCCAGCTCCAGCCCCAGACCCTGGGCCTGCCTGTTCCCACCCAGGCCTGAAAGCTGAGGGCCAGAGAGGGGGCTTGGGTGGAGGCTCCAGCTCAGACAGGGCAGGCAGGAGGTGGGGGTGATCTGGAGGAAAGCCAGGCTTCGAGCACCCACCCCTCAGCTGAGATTCTGCAGGGCCAGGAGGGAGGGAGGGGGAGTAGGAGCTGGGGAGACGCTAATTAACGCGAGGAGCTGGCTTTTCTCACCACTTGACGTGCTGTCAAGTCATGTCGTAAGAGGACCGGCGGCCACGGGGTGGGGGGAGAACTCTGGGGGCCCACCCGCCTGCCCTTGTCCGTCCCATCCGTAGTACCCCCACAGAAGCCAGTTTGAATCTAAGCTGGGGTGCCATGCACAGCCTTGCAGGCTGTGCCCACAGCTCTCAGGGCAAGGAGAA
>NW_022111317.1:167966-168932 GCF_000313985.2 Echinops telfairi | reverse complement strand
CCCCAGTTCCGAGCAGAGGGAAGTCTAAGGGTTGCAGGTGGGCGCCAGCCAGCCCAGAGCGATGTTTGGGGCACAAGGATGGGCAGGGCCGGGTGGTCCGCACCTCACTTGTGCTAGGGGCTCTCACGACCAGAGTCTTGGCCCCCGATCTCTGGTGGCCTTAGATGTGAGCAGGCAGAGAATTGGCCGCCTGGTCGGGGCCATGACGTTCTCATGGCATGCTGGGCAGCAGCCCCCACCAGAAAGGGGGACTTGGTGCAGCCCCAGGGACGCTTGGCAATCAAGGCTACCGCCACCCCCCCACCTCGGGCCCACAGGCGGGGAATGAACATGCCGAGTAAAACGTGTCTGTCTATGTTTTGAACGTGGACCTGGCCCAGAGTGGTCACAGCACCAACATCAGTAAAACACCTGGTTCTCTGCTTCCTACCCATCCACACCCTACCCCCAGACCCCCAGACCAGCCCTGATCTTGGCCGGGCTGGGCCTGAGTGGCGAGGCCAGGCCTCAGTCACCGTGCAGGCTATCCTGCTTGGTGTCCACGGTCTCCCATGTGGCCACAACACCCAGTGCTGCTCCTGCCTGCCTCACTGACCCACAGTGTCCAGCGGCCCCACCCTGGGTACCTGTGACCTCTCCACCGGCCCCTTCTCTCTGCCTGGCACAGCCTGGAAGCCCAAGTCCTAACCAGCTCTGGAGCTGGCCTGCAGAGGCAGTGTGGCCAGTCCCTGCATCCACAACAGCCACTTCCCTCAGAGCCCCTCACACACACACCCCTGAGGTCACTGGCCAGGTGAGGGAGACCTCTCGGCACACAGACCAGCTGTGCCCACCCCTCAACCTGAAGGGACGGCAGGGAACGAAGGCTGCCTGTGTGGACAGGTGCAGGCGGGGTTCCAGGTGCCTTTGGCCCCTGGGCCCCCCAGACGCCCGCCCGCAGGCACACTCACTGTGAGACGTGGGTAA
>NW_022111317.1:142583-167866 GCF_000313985.2 Echinops telfairi | reverse complement strand
GGCGGGGTTCCAGGTGCCTTTGGCCCCTGGGCCCCCCCCCCGCCTGCCCGCAGGCACACTCACTGTGAGACGTGGGTAATGGGGGTCAGCAGGGTCTCCCCCTCCAGGTCCACATCCTCAGTGAAGCTGTTGGTTCGCATGAAGTGGGCCATGCTCACGTCCAGCAGCGTGGGGCTCTTCCTCACTGTGGGGGCAAAAGGGATGGCCCGTCAGGCCTGTAGGTAGCAGGCTGAGTGGGTGGCCCTCAGCCCAATGCTTGCCTCATGCTTGGGCACCCAACAACACAGCCCCCAAAGTCCCAGGACCTTATGTGCAGGAGCCGGGGTCAAGGCCCTAGCACAGTAGCTAGGCCCAGACTGCTCCCAGCCTAGCCTAGCCCCCTGACTGTCCTTGCTGCTACAGAGTGAACAGACAGGCCTGGGTGCGCACACAGGGACCACTGCACGCAGTGTGGGGTGGGCCCACTGCCCAGCAGACTCCGTCTTGGCAATGGATGTGCACCTGGCCTGAGTCGGGGTAGTTTCAGTCACCTGCTCTAGAGGAAGTACACCCAAAACGACCCTGATGACATATGTGGAGGGGTTGGGGTGGGATGGGCCAGGTGTCTGTGTTTGCAAATCGTAGTACATGCTGAACATTTTTTGACATGTTAGCCACAAAGATGACATTTTAAAGGGCACCTTTTCTTTTTAATGTAAAGCAACACCAAACAATAGCACTTAAAGAACCAAAAAGCAGGCACAAAATGGTCATGGTGCAGCACGTGTGGGGCCTTGGGTCTGCCAGTGATCTTTTGGAAGCCACACCAGTATTGGTGCCGCCAATCTGTTTGGTTCACAAGTTAGGGTCTTTAAGAGCAAAAAGTGACGTTTCTGAGAGTAGGATTCAGCCTTGTGTGGAACACAATACAAAAGGGAAAATACTTAGACTTTAATAAAACTAGAGACCTTTTTTTCCCCTGGGAGAGACTGCAGAATGAAAAAGCCACGCCCCTTGAGAAAGGATTTTGCTACTCACCTAGTGGCCCTTGTATCTGCCCCTGGGCAGCATGGCCAGCCTGGGAAAGCCCAGCCACTGGCATCAAGCCCACGCGACTGGGAGTGACCCTAAGAGAAGGGCAGAATGGCCCCTGGGAGTTTCCAGGATGATGACTCGGCGAAAAGGGAAAGCGCCCCTCTTCCTCCCAAGGAGCGGGTGGTGGTTTTGAACTGAGGGCTTGTGGGTCACAGCCCACTGCGTAACCGCTGTGCCATCAGGGCACCTCGCTGAGGCTTGGTCCCCAGCCATGTGGTCGAGCCGGCCCTCAAACATTGCTGTAAAGGCGTGGTGTGGTGTGGTGTGGTTGGTGTTACCTGTCCAGTGAGCGGACTCTGGGTATATGCTTTCAGCCTTTCTCAAGCTACAAGGAAGAAGGAGAAATTCAAGCATCCGGGCGGAACGGGGAAGGATTCCGGGGACCAAATAGCGAACGGCGCAGGAAGCATCCACAGGAGATGGAAGGGGTGTGCTGTGTCAGTGCACCCCAACGTCGCTGGAGATCAAGGTACGTCCGCTCGTGGGTCTGTGCCCACTTGGCACGTGATCTGAACAACACCACGGCCTCAGGCCCGGAGGAGGGCTCATTGACAGACTGAGCCCCATTGGCCAAAATCTAGGCACCCCTGAAAGTACGTTCCCGTCACCCTCTCCCTTCCCTCCTCTCCTTTACCCACCGAGCCCTGTCTTGGGAACCCTGAGTCCTATGCCAGCAGTCAGCAGTCCCCTCCCACGTATCGACCCAGATGAAATGAGATGAGAGATTAAAAGCCTGTACGTGAGTGTGAATGTGCACAGCCGTTTCACCATAGGCCCAGGACGAGGCCCTGGAGCCTCTGGAGGCCTCCTTCCACAGTCCAGCGGCTGACTGGGCCGTGGCCGCCCCACGGCCTGCTCCGCAATGCAGAAAGTCTGACCCTTGATTTGTGGGGCTCTGTGCACGATTCTCAAGTGCCTTTTGCTAAATGAAGGAAGCCAGATGCCCCACACTTCATGTGAGAGATGATTCCATTTGTGGGACATTCTGGCCACGACGCAAGGACAGGGACAGAAACCAGACTGGTGGTTGCGGGGGAGTGGGGAGCTGAGGGGGTTGCCTACAGAAGGGTTTCACGAGGCAGTGTTTGGAGCTAAGGAATGGCTCTCTCTAAGACACCACGCCGGTGGACACTTCGAAGAGTGAGCTGCACTGAGCACACATTAACAAGGCATCCATCACCTCGACTGTCGAGGATCCCGGGATGGAAAGCAGACCGGGACAAGCAAATGCACCCCCACCCCAAGGATGTGGCAAGAGGGGACCCATTCCCAAACCAGAGCAGCTCACAGCCTCCGCGTCCATCTTGACACTCAGGGACCCCTGGGCAGAGGGGACGAGCCTCTAGGGCTCCCAGCCAGGGCCGTGAGCTTTGCGGAAATGGACCTCCTGCAAGTTGCTTCTGCATGTTTGGAAAACGAAGATCCGGGCGAAGCTTGAGCATTGAGTCCTCATCCTGCCTACCTTCCTCGGCCCCTCGTTAAGGTTTTACAGTTTCCCCGCAGAGGAGGCTCCTTCAGGTCTGCACGCATTGTCTGTGGGAACCTGGAGAAGCCGCTTGGGACGTGCCCGGAAGAGCGCCATCCTGAAGAGCACATGGAGAGCGTGTCCGCCAATTGTCAGTGCTGATGACAGTGGTCACGAAGGCTCTTGGTGCCAGCACAAGGCGGGGCACGTCAGCCACAGGGCAGGAAGGGGCACCCAGAGATGTCCTCCCTCCCACATAGCTATCTGCCTGGGGTAGGGGGTGGACTAGTCAGTGAAGGAAAAAACAAAATCTGAAGAATGTGGCATCAGGACTGGAAGAGGGACATCCATCTTCCAATGTTCAGGAACAGTTGGCCAATCCAGGACAAGAGGAATGCGGTAGGGCGACCCCTGCCTCACACTGTACACCAGAAGGAAAGCCCCTTCTTGGTATCCCAGGGCATGAGAGATAATGATTTAAGAAATCAAAACCCATAGGCTGTCTGTCCTTGGAAGATAGGAGCTGTGTCTCCATGGCTGCTGGGTGAAGCAGGGTAGACGTCCAGAGCCCATGAACCAGCTCCGCATCAGCTGCTCACTGGAAGGTTGGTGGTGCGAGCCCACCCCAGGGACAGAGAGAGGTGGGGCCGCCTGCTTCTTGAAGGCCACACACAGCCGTGGGGACAGTCTCCTGCTGCTGCAGTCAGCGTGGCGGCAAAGGGCTTGGTTTCGCCCACAGATCCGGAGCCCTGGAGCGGCGAACTCCAAGGCCCATCAGACCCGCTCCCCTGTAACGAGTGACACGTCTGGGAGACCGCGTGAGTGGGCGTCCACTCAGCTGCTGTGTGTGTGCTCCCCGTTTTCCTGAAGTGCCCTCTCCTCCTCCAAGCGCCTGGTTTGTCTGCGCTGTGTCGAAGATGTTCTGACCTGGCCTCGGTTCTAGAGTGGAAATGCACAGGCTCCACCGAGAACGGCTCCTCACTGAGCAGGGCAACCCCCCACCCCCGCCCGGACAGTGGGCAGCAGACGTGGAGCCCACCACCCGCAGGAACCCACGTGGGCCGGGCGCCGCTGCGGCCCTGCAACTGGAGAATGTAAATACAGCTCAGGAGCATGCAGCCCCTGGGGGCTGGGGGCCGGCGGCCAGCAGGAAACGGCTCAGACATGACTTAGCTGCACCTGGGAGCCGGGCCCCGAGTGAGGAGTTCTGGCCCCAGGACGGACTTGGAAAGAGCGGACGTGGCTGGAGCGTGGGAGTGGGCCCGGGGTTCAGGCCCGAGATCCCGTCCCCCCTCTGAGTCCTCTCTACATTGCAAAGCTGCCAAGTGGCAGAGCTGAGGTTCCGCTCAGGACTGGGACCCATGGAGGGATGTGGAGCCGAGAGTGGCTGGATGGCGGCAGGGACGGAGCCTCCCACACCCGGTTCCCGCGGAGCAAGGGCTGCCTGCGCCAAGGCAGGCCCACCGAGCAGTAGGGAATTACAGGGGCCTGTCCATCAGCCAGGGTTCTCCGCAAGCTTGTCAGTACCCCAGGGTGCCCAGGTTGGCGCTCGGAAGTGTGCACACCCAGGGAGGAACACAGCGGCTCCAGGTGTGAGAGCCGTGTCCATGGGCGGCCATGAGGCCCACAGCGCCGAGGGCAGAGGCCCTGGGCCGGAGACACACAGTCCCTCCCTGGGCGTGAGTGCCACTTTCCCACGGAGCCCAGCCCGGCTGCTCATACCCGTTCTGGGCAGAACAAGACGATTCTGTTTTCTAGGAAAATGGGAGGGTCAGCGCTGCCTCTGGCATGGTGACCGCCCAGCTGGGGCCACTGGCTGCCAAGGACACCCCCACGCCCACCGCACAGGACCCAAGCCTGGCCGTGCTGCCATGGGGCATGGTCAGCAATTGTGGCCCGGAGACAGGCCGGAAGGAGAGGCTGGTGTTGCTTTGACCCACACCACTGAGTGGTCGCTCCCCTGAATTGGAACAGGAAATGTCCCCTGCACCCGCTACTCACCCCCAGTATCTGGCCTAGATCCAGGAGGCAGACTCCTGCCCTGCAGAGGGTAGTGTCCAAGGCCTCCATCTATGTGGGTCCACTCCTAACCCCTTTTTCCCCCACTCGGCCACCAGCTGTCACTCAGCCGTGGGGACCCCCATCTCACCAACCTCTCTTGTCATCACTGTTACAGGAGGCTCCAGCCCCAGTTTCCGGGGTCCCAGTATGAGCTGCCTCAACATCTCCACCCGGGCTCAGGGTAAGTTCCTCACCGCGACCCTCACTTGGCGCCTTGTCTGCGGAGATCTGTCAGTGCCCTACGTGGGAACCACTGCTAACTCTTGAGAAGTCCCTGAGGTGCCCCTCGGGAAGCCCTGGGCCCCAGGTATTTTGGGGGCCCAGGTGCTGCGACTCTCAGAGGCAGGGCTAATCCGCCATTTTGCTCGTCCCACCCCACCCAGAAATGGCCCCTCTTGGCGGCCTCCCAAAGCCCTGTGGACCTAAGCCTGGGCTGGGCGCCCCCAGGGCTTTGGGCAGCTGTGGCTGAGCTGGGCTTGCCTGCGTGACAGCGCGGCTGTGCCAGCTGCTGTGCCCGGCCCCTGGCGGCCCCGCCACCTGCGTGTCCACGCAGAGCCAAGGACTGGGGGCACGAGACAGGAGTCGGTTCCACAGCAGCTGCCAGGCCTGGAGCGGGACGTGCGCACAGCTGGCACCCAGTTCCGCCCGGAAAACACCTTGCTGAGTGGACACCTGTTGTTTGTGCCAGCCCTGCTAGCCCCCCACCTCTGGGAACCGTTTCCCGACACCGGGACGCTGCCCCTGCTTTCTGACTGCAGGGTCTGCTGGGGCCTGGGCTCAGGCTGCTGGGGGCCCTGTATGTGTCCAAGGGGGCTCCTGTGCTGGTGGGGTCCAGCTGGGGATGCTGGCTGATGGCCACCTGCCCCCCTTCCCAGAACACTGCTGCCCACCCGAAGAGAATGTGGTCCCGGAGGCCAGCTGAGGGGCGTGAGAGCGCTCAGCTCCAGAGGGGGACGGGGCAGGATCCTGGAGCCTAGGGGCTGTTGTGTCAGGAACAGCTGTCCCCACATGCTACAGCCATAACACCCTCTTCCCGCCTAACGCAGCCTTGACTTGGGGTTTCACCATTGGGAGGGCGCAGCATGCCAACCATGCACTCACACTGGGAACTGAGGGGGCAGCCAAAAACCGTGTGACAGGGTGCTGTCTCCGATGGCAGCGCCAAGGCTGCCGAGGCCCCACGGAGAGTCCTACTCCTCTGGAGGCCAACTCTCGGCTGGGACCATGCGAATCCCACCTCCCAGATTCGCAGTGGGGAGACTCCTCCACCCACGATGTTGTACACGCCTCTGTGTTCCACCGCCCCGGAGCATTGTGGACCCCACCCGCACCTGTCTGAGGTCACGTGCACCGCGTCTGTCCTGCAGAAGCAGAGGTGGCTTTGGGTGCCCAAGAAGCTCCCCGAGGCGCTCCCACCCACCCACCCACCCACCCTCATCTTATAACAGGACTTGTGGTCAGTGCTGCAGCGCACGGGGCTGCCCGGGCAGCACAGGCGCCCACTCCACAAGCCCGCAGACCCTGCCCAGGTCTTCAGGACAGACATCGAGGGGGGCTGGCTCCCCACCTCCACCCCACAAAGCAGATCCAGAGACATCTCAGCCAGGCCCCTCCAGGTTGAGCTCACAGGACGCTCCCCAGAAAGCCCTGGGGTGGGAGGAAGTTTCTGGATGAAGACCATCAGAAATCAGCCTGGAATCTCCAGGAGAAATTACAGAGCAAGGGAAAAATGTCTCTCCTCTAATTAAGTGTGATCTCTCCACCTTCCTCACAACACCGCCGTGCCAGCGCCTCACTTCACGAACTAATCAGAGCAGTTAGCACGGGACAGATGTTCTCGGGATGTCTAATGGGGAAATGAGTTACAGGCCTGGTCCCCCACATCCGGCTCCAGGCCCTGGCTACCAGATCCAGACATCTGCTTGAGGCCCCACCCCCAGGCCCCGTGGGTGCAGGCTTGAGAATGCAGGTCCCTTCCCAGGCCACCTCCCAGCCCAGCGGGGCCCCCATGGCCCCTCCAGCAGGAGCCTGGACACAGTCAGAGCCACCCCAGAGCCTTCATGTCAGAATGATTTGAACAGTCGCTGTCAAAAGCCATTATCTCAGCCTGGTGTCCCACCCCTATCCCATGCCTGCAGGCTGGTGGGGGGGGCGGGGGGGGGGGCGGGGGCCCACCCTGCACAGCAGGACCCAAGGCTGTGGCCTCCCCGCCAATGCACACCCCGTGGCTGGGAGAGTGCCCTTGCTTTGGAGGACGGGGCTTGCGATGGGGGGCATGTGCCATGTGGCTGCCCGTTCTGTGCACCGGGCATCAGGTCTAGTTGTCCCCGTGTGGGGACGTATGGGGCCCAGGCTAATTCTTAGGAAATAGCCTTGTTCAGGGCACCGAGTGGCCGTGCCCCGGCCAGTGGTGGGGATTGAGACCTCGCCGCGAGTGCCCGGCACCTGAACAAGCTCCTCCCCCAGGTTCTCACTGCCAGCCAGACCTTGGGCAGGCTGAGCCCCGAGCGCTAGCAGACCCCCAAATCAACACAGCCAAGGCATAGCCACGAAGTTTCCAGAAACTGAATCTTACACAATCGCAAGCCAGGGGTTCCATGTTCACTTCCCACGGCCTTCGGGAACCAAGGCTAGAGAAGGCGTTTTGCGTATGTCAGAAACACGGATCCCGTGGCCTTCCTAAGGAGTTTGTTGAAGGATGACCTTCGTTCAGCTGGGAGATGAGGAGGCCTTTGGAAAAGGGCTGATGGCAACGCTTTTGAACGATTACCACAGACAGCGCCCGAACTTGGAGAGAAGCCTGTGCAGACCGTCGCTCGGACACAGCTGAGAGAGACGGGGGCGCGGGTGTGTAATCATGAAACCCCCCCCCCCAGGAAGCACGAAGTCTTTCCCGCTTTACTTCATGCTTAGAGATGTGTGGACCCTTCCATGTGTCCAGAGGGCTGTGACTTGCCCCGGTCACCAGTCGCTCTGCTTCCGCAGGCGGGTGGTCACACGCAGTGTTTCCATGACGATGTCTCTGCAGTTCTGTCGCCCCAGCGTGGACGATGTCCTTCACCACGGACTCTGGCGTCAGGAAAGAGCACGTTTCGGAAGAACCCTCAGTTTCCACCTCAGGAAACGAGCAAGAGACCCCCGACCCTGCGCCGAGCAGAGCCCGCCAGGCTGGAAAACCAGGGCGCATCGACGTCATCAAAGCCCAGGCCCCTAAAGGAACACGTCCCCCCAGCCAGGGGTGGAAATGCAAGGGCCCTCCCCTCAACAGCCCGGACTGTGCAGTTTGTGACTACACTGCCGGGGGTGATCCTCACAGTGGGGTGCTGCTGTAAGGTCACCGTGGGACAGAACCGAGAGCAAGCTCATACACACCTCGGTGGCACTGGTGGATAGAAAGCCCCAGGAATGGATGGAAGACCAATCGGAAGTTCTCAACACGCTCGATGGAGCACCAGATGGGATGCGAGCACTTGCCCGTGTCGAGAAAGCTGTGCGCCAGGCTCTCACCCCTTCCCACCAGACTCCCTCGGTCTGTGCGCGGAGCCAGTCATCCGAGAAGCTGAGTGAGGAAGAAGGAGCCACCAGCATTGGGGACAGACTTCCTGAGAACCAGGGTCTGCAGAGGACGCGGCCTACTTGCTGAGAGCGAGGCAGAGCTGGAAGCACTTGCTGATGAAGCTCCAGGACCGCGCCTCCCAGGTCGAGGGGCCGGCGGGTGAGCGTGCGTGCCCGACACATGATGGGCGCAGTCTGGATCTCACCCTGCTTGGCCCCACTGAAGTCACAGAACCTAGCTCCCAGTCAGTGAACCAGATCCAAGGGGGCTGAACCCATTCTTAGACAAAGCAAGGCACACGTTCGGACCGTGGTTTTGGTCGTAGGTGGCGAGATGAGACCCCCCAAAGGCACACACAGGAAAGCCGGGCTGGACTTCGTCAACACCGAAAACGTCCGTGAGGAAGCCTCAGCCAGAGAGGGAAAGATGACTGGCGAGGTTGACCACGGGAAGCCAAGCCAAGACCACGTGTGAGCTTCAGTTCAGAATGCCCCAGTTCACACGGGCAAAGGGCCTGAACAGCCCTTTCTCCTCTGGTACCCACATGGCCAACCAAAACAAGCACAGGAAAAGATGGTGCCCACCATGTCACCAAGCCAAAGCCCACAGCCCGCCAGTTGGGTCCAAGTCATGGTGACTTTGATGTCGGGTTCCAGGGCCTGGCAGACTCACGCCATCACGAGGCTCCTGCCCTTGGTTACTGCCAGGAAGGGGCAGATAGGAACCCCGGGTGCGGAGCCCCTCACACCCATTTGACTGGAAAGCAAATGACAGCGACTGCAGCGCAGTCAACTGCACAGCCACCCTCATCCGGGCAGAGCTGCCCTGCCGGCTTCCCACGCTGAGCCCTTTCAAAGGGTGACAGGCTGCCACGTCCTCCCAGCGAGAGGCCCCTCGGCATGAGCTCCGGGCACTTCGCGGTGACACTGATGGCTTCCAGTCTCTGTCGAGTCAAGTCAAGAAGATAAGAAAGTGCTGTTACGGACGAAGACGCTGGAGCACTCACTCGTCTGTTGCCTGTGAGAACGAAAACTGATCCCACCGCTGAAAAATGCTGGTGTTGCTTTAAAAAGTTAAACATAGAATTACCATATGACCCAGAAATTCCATTCCTAAGTCTATACCCCAAAGAAATGTAAACAGTGATCCTAACAGATACGTGTATACTAATGGTCATGGCAACGTTATTCACAGTAGCAAAGAGCCCAAGAAACCCAAGTGTGTAACACACGAGTGCCTGATCAAATCAAGAAAACGTGACTGGACAGACATGAACCGAGCGAGCAAACCTAGCGTCTGCACGCGTGCTGTGTGCGTGGATGCTGTCCCGCAACACAGGGCTGAGCTGAGTGGACTGAGGCACCAGAGGGCAAGTACCGTGTGATCCCACGGGCAGGAATGGTCTAGAATAAACACGGGTGCAGAAACAGGAAGCAGCTCAGTGGTTATCAGGAGCTGGATGGGGAGGCATTTCTTAAAAAAATACACATAAATTAATTTATCGCTCTGTGTATCTATACTCTTAAAAGACCTAGTGGGCTTAATGGTCATAAAAAGGGGAAATAAATGTAGAAGCCAGCAAATGATCTTGGAAGCTGAAAGCGGGTTTGGAGGGCTTAGCTGAGCATGGCATTCCTTTGCGAGTGAGAGTGTGTCCTGACAAGCACACAGCACAGTGCTTACACTGACAGCGTGGGTACCCTGAAGAGGACGCGACCTTCGTCCCCGAGAGGTTACTGGGCAACTACTTTCTCATGTTTCCAATTCATTTATTGGGGTGGGGTGGGGGGTGGTAAACGCTAGTGATTTAACAATGGACACGATGAAGAAGTGCTGCCAACAAGCTAACCCGCCAAACATGGATGGTCTCGACCACTTGGGTGAGATGATGCATTTTCTGAAGAGTGTGATTGCCGTGATAAAACAGGTCATTCGAGACTGGAGAAACCTCATAACCAAAACCGCCCATCAGCCCACACTGGGGCTCGGGCACCGGCTTTGCCAGAGAGGCTCAGTTGTTGTGAGCAGCGTCAGGCTGGGGCGGGAGCAGATGACAAGGCCACATGAGCCGCCAGACGGTCTTGACTACAGCTCCCAAACTCATGGCCGGGAGCACGCCAATGAGAGCAGGCGGCCTGGGAGACGCCGCCACTAGGAACGGGAAGGGGTGAGAAAGACGGGCAGAAAGACCCACGTGGAGCTCGGCAGAGACGGCGATCTTGCTCGAGCGTCGAGTAGCCCGCGCAATGGGGGAAGCGGCTGAACAGGAGTCCGCAGCCGTACGCGTGCAGGTGAAGCTCGGAGTGAGGCGTCGGCCGGTCCTCGGCGTGTTCACTTTGCTCTTCCCCCAGAAGAACCGACGAGGAAAGCTATTGGGATATCACGCGCGCTGTGCAACGATTCCCATGGGGCAGACAGGAGCCTGGTTTTGTAGTGGGCTTGTGCACGCGGCTGGCTGATGACCACTGGGCTTATGGAGGCCAGGTGAGGCTCTCCTCCCAGACAGACAGACAGATGTTGATCCCCGGGGATAAACCTGAGTCGTCCATGTTGTACCATTTCCAGAGGTGGCGAAGTGACAAAGCCAAACTTGCGCTGGAGCCAGCGGGGAAGCAAGCCTCCAGGAATGGACAGTGCCCCAGAACCGTGGCCCAGCCTGAGCCACTCCAAAGAAAAGCACCCCGCCCCGCAGGGAGCTTACGAGAGGAGCCGTGCCCCATCCCATGCTGAAGATCCCATGCGGCGCCTCAGCACGGGTTCCGGAAGCCCAGGCTTCGTGGAGAAGAGCGCTGGCTGCCACTCGCGACCCCACGTGGGTGATCGGGGAACACACTGACTTGTAGATGACCACCAACAGCGGGCTTCGTCCCAGAGAGTGGGCTGTCCAGAACACGGACTTAGTGTCTGGTGATTGTCCCAGCTGCCGTCGGCCGCTCCGGGGTGCAGGCAGCAGCGGCAGAGCCCGGTGGTGTCGTGGGCCGGCGCCAGGGCGGTCGAATGCAGGGGTGTCATCTCTAACCGTGCCTGTTCAAATGTGTGCTGAGCACACAGTCCTGGGAGCGGTGGCATTATGACTGGAGGGGATCCTCATTAACAAGAGACGGGCGCACGTAGGGGGCACCGTTGTGAGCACCTGAAGCACTTCCTGTTTGCTTGGACGTCCGTGGAATCCAGGACAGGTGGATCCAGAGACAGTAACTGGATGGATGACTTATTACGGGGTATGCCGCCCGCGGAGGTTGGGGGGCTGGGGGGCTGATGACAGTGAGCACAGGAGGGGAGACACTCGCTTGCAGGGATCGTACCACTCTTGGTAAGGCTGCACTAGTGTACGGTGTGCGAATTGCATGACAATGAAAAAGTCTAAAATGCAGCACTTTTCTGGTGACGTCAATGGATGGAGAACAGCCCATGGGAAGCGAGCTTTAGGGCCTCCATTGGCGGATGGGGTGCAACTCAAGGTAAGGAAACAGCTGTGAAAACCTAATTCCTGGAACTTGGAATGTACCGAGCATGAGTCTGGGAACACGCTAAGTCATGAAAAATGAACTAGCGGGCACGAAGATCAGTATCTTGGCATTCGTGACTGAATGGACTGGGATAGGCCGTGTGGAATCAGACAGTCATTGTGTACCGTGCCGGCCTGGCAATCTGGAGCGAGAGCGGGGCACTCACTTCCAAAGACCACAGCCGTCAGTGTGGATCACACTCGTGCTCAAGAAGCCCGGAACCCCCATTGGCACACAGACTGTGTCTCAGTGAAGAGTTTTCAAAGTGCAAAGCCTGCCAACCAAATGGGGGAGTGCAGGAGAATGATGGTTAGCAACCGAAGAGCCCCTGTAACAGGGCGTGGCACCCCCAGAAGCAGGGGTGGGGGAGAAGCCAGCCATCCAGGAGAGGGACTGACTGTGCACGCCACCATGTGTCAAGCCCAGTCAGTGACAGCTGAGCACGGCACAGCACCAGCGAGCGTCACTGTGAGTTGGTGCCAACTTGACCCACACTAACACAATCAAGTTCAAGTTGAAGTGAGGAAGATGAAAATAGTATGCCTCCGAGGATGTGTCTGACCCGGCTGTAGCGACCCTCTCATACATAGACTTGGTGCCCACGATAGGTGAGAGGCACTGTGGGACGACATCGGGGCCGTCAGACATGAAGTGAGGAAGTGGGAGACGAGGCTTGCCCTGGCAGCCGGGCAGACGGTGGTCAGGGGTGGTCTAGGATTGCGATGAGATGTTAGGAAAAGCCAAATGGGAGAGCGGGCTCAGTGGTTCCGAGTGGAAAGAGCTGCATGGCGCTCTTGGCTTGTGTTTGAGAACAGACGTGGACCGGTGCAGACAGCCTCGGGGCAAGACAGGCGGCACACAAAGGGCCCACTCTGTGCCTATGGGGAAGTCTAATCAGCCCCCCTCCCTGAGAGTCAGGGTCACTGCCACCAGCCGCAGCCACTCACGAGGAAACCAGAGGCACTCCACCAGCCCCGCCAGTTTGAACTTGGTCAAATACGCGCTCACGTCCTGTGGGCCTAAAAGTAGACAAACACTGATAAAAGATAACTCCTCGTAAAATCCAGCCCTGGCGACAGACACTGAGCTGGACATTGCATGAGAAGTTCTCACGCCCGAGGACTGCGTGGCAAGGAGGTTTGGTCGGCAGCACCCGTGACGAGGGACAGGGACTGGATGGTTTCTAGAGCACAGCGGTGACGCGAGCAAACGGTCACTAACGAGAACAGGAAGGAAAGAGCGCACGTCAGTGGCTTAAGTGACGGGAAGGCATGACGTGGAAATCAGAACCGAACAAACGCTGCAGAGGACAAGGTGAGAGGGCAGAGTGTCATGAGACATGCGCAGAGGCTGGAGTGCAAACAGCTGGAGGGAAGGGCTGCCGACTGGCACAGGGAGAAATGCCAGGTTTGAGGGGCAGCACCGCAGAGTTCCCTGGACAAAATCCTGTGCAGGAAGCATCCTGGGAAGAAGGAAGGGATTAAGTCACTCAGTCAAGAAGAACCGGGCTACAGTCAGCCATTTCAAAAGGTGGTGCTGCTGGTATTGAAGGAACAGTCCAGGGCCCTCTGAAGCAGTTGGTGGGGGGTGGGGGGGATTCAGGACCCTAGAGTCAATGTGATTCCAGTGGAAATGGTGGAGCAAGCTGGGAGACGTCCCTGTTTGTGCCGCTCCAAGGAAATACAAGCCAACACACTGCAGAGATTCACCCTTACTGTCACACAAGTAGGGCGTTGCTGACGGCCCTGAAGGGTGGATTCACCAGAGCTGTCTTCAGGGCAGTGCCAGGAGCTGCGAATGACGCCCAGCGCTGATGGCAGACAGACTGGCTGGAGCCAGGGTACCAGCAACGCGGTCGCCGGACTTGGGCACATGCAAAGGGGTTTCCTTCGGGATGCTGGACGACGGTGCCAGACCACTTCATCTTGCTCACGCAGACGAGGGTGGGTTAGGAGGGAGTCGTTGAGGTGGAACAAGGGGATTCCGCCTGGCTGGAAATCAGGCAGGAGGGACCCCCAAGGGTGTAGGTATCCGTTCACCAGACGGAATCTGCAGAGCAGCTGGCTGCGTGGAGAAGAACATGACCCCGGCTTGGGGGAGGATGACCCCCCCATTCCACCCCGAGAACGCATCCGTCCTCACTGCTGGCCCGTCAAGGACACGGCCGCTGCCAACGGCTTACTCTTGGCCGGACCAGTGTGTGCTCACGGCAGCAGCAGTCACGAAAACCAAAGGGCACGTTGTCCTGTCCCACCCGCTGCCACAGTGTAAGGGGAGAAGCCGACAGGTCCCTTCGAAGACTGCCGTGGGTCCCTAGTGTGTGCAAATGGTAACACGTCTCAGAGTGAGCCAGAAGCATACAGACCAGACAGTGTGACGGCTTTAGGCTCGCACTTAACCGCAGCCCTCATCTAAAACACTGAGTTCTCATGCCAGCACGCTGCTCGGGACTTGCCCCGACGCAGGCATCTTTGGAGTTACGGTTATGGGCAAACTGGTGACAGAATCCAGTGGCTCGCGGCTGTCACAAAAAGCAGCTTTAAAGGCTGGTCTCAAGATGGGGTCAACCTGTCATTGGTAAAGTCCAAGTCGGAAGGGACGGCAGCAGAGCTCAACCACTGGACACCTGGTGTGCAGAAGGCTACGGGATGACAGTGGAAACCCCAAATCCCTTGGCAGGGTCCCCACGTAGATTAAGTCTCCAGAGCCCCCTCTGACCATAGTTGGGTGCGGGAAGAGCAAGGGAGCAAGGCTGTTGTGGTTGCAGGGCAACAACTTCCTCATTTAATATCTCCCCTTCGACAATGCCTCAAGTTGCTCCGCATCTCCGTTGTCTGCTTCCTTCTCCAGGGAGGCCTCCCTCTGGTTGGCTGGGTCATTGTTTGTTTGTTCTTGTTTTTGCACTGCGTGATTTTGTGTACGTGAAATGCAGGGCAGGTAAACCGGTCCAGGCAGAGCCTGATTACTAATCACCCAGGAGCCTGGCCAGGGGTGGGGTGGGGTAGGGTGGGGTGGGGTGGGCTGGGGGGCTGGGGAGCCAGCAAAGAGCGCTAGAAAAGCGAATGTTATGAAAGGGATTCGCAATGACTGAGCGTTTTTCTCACACAGTTGCCCTGGTGACGTGAATGGATGGACAACAGCCCGTGGGAGGGAGCTTTGGGGCCTCCATTGGCGGATGGGGTGCAGCTCAAGGTAAGGAAACAGCTGTGAAAACCTAATTCCTGGAACTTGGAATGTACCGAGCATGAGTCTGGGAACACGGTGTCATGAAAAATGAACTAGCAGGCACGAAGATCCGTATCTTGGCTGAATGGCCTGGGATAGACCGTGCGGAATCAGACGGTCATTGTGTACCGCCGGCCTGACACATCTGGAGGGGGGGCCTGACACATCTGGAGGGGGAGCGGGCACTCGCTTCCAAAGCTCTGTGATAGGGCTATGAGTCCCTTAGTCAACACACTAGAACTCACACCTGCTCCGACCACCGAGGAGTGGTGGAGACACTGAGGCGCGGGCTGAGCGCCACCCGGTAGTAACCGCAGCATCCGAGGAACAGGCCAGTTCCAGGCAGTGCGCCCCGGCCCGGAGCCTGCTCTGAAGGGGAAGCGAGCCCCTTGCAGGCTGTGCTCTCAACGGACAAGATGGTCAGACAGACGGCAGAGGAGATAGGGTGGCTGTTTCGGCATTCAGTTACTGGGGCTTATCTCTGGCCAACTCAGTTCTGAAGGAATTCCTCCATGCCACTGACTCGCAAGGGGTTTGTTTGGGGGTGGGGGCGCAAAAACCCCATGTGACTATCCATCCAGAGAAGGGTTGGAAACGCTAAGGTGGATGATGCACACACGGTGCTCACAGTGAGTCGTCCTGTGAGTACCCCGGGGGACAGCCGAGCTCCTCAGCAGGGTGCCACGCCTGCCATCTCACAGGAGTGGACCGCCTACATGCCCCTGCTTCCTTGGTTGCTTTAGACCATTGGCCTTCAGTTAGACAGCTGGCACTGCACTCCGGGTGGCCCCAGCCCTTCTGAAGGTGCCCAGTGTCCATTCCCCAGCACCGTGGTTTATAGGTTCGGACATATCTCCCAACCCGCCTTGGCGGGAACAAAGCCCCCGCCGATGCGTCGGTCGAGTGGTCCTCACCTGGGCTAACCCCAGGAAGTGTTGGCCACCACTGACTGACGCATCGCTGGTGGTCCTAGCTTGCAGAGAGGGAATGAGTGCCGGCTGGCATCAGTTGGGTACGGGTCTGGGGCACTACTTCACTTGCTGTGGGCAGAGGGTAGGGTGTTGCCACGACACTGACTTGCCTGGTCCCCAGTGGGACCCTGGGATGGGGACCTGCTCCCTGCAGTGGATGTTGCTGGAGTAGCAATACCGGGAAGGCCGGTTCAGAAGGCCCTGGGGCAAGGCAGCCTTGGGGACACGTGGCCCGGTGGCTTGACCTGGGACTGGTAACATACCTATTCCTGGAATGTGTCCTGGAGTATCCTGCGTGTCAGGTCACAGGCTCCGGATTGTTTTGGAGAATGGGTCAGCTCGTGAAGCTGCACCAAACCCCTTCAGAAGGGACCAGGCCTGTGTGCGCCCAGCAGACAGCATGAGCTTGTAAGATGCTGTCAGAGGACAGCATGGTCCCAACAGCCTCAGGGAATTCCCCGCATGTTGTTGATGGCCCTGAGTGGGGGCTGTGTGGACCCTCGTCACCCCTGCCTGGGAACCGTGGGGCTTTGGGGGCTTCCGTGCACAAGTGGACCCCCAAGGCGGGCCTGCCTTCGCTCAGCAACACACACCTGTGCTGGCAGACAGCTGGTGTTCGCCCAAGATAGCCTTGCTGGGAATCCACCCAGAGCTCTGACAGGGAACCTGGGAATTCTACTCCTGCCCTTTGACCGCATTACTGAGGGAGGAGCGCGTGACCCCGGAGGGCGTGCATGATGACCCTGTGTGCTTGGAAGCCACAGTCACCCCCCGTGGTCATCATGTGTGTGTCCTTCAGTGGCCCCGACGGCACAGTGGGTTGGTAAAGTGTCAGCGGTTTGAACTCACCAGCTGCTCCGAATGAGGGAGAAAGGCAGTCTGCCCGCCTGCCTCCTGGGTCACTGCCTACGGGGACTGACTGGATAGGGCACGGGGTCTGGTTTTTGCCATTGTGTGGCTGTTCCGGTGCACATGGAAGACAAAGCAGAGAATAGATTCTGTTTCATAGGTAAGGGTGGGGGTCGTGAGGGGCAGGGAACCACGCCAACGTCAGGCAGAGATGGCATCAGTGATGCTGCATGCCTGTAAGATCTTTGTGTGGCTGCTATTGAGAAGTGGAATTTGGGGAGCATACAGGCCAGAAGCCCTGGTGTATGTGTGTGTAACTGGGCCAGGTGCTGGGCACAGCAGTATGTTCTAACTCATTTACAGAAGCACTCCCAGGAGAAGGGGCATGCCTGTGTCCCTGTGGCACGGATGGGTACACTGAGGCACAGGTAGCTTGGTAGCTTGGCCCAGGTCACACGGGCAGGCAGGAGCCAGTGGCAGAGCTGGGCTATGGGCTGTGCTCACCCAGAGCAGCAGGTCGCAGGGGGGCACAGCAAGCCCTGTGCTGTGCCCCGTGTAGATTTGGCAGACAGGCGTCATTGGAGGGACGACAGAGCAGGTCCAAAGGGCACACAAGTCACCGGGGCGGATCAACTCCATGTGTCTGTGAACTCCCTGAGGCCACCTCCTCACCCATCTCAGGCGTGTCCCTGTCACTTGTGTCCACAGTGTAGTTGCATGTGTGTAAGCAAGACCGTGTTCTACAGGCCTCATGGCCAGTCCTTCTTGGGCCCATGGGAAGATCACAAACAACAGTCTTGGTTTTTATGCTTGGAACAAAGGATATCTTCATTAAAAAAAAAAAAAAGACCACATTCTCTCCCTATAATAAGCCTGTAAAATGAGAAATAAGAAAAAGGTATTTACTGATGAAAGAGTAAGCGCAGTTTCTCTCTAGTCGGTTAGAACAGAGGAAATAAGCCACGCTGACTCTGGGCCTTCCAGAGGCAGCAGAACAGACAGCCTCCCTAAAAGAGGCCACAGCTAAAGCCACCCTGAGAGGGAAATTTATAGCCCTGAAGGTGCCTTTAGAAGAAGGACTTCAAATAAATGCACCGAGTCTTCTTATTTAATTGGTTCTGATTAAGTAACTTCTTAAGGAAAAAGACAAATTAAATTAGCCATGAAGAGAGAATTAATAAATATAAGTCAAAGTTAATGAATAGAAAATAAAAGTAGCCTGAAGATGGTCATTTAAGACAACTTGTAATAAAAATAAAATAGATACTATCCCTCATGATCTTGATTAAAGGGGGGGAGCAAATATTTTAAAAACTCGGGCCAGAAGGAGGGTGATATTTGCAGGAGAACGTGGAACAGTGAAAGGATAATTAGTGGCTGTGAGCGGCAGCAGAATTGAAACCGAGACTCAAAGGAACCAGCAGTAAACAAGGGAGCTTCCCCGAGACAGACGCAGTCAAGTGCTCAGAACAAACTACCCATGAGAGATGAGACTGGGATTAGAGACTGCCTGTGAAGCCTGCACCAGGCCTGATGGATTTACAGCCCCCAGCTCTGCTTTGCCATGAAAGAAAAGATGTTCTTCAAAGGGATCCAGGAGGTGGGAGCAGGCCCCCAGCTCTCCCCTTCTGTAAACATTCTTTGCTCCTGCAAGCCTGCCTGCATGGAGGCGGCCACCATTCCTGGGACCTGATGGCAGGAGTGCCCCTGGTCAGCACCAGCGAGGTGGCTCACCAGCCCGAATGGCGCCATTAGAACTCGGCACAGGGCCTGCCGACGCCTTTTTGCTGTGGAAGACACAGTCCAGCTGCTGAAGCTCGTATCCTAGCGAGAGCGAGCCCCCTGCCCCACTCCCGGGGGTGCTGTGTGGGCCTGTGTAGCACACGCTCCTGTGATTTGGGTTGAAATGGCCTTCGCCATCTCCAGAGAGCCTGTGCCCCTTGACCCGCTAAGGACAGGGCTGAGCCGCCCCCGTCCCCCCCGCAGCATGGCGACTGAGGCTCAGCATGTATTTCCGCGTTTTCAAGAGCCTCTGGCATTCTGTGACGCGATAGGCAGCTTTAAAAATACATATTCCTTATCTCCTATCTCCGCAATAGGGCCGCGTGCACATGCTTGCCATTCCCGCGGTGTTTTATGAGATGCACTCCTTCCCCCCTGGGGTGGCTGTGGCTGGGGCATTTCTGTTTTTGGCCATGGAACATTTTTGTCATCCCTGCCCCTGGGAAAGGGCTGTGCTGGTGTCTAATGGACTCGGAATTCGATGCCTGTCTGCAGGGCCCAGTGGGATAAGCTCGGACTTACCCAGCCAACTCAGCTGACAGGCTGCTGCCCACCACCAAGCTAGCAGCTGGCCCTTTCTGCCCCCTCCTCCCTCCACCGGCACCCTAGCCTCCATCCCGACCGGGGCCTGACGCATGTGTTGGGGGTCTCTGGCTTCTTCAGACAGCCTTTATTAGAGACTCCCCGGATTCCAGCCGGGAGGCAGTCCTTGGGACTTTCCCTGACCAGCCCTGAAGAAGCTGGGTGCTTAGGGAGAGACGGACACCCGGGGTCCTTGGGGGCAAGCAGCCTCCTCTGCCCTTACGTGTTGCTAGGAGTCAGGGTGGATGTGCTGCCAGTAGGCAGCCCTCGGGGGTGAGTGTCTGTTGCGTACACCAACATTTAAAAACTGTCCCCAGGTGGGCGGTCACTGGAGCTGTCCCATTTGGGTGCCATTCAGAATAAAGCACTGTCAACATCCACATAGGTTGGTTTTGCCTGAGCCCCTGCCTCTCCTGCGAGGTGGCAGGGCTGGACCTTCAGCCATGGACACACCGCTTCCCACCGGGGCCATGCCAAAGTGGCTGTTGGCAGTGGGGAGCAGCCAGTGTCTGTCAAATCATGGTACATTTCTGTGTTTCTAAACAGTGGCCTCTCCATGCTGGGACTCCACCCACAGGGGAAACCCACTCCAGCCGCCTCCAGCCACGAGGGAACAGCCCGTTCCTGCACAGCGGTGCCGCGGGAGCGGGGCAGTGGCAGCCCCGGGTGGTTTGGTTGCTGGCCATCGGGTGGTTTGGTTGCTGGCCATCGGCCATCTGTCGCAGTGCGGTTGTGTTGGAAGAGCCCTCACAGGTGGGGGCTCAGCGCGTGGTGTTGTCATTGGTACTGAGAGGTGCTGCCTCTGTATTCTGAGTCTCCGCTTTGTCTACCCTTTCGACACCCGTTTTCCTCCCCGATCCAGGGGGGCTGGGGGGCTGGCGTTGAGCCCTCTGGCCCCAGGCCCCGGTGCGTCACTCTGCAGGTTAGTGTTGTAGGCGATACCCTTTTTGTCTTAGGCTTCTCTCTGGTGGCAGGTGGACACTGGATCTCTCCCAGGTTAGGAAGACCCTTCTACCGCTTGCATCTTGGGGGCGGGCGGGGTACATTGTCCACAGGAGGAGTGGGTCTTCATTTCCACACACACCTGTGCCCTGACTTGCTGACGTCTTCCAAGACGTCTAAACAGGAGAGCTTAAGGGCAACTTTGCCTCGCTGGCCGCCTGACCCCTCACGCCCTGCCCCAGGCTGCTGTGTCTTCTGCCTTTGGCTCTGCTCGCTCTGAGGAGATGTCCTCTGTCAGTTTTAGTGTTCTCGTAAGTCAGCTTCTGAATTCTACCCCCACTTAAAACGAAAACCCAGGAAAGTCAGCTCAGGCATGTGCGTGCCTCAGCGCGAGGCGGGCACACATCCATCCTAGCAGCTGCCGCCTCGCAGGCTGGGGGAGCGGGGGCGGTTCCTCCTTCCTTTTGTGGATTCCATGAGCTGCTTCACGATGATGGGGGGCACCCCAAACTTTGGAGACGGGAGAGGGACCATCTTTTCACTGGGCAAGACTTGGGGCTGCGCTGCCCCAGCTGGAAAGCATGGTTGTGGCTGGAGGACAGGGGGGCTTCCAGTGGTCACCCTGCAGGGCCGGAGGAGGAGATGGTGCTGGGAGCCAGTGTTCACGTAGCTCCCTAGGTAGCTTGGAGGAGGGGGGGGCGGGACCATAGCCTGCCCGCCCAGTCCTCTGTGCCACCTCCGCACACCTTCACCTGCTGTGTGCCAGCCAGGAGGAGGGCAGGGGAATAGGCTGGGAAAGGCAGGAGCAACTGGGCGGGTAACCAAGAGCCTGCGAGGGAAGCTTCTCCTGCAGGAACTCAGCTTGCCATCGGCTGTCTGCCCCTCCCTCCTTCCCTCGCTCCTGCACCCTACACAGCTCCTCTGCAGTCCACATCTCGGGTCCCCATGTGCGCATGGCTGCCAGAGGGCTGGGCACGAGAGGCAACCCGACACGTTCCCAGGTGCCATCAGAGCAATGCCACGAGGCTCTGGCACGATCAGGTGTAATCCGTGAATAGGAAAGGTGGGATCTGGTGGCACGCATTTACCTTCCGCACTTGAGCAGAGCCCTCGGGTTAACAACACGGCGCTCAGGTCGAGTCGGCCCAACCCACAGCAGCCGAGCACAGCACAAACCCGCCTGGTCCTCGCAGTCCCCACAACCGCCACTCCTGTGCCGGAGCCCGTGGGTGCAGCTACAGCGCCACTCCGCCTCATGGAGGGCCTTCCCTTTTACTGCTGCCCCAAACACGATGCCCTCGGGTTCCTGGGGAAGATGACACCCTGCAAGTCTTGGTGGGATGAATACAGCCCACTACCTGACACCCAGCCGGGAAACAAACACTGGAGTCAGGGAAGGGTTCCGGCCTCACAGAGGGAGAGAGCACCGGCTAGAAGGACAGTCCAGCCAAGAGAGAGGAGCTGGGAGTCGCAGGTCCACGTACTGTTCCCAGAAAATCAGCCCATTTCTAACTGCCACCCGCCCCCCTACCCCACCCCTGTCACCCTGCCAGAAGGCAGGCACAGCAGGGACTGTTTCTCCACACACCGGAGAGTCCCTGAGAGCCACTGAGTCCCAGGCTTCAGGGTGACGGGGTGACGGGGAAACCTGCCCAGGCCGAACACAGACAGGCACACGGACGGGCGTACTCCGAGCCAGGGTGGGGTGTTTGGTTTGTTGTTGAAGAGAAAGCCCAGAGCCCGGGCAGCGACGCAGGACCCGGCGGGGCAGGATGGCACAGAGCAGTGTGGTGGGCTGCTGGCAGTGAAGGGCACCCAAGATTAAGGCCCCTGGGAGCCCAGCAAGCTCGGGATTGGCACTGGGCACCGGGTGAGAAGTGTCGGGGGCAGCCCCTCGGGATGCCGCTGAGATGCCAGTATGGGAGGGGGGCCCTCCGGGGAACCAAGGGACTTTGGCCGCTCACCGCTGGGGTCGAAGCCATCCAGGGCGCTGTGGTCAGGCCTGCGCTCCTCGCAGGCTGCGTCGCAGGTGATCTGTGGGATGCACAGCGTCTTGTCGCCCCCCGGGCTCAGCCCGTCCTCACGCTCCAGCTTGGACTTCTTCTTCTTCACCTGGAACGGTTGGCAGTTTGGGCCCTGAGCCGCCCGCCAGCCCTCTGCCCTCCCTGGTTTCGGGGGGTGGGGGGTGGGGAGGGGGAGCAGACAGCTCACTGGACAACAGGCGGGGCAGAGGGGAAGGAGGACACCCTTCGGAAGCCCAGGCAGGGAAGGGAAAGCCCAAGGTCCCCTCGCCACTGTGACCTGGGAACCTGGCCCTCACTCAGACAGCCCGACCTGCCCCGTCCCTGGTGAGCGGCACGAACCATGACGGACTTCTTGGGCTTGGGGCTGGGGGACAGCACGGCGTGGCCGCGGGCAGGCCTGCGCACGTAGATCTTCCACGTGGAGGAGTCGGGGTTCTCGGCCGCGTAACATCTCCATGCCGTCTGGGGTGGGCAGAGGGGCCTTAGTGCTGCGTCCGCACCAGGCAGAGCTGCCACTGGGTGAGGAGTGGGAGCCCGGGGCCACAGGCTCTACATCCCACTGCCCCCCTGGCCGCCGTCCCCAGGCTGCAGTGGGCGGAGGCGCACCTGAATGAGGGAGGCAGCCGCTGGGATCTGCCGGTTGAAGTGCTTTTGCCTCTGTTTCTGCTGGACCTTGAGGGCGAAGCCGGAGCCGAGGATACCCTGGGGGGAGGGGGGGGAGGGCACTTGTTTCGGCCTGCTGTCCACCCTGCCAGGGGCTGGCCACTCTGACCTTTGCCCAGGGCTGCTGGGAACCCAGCCCACCCAGGCCAGACTGGGCCTGGGGGTTAGGGGTGGGGAAGCCAGGTCGCATGTGGAACATCCATACTGAGCCACACACACTACACTCATGGACATGGGTGCCATGGATGTGCATGTGGCAGACGCAGACACGTGTGTGACACGTGCAGGACACGGACTCCCACAACTCCCGAGGTGCATGTACATTCGGCGCGCCTGTGCACACACACTCAGGAACCAGGAGATGTAAAACCTCCTGGCTGGGGTGGGTGTGGCAGGCACGTGCAGAGAGCTCCTCCGATCCCTGGATCTCAGGACCCCATCTGGGGTCACCCACGGGCAAGGGGCGTGCTGGGTGGGACGCCCATACCTACCGCAGGCAGCGCGAAGAAGGAGATGGCAAAGACGGAGAAGCAGGAGGCGATGGTTTTTCCGATCCATGTCTGGGGTACCTTGTCCCCATAGCCAATGGTGGTGACCGTGACCTGCAGGGGAGGGGCCAGAGGCTGAGGGAGGCTTGCCAGAGACAGGCATCCGCAGGGGTCTAGGGGCAGGAGGGCCCTTGTCTGCACCCCAGACCCTCCGGTCCATGTGCGGCCCACTCCAGCAGGGTGGCCCTTGGGGGTGGATGGTAGAGCCAGGCCGCCTGCCTCGGGGCTGTTCTGGGCTCTACAGGGGGCCATCCTGAGGGCAGCGCTAAGACCACCAGCATCGCCACGCGCACTGGAGCAGAGACGGGATGACACCCCACTTCCTGCCACCGCCACCAGGACACCAGATGTCAACCAGCTTCTGAGAACAAGGCGCAGGACGCCATGGGCCACACCACCCACGGTGCCGCATGCCGGGGAGGCTGGGGAGGCTGGGGAGGCTGGCGTCACTCGAGTCCAGCCACCGTGGCCCTTCCAGCTTCCCTGGGTGCACAGTCAGCATGTCCTGTGTCGCCTCCTGTCACCTGCTGCCCAGGGGAGAGGGCCACCAATTGGCAGGCGCAGGGCCCTTAGGGGTCCTGGGAACTCTTGCCCCAATCTGCCCCTTGTTCTCTTCTGCTGAGAGGGGGTGGGATGGACAAGGCGACAGAGCCGGAGAGCAGGGCTGGCGTAGGCCCAGGAGTGACCACAGGGGGGTGGGGTGGTGAAGGGGAGGGACCACTGCCTTGGACCCGACCCACGGATCCACCTCATCCACCTGCCAGCCTGTCTCAAAGCTGGGGTCTGCCAGGCACCGAGGACGGGCCACCCAGGGGGGGCACGGCACATGCCAATACCCACTGCAGCAGATGAGGCCCCACATCAGGCCGTGCGTGGTGGCTCCCAGACTCCACCTCTTATCTGCAGGCTGACCTCCCCTGCGCGGCCTGGGTCACAACTGTGGACTGCAGGGTGCATGGGGGCCCGGGGCGGTGCCACTTTAAAGGGGGAGCAAGTCCCAGGCCGCAACCTCTCAGTCCAGAGAGCTTAGTGTACTGGGGGTGGGGCGCTGGCTCACTCACATCTCAGGATCCCGCTTGCCTGGCCAGCCTGGGTCAACTGGGCAGGTTGGACGCTGTACTGGGTGCTGACCACAGGGAGGGTCAGCTCTGACTCACCCTAAGTGCGAAGGTATGACTTCCCCACCCGAATGTCACCCCACCCCCTTCGCTCCTTGCAGACTGGAGGTCAGGCTCACCCTTGTGTCCCTCGGGCGGGCTAGTCCTGGGCCCGCCCTAGCTGTCCAGGCATGAGGAAGAGAGTTCTCAGGAGCCGCTAGGGGCTGGGCCTTGCCTCGGGTGCTGCGTGGCTTTGCTCATGAGACAGTTGACCTTTATGTGACCTCAGCTCCTCCCTCAGCTCTGGTCCCCCCACCCCCCCAGGAGGAGCTCAAGTGGAGGCCCGGGTCCTCGGGCCTTCCCCACTCCTCGCTCAGGTGGGGCCCAGCCCGTAAGCCCTAGGCACCCATCCTCTTCGGAGACGCCTGACAGCAGGACTCCTGGGTCCTGAGTGTGCCTGCCCTCAGCACTGGGGAGCGGGGGCCCCTGGGAGGCTACTTCCTCTTGAGAAGGGGTCTCTGGAGAGGAGTAATCTAGAGCTGCTGTCTACCCCAAGGGGGTGATTGACTACAGGGATGGGTGTCTGGCCACATGGCACCAAGCTCTACCAGGGTGGGGGTGGGGGAGGTGGCGTGGGGGGCACAGGGCAGGCGGTGTTCAAAGCCCCTGTGCCCATCCTGAGCAGTGTTTTAAGGGAAGGGCATTTCTTACTGCCTTCCTGGGGAGGGGAAGTGGCTCACACAGGCTCCCGGAGACCAGCAAGGCTTCCCATCTGACCCAGTTGCCACCTGCCACCCGCAGCACCAAGGACCCCGTCACCCCACCCACTCACTGCAGCGCCCCTAGAATGACAGGGAGCACGCTTGAGCCCCAGGCACACATTCCCCCACAGCGGGCTGGAACAGTGGCCATAGGGGTGATGGCGGGGCGGGGGG